>NW_027271022.1:1200000-1800000 GCF_040938485.1 Diadema antillarum
TGTGACCACACCATCCTCGAGATTGTTTTCTGGTTGTGTTTTTTATCCTTAGAGAAATAGAAAATTATTTCATGATAAGCCTTCTAACATAATGATACTTGAATTATATAATTGCACTGTTTATAACTTGCTATCATTTCGTGCATTTGTACAGGTTTTAGATCATAGTGGCTTTTATCTCGTTTGGCATTAAGGTTGACGTAAGCTACTGAAATAACTCATTAACTCGTTCAGAGAGCACTGATCTACATAATGTAGGTAAATCCAAGGCGGAACGAGTCCTTCACTTATGAAGTAATTTTCATCAATTTCTGACTCGGAGGTCTTTTAGGTGTGTGTAATGGCAGTTTGCAAGGACAGTTACACTGAGTGTGAGACGTTCCCTATCCTCACTGCGAGGTGTCAGCGTTGCCCATTAACTCTAGTTTAGGGAGTACATTATTGAACACGTGCAAGGCTGATGGAAATACGTGATGAATAATCAAATGCGAACACGATGAATATTTGGACATTTCACGCATGCTGTGATGTTCTGTTGCGAATTGAATAATATATGTACCCCTGCCTAAACCGAATCTTCGTAGCATTAATTATTCTATGTCATATAGTGCAACGTACTATTTTGATACACCTATGGAAAAGCTCCTATACATTTCAATCAAACAATTTATTTGATTTCACTACAAGGGCTGTTTTCAAGCCCGTTATGATTTCTAATGGCTGATTCAAGATAAGGGATTGAGAGAAAATAGATATATTGATAGGGTAAGGGCAAATCCGCAAAAAAAAAAAGTTGACGTAATTTTCTACTATGGAATTATGAAGGAAAACTGGAGTTTCACATAAAGTAGAGCACTGTGGGATAGTGGAACAGACCCTTAACTCCGAAATCAGAGGTCCTTGGTTCGAATCTGGGACAGTCCACTTGTCCACGGTCTGCCTGGTTACCTTTCAATGCTGAGCTAGTGGTAATGACAGGACCCTCTGAGAAACCAGTGTCTAAACATGGAGGCTACCCAAAATGAATCATGTATCCACTATCATGATATGATTCATCATTATTGCTAATATCAGCAGCATTATTGATGGCAAATAGACCTATAATAGTGTGCTTTGATATGGATATGAATATGACAGTCGATATCATGCAAAAATGCCAGTACCTTCTTCTCAAAATATTACCACTAGATTGATACTTTGATTTTGGAGAGAACTCTGTTCGTTACCTTACCTTAGAGCTGGCAGTACGACGAACGTGCCGTAGGAGTCATCTGGATCATGATTACAACACGATGGCGCCATTTTCATAGCAGCAGACGACGGGCGGTGGTCTACAGCCAGCTACGGCATGCACGGCTCTTTCCTCGCTTCCACCGCGCAGATATCCTCTAGTGAATATATAGTATTACCACCACTACGTTGATCGTATCATTTCATATCTGAATTCCTTTTCGGAGAGGGAGACGCACTATAGGCAGTGACTATTGTAGATGTGCTTGCAATTGCAAATGATTATTAATTTTTTCCTCGCAAGAGTTTTGTTTCATTGTGTTTGTTCTATTTTGATGTTACACGGTCAGCCAGTATCTCGAAAGGGTATTTCATGAGTGCCGGAAGACTTTCTTTCTTTCTCATTGAAAAAAGCGTCATTTCAAAATGATAAGGAATTTTGTCAAAAATAAACTTCTTCTGATCATTTTACGGACAGCAAATCAATTGTTGTATGAATAATAGTCCACGAAAGACGGACAAACGTAAATTGTTTACTGGTTTTTGATATGAAGAGGGTTAACAAATGGTTATTAAAGTAAGATAGATCCTACCTGCCTTACCGTGTGACCGTGTCCTCACACTCGTGTTCCGTGAAGTAAAGTTTCATTGCGAAAAGAAATCCGTCTTTCTAAAGCTCACCCAGTAAACACTATGTTCTGCAAATAGTCCAAGCTAATGACTTCATTATTTGTTAATCGTATACAGATGAAGATATTACCTTCAGGTAATTGCGGTCAGTACTAGGATGTAGTCATGACACAGTATACTTGATGTTGCGTCTGTTTGCTGATTTAAATGATCCATCTTTAAATGTCAAGGTAATGCACATAATACGACAAACATGACATATTCCAGTGAGTCATTAAAGTCCACACAATAACGCACAAAGCTTTTGTTGTCCTAAATTACTTGCAATGCCTCTTGAAAGAAGGAAAGTAAACTTCTGAAACGAGTTAAAATTCTCCAATCGAAGCCTCTGTGTGGAGACACGTATTACCAGGATTCCGTGGCGCCGCCTCCGCCGCGCACGACGTAAAAGACGGAGCGCCGCGGCGTTCCTATGAACGTTGCCTCGTACCATATCTCAGCTAGCAAAGACCAGATTTCATTCGTATCTCGCTCTGCAGCCCTCCCTTTCGTTTTAGCTAGGCTCGTTGCGTCAGAGCGTGTAATTATCTATAGAGTAACCCTAGTGCCGACCTTGAACTGCGAATGTGTGTCTGTGTGTGTGTGTATGTGGGCGAGCGAGAGGAAGGAAAAAAATATAGTTGTCACGTATTGAGTTTGAATGCCAGGGATATTTTCTGTATATAGTTCATTATGTTTCGTCACTGTGTATCTATATTAACGTGTTTGAATATGCATTCGTGTGTGCGTTTGGGGATTAGTTGTCCGGCAAGTGCACATGCAAAAAAAAACAACAACAACAAAATAAGTGTTTGTAAGAGAATTTAGTTGGAACGTATTGAATATAGGACCTCTGAAAGATTTCATCGGGTAAGTAAGAAAGAAAGTCATTTTAGGTAAAACAAAAAAGAAGAAGAAAGACATCAGATGATTGATGAAACTGATGAGACTAATCCAGATAATTGAAACTGTATTGTCATTACTATCAACACTCATTCTCACTATAATCATTACACTATGGGTTATAAGATAATCTTCACAAGAGCGTTTATAGGCCCTAAACCTCTCAACTTGTACACAAACCCCAATTGATCCCAGAGATAGTAAGACTTTAACTGTATTCATTTTTAGATGAATGATAAACATATTCATGCATAATCATAGTAATCATATTACATTATGAATTGTATAACAAATCAAATCTATAGATTTATATAATCTTAAATACACACACATAGATATATTCATATAAATGTATCATAATATGTAGCTTGTCTATGTAATAACTTTTGTATTTATTTATTCATCACTCATGGGATGGACAGCCCTTTCAGCAAAATGTTGTTTTTCGAAGGGGTCAAAACCAAAGCATTAAACAAAAACATTCAGTAAGGGATAGTTAAAAAAAAGTGACTAAGCAAGATATTCGACATTAAATGAAACAGTAAATAAATAACAATGTATGCGAAATATATGGAAGTCAAAAAGTCAAGGAATTGAGAAAAAAAAAACTTAGAAAGGGAGCAAAAAAAAAACCCCGTGAAAGATGAGATATGAACCAAAAAAAAAAAAAAAATAATTACAGTGAAACACAGATTTCAACTCATACATAATACTCAAATGCTATAAGCTCAATAATGCAAGACATTCAGTGCAATAGGGTTGATATTCAAATGACATTTAAACCTCTCGACTGAAGCAAATTTACCAATACTAATATCCAGGTCATTCAACAGCTTACACTTTATGTTTATGCTTTATTACTATCCATATTTAGTACTTTTTATAATATCTTCTTTCAGAAGGTGATAAGTCATGGAAAACAGTAATATAGTTATATTGAATTGAGGAAATTGCCGATGCAATATGGCCCGCATGCACGCATAAGTTGACCATGAATGTGGCCGTTTGTGGTCGTTGGACAACGTCGTGAATCTAAACTTAGCATCTCAAAGTCACCAGTGGTAAACTGAGGATACGACCAGCCTCCTACCTCGGTAAGCGGGTCAAATTCATAGTTGACTCGTGACTCCGCTAGAAATTGAGCTGCGTGTACTCAAATCATTATACTAAGTGATTGAAAAAGGTAAGTGTAATAAAGAATAGTTCCCCCCCCCCCGCCATTACAAAGACTTACATTCACACGCATCCAAAAACATACACACGCACACACACACACACACACACACACACACACTCGCATGCACAAACATACTGATAAACATACACACACCCACACAGACACACAACTCATCAAAATAGAATTAGGGGCCAGCCTACACATAAAAGCAGAACACCGTATAAGAAGATTATAGAGCCACAAAAATGAAAAGAAGTAATGGAATAGAATGAGAGAAACGTTATAGCGTGAGATGGCCAGAGAGAGAGAGAGGAAGAGAGGGAAAGATGGAGGAGAAAGAGTAAGTTAAAGAAAACATAACGTTGGATGCAGAAAGAGATGATGCAGGGTTTGGAAAAACTCGAGATGAGGAGATTTCCCTATCTCCAGCGAGGTGATGTCATGTTTTGTTTGATCGCGGCATCAGCGGGATGCCAGCCGTGAATGAGCGGCAGAATGCTGGCGTGGAAGCCTCGGAACACGGCCGCATTACCCGCACGAATGCCTTCCGCGAAACGCCTCTCTTGTCGAGGCCAACTCAGGCTTGGTCTGGCGCAGACGGGCCTGACCGTGCTCGCCAGAACGCAGGCGCCGTCTCGGCGGCAAACCACCCCCAAAAGACTGTGAAGAATTGGACGGGGTGATAGGCACCCATTCTATAGTCACTAAACGTTCTCCTCCTCCTCCTCCTCCGCACAGCCAGCCATGCCGTAGGCTTGGACACCACGTGTAATTATGTTCCCTCCGACCTGCTATAGCAGCACCGAAAATGAAGCGATTATTGTCTAAATTAGCAGATGCGGTTGAGCACCGAAGTCCCCTTTGTCTAGGTGAGCCGCACCACCAAAGTGCCCGCCCCAAATACAGAACTAAACACGATTTGTAGCAGTGTTGGTAAATCATCTTGGTCACAAAAGCAAAGCATGTAGAATCTCTTAAGTACTATTGCTATCCTCACTCCTTTAATAGACACAGCCAGGAACCCAACGAAGTTCCACATGTTCATGTCATATAGATGTCTTTGATACCTATATAATGGCTTATCTGCAATTTTACAGCATTTCCTGCTTGTCAAAATTGCTCGTCTAAAAAATTAACTCAAAGTCATTGTTCATTAAATTTCTAAAAAGCAACATGAAATAGATTCAATTTATCAGTTGAAAAGGTTGATTATGTCAAACTATCAAAGAACAAATTAAATGACTGGTTAGGTGGCAGAACATGACATATGCTAACACAACATTTCATAACATAACATATAACATAACATAACATAACATAACATAACATAACATAACATAACATAACATAACAACAGCATTAACGTAACATAACTTAACAACGTCTTGCGACAGTAGTTATGGTGCTTTCATCTCTCTCACTTTCTATTTAACGGTAGCCATAAATGCACTCAAACTTTTGTTAAAGAACATCATAACGAGATATACCAAACAAACAAAATAAACAAACAAACAAACGAATACTTGGGGAATTGATGTGACAGAAAAGACTTTGCAAAGTACAAAGAGAAATGATTAATGGAGGACTTCTCGGACAGGACTATATTTATGAGATTCGGTGAATACAAAAATAGTTCCTTTTTGGCTTTGGACTTGAGTAAAATCCCTCTAAATGTCTACTAAATACAGTTCTAGTCAATAGAAAGAGACAATAGATAGAGGGATAGATGTATAGATAGATAGATGGGTAGATGGAGAGAGAACGAGAAAGCAGAGAGAGAGAGATGGGGGAGAGATAAACAAACAAGAAAATGACGGGAGAGATCGCGAGATACCTAAAACACATCAATTTTTGTCTATCATTGTCGAATACACAATCTCCCTGGCGTCTATTTAATGGTGACTATAAGCTCGACATGAAAGTGTGTGTGTGTGCTCATAAGCCCACTTCATGCGTGAAGCTTAAGCTAACACGAGGAAAATACCCTGGCATTCATTTTATTTGTGCAAAACTGGTGAACGCATTTAGCCAACCCTGTCTGATCGTTGTTTGCACCAGCAGTCGAAGATCACGTACTTCAGTTTTATTGTGTGCGTAATTGAATGGAGAACGGGATAGAGTGGTTGACTCCTGTTCAAGGATTAGGTATCCGAATATAGTCATTATGTACAATTAGAAGAGGGGATCTATTCTTTAAAGTCATTTCGTAGCGTTCCTTGTAACTTGCACATGCATTATGGAGGGTGTGCGGATGCATGCAAATAACATTGTAAAATGATGAATGATGATACAAACAAATATGACAATTAGAAGGGAATTTAATGAAACAAACAAATATCATTCTATGTTGTTCTGCGTGTGTTTATGATGTATTCTGCTTTTTCTAAACTCCATTTCTAATACTATACAACATTAGCAAGCCTCTGGGAAAGGGTTTGCCTCCCTCCTATTTTGTTTTCTGGAGAAAGCGGGATCTTCTGCAACAAAATAAATTCGTTTGAAATAAATGAAACGTCTTCAATAACCATTTTTATTCGCTCATTTATTTCCATTTTAAGTCATTACAATATTTTATAATATTTCCAACTCAAGTTATCATACTTAAGCGGTTGGATATAAGAAGCACACAAGACGCTTGTTGGAAATGATCCCTTACAATTACTACTAAATTTCAACGAGGGCAGTTATCAAACAAATGAAAAAAAAAATAATATCACAATGATGGAAGATAGAAGGTGAAGGAGAAAAGAAGAGGCAGAGAAGAAACATTGTATACTCAAACACATTACTTCAGGCAGGTATATTTCGTTGCAAAATTCTTCTTCATAAGATAATTTGTAACTTTTAAATTGACTTAAGGTATTACTCCTTTTAACGGATTCAAAACACTTTCAACAAGGACACCTGTGACAGAAAAAAAAAATGATGGTCAAAAGCCCAACACCCTTGTTTGGGTTAGCAGTTCAACAACATAACGATTTCTTGTTTGCTTAACATGGAGATGATTTCTGAATACAATTTCAAACTCTTCACAATGGCTGTGGAATGATTTGAAGAAAAAAAAAATCGTATGTGTAAATTTTATGTGGCATTGTCATCTTTGCTTGCATGCGTGAATGTTATTGAATGTGTGTTTTAGTGACATTTTAAAAAAAAACACATATGAATGTCTATGAGTAATATATTTATTCATTTATTTGTTATATATATATATATATATATATATGTTCATTTCATTTATTTCTTTATCTTTATTTATTTATTTATCTATCTATCTATCTATCTATCTATCTATCTATGTGAGGTAGAGACTCTCCTATATGCACTAAGAATCTCAAAATGACTGCTTAATGTGTATCTATCGATCAGCAGAGACCATTGAAACATTTAAAAAGCTTTTGAAATCACATATGTTCGCATCTTGTTTCGATTGAATTTTCAACGAATTGTTCATTGGTGTGTATATCTCTACCTATCTCTTTCTTCTTTTTCAACCTTCTTATGTACAATTATGACTATGATGTATGCTATTCTTTTCACAATTACGTCCCTCTGCGCCTCAGAATAGGATACTAGATCGAAGGCGCATTACAAATGCTGTACTTATTATTATTATTATTGTTATTATCTATACTCAGCACCTTCTATCCACAGTTGAATTTGGGATTGGTATACGGACACCAAATTGAATTAGCTCTTATTAGCAGTTTACATTTGGGAAGAATTTCATTTTGGTTGAAAAAATAACCGAAACACAAACCATACTTCCAGTTCCTCACAGGGAAACGAAGATAAAGTATGGCATCTGGTATAGAAAAATAAATTCTCGTCTTCACTTCCTTGAAAAATCTTCCAGGTTCAGTAGTGCTAATCCCAAACTTTAATGTTTTATCGTCAAAATTGCGACTTCTATTAATAGTGCATGGGGTCTGACAGTGTGTATCAAAATGACATGCCAATATATTTCATAGTTTATCTATATTATATTGGCGGGAGTGGATTGATCGTCTATATCGTCCATGTTATAGGACCTATAGCGTTTTCCTCCTTGCTACATATTATTTTTCATAGCGGCATGTTTAGGAGACTGTAGTTCTTAGTTTTAGAGCTTACATTAATACAAAACGACACTATAATCATTTTCTCCTCGATGTCAGAACAGTAATTGTTTTCTCCAGCATCGAATAAACCACCGATTAATGAAGCACGTGTTCACAAATTGCCAAGCACTCCATGTGTTTATGAAAAGATAGTTCTGTTTCAGCTCATATCTAACTAGAACATTGCGAAGAGTTCACACTGATATATTTCTTTTCCCATTGTTGAGTGATGTGTGATATTAGTTCACATACTGTAATTTGTTCACAGTGGGTCACTAACACTATGAACAAATGACTGTTCCCCGGAGAGCCTGTGATTTTATGTTTTACCTGCAAGGAATGATGAATGTCGAGAATAGCATTATCATCATCAAACTTTATTTTGTGTAACGGTAACATCAATTGTCATTGTGTTCGCTAGCCCCAGCAGAAGCTGCAGGGTGTTCCAAAAACTCTTTATGAAGATAATTCCTACTAAATGGTCGTTATAATCGTACCATGTGTAAATGGCGTCAATCATTTTATGACCTCATTACACGAAAACACGATGTTGATTCACAAATGAGGATGTGGCTTTCTATACCAGTCAGCTCTTCCCATTTTTTTTTCTATCTAAATGGAATCACTGGACGGTAAAATGATAACGCAGAGGAGCAACTCGCCAACGTACGCGACCTTCCAGCCCCAAACTTCCGATGCTAATTCATTAGGGACGCATCTTTTTTTTTTATCCCGAATACATTACACTGACAAGTTCTTCTATTGAGAACTGCATCTGTTCCTATAGAGCGATACGGGGGCTTACAAAGAGGGTGGAGACAAATTACTGCTCTATCATTGTCGGCCACAAATCGCGCAATTACGCGCCCTTTTCTTGTCCCCCAAAGACCCGTGAAACGCGCGCGTTTGTTGGGGGACGTTTGTACCTCCATTGATTCCTGGCTCCACCCATTCAACGTTAATAACGCACAGGGACTCTGAATGGGAGTTGAATCAACTCCCTTGCCTATGAGGTCTTGTTTGTGAGGGCTTGGTCCGTCTCTAGTCAGCCATAAATGCTTCTGGGTCACTAGAGGAAAAGGAAATACAAGAAAGAAAAATATTTGCGGGAAATAGAAACTGAAATAGTAGGCCACTGTTTGTACTATGTGTGTCTTCATTGTTATTCAACTTCATTTTTCTTAACAGTGACTGAACCGGTGAAAATAGGCATACAATATACCAGCACGCCTTTTCTTCTACTTTTAGTTTGTCAAACAACTCGTAGACTATGGTTGAGGGTCCTATCTATAACTGAAATATCCAGCTACCCTCATCTTACCAGCTCTCCAGTTTTTTAACCTTTAATCGTGACTCCATCGCATTTAGATTTGATGCGTTAAATTCACTCTCTATCACATCATTTCGCTATCATGATTTTTTCAACAACAAAAAAGAACTCTGCATTCCTTTGATTTTGAGCATCCCTTTATTACTTTCTAGTGAGATTCGCGTACATGACAATAGCTCCTTATATTCCACTGCATCATACTATAACTTAATCAGCAGTGATCAGTAGTGGTCTGGACAGTCAAGGGATAGCTTATATACCTCCTTGTCTACTATGTGTTGGTGGTGAATCTGTATTGTGCTGCCTTATAAACTGGATTGGAATGCCTATTGAATACTGGATAGGACTACCTATTGAATCTCCATTCTTTGCTAATGAGTCATGGAAAAACTAACTTGAACTGAGCATTTTGTAATAGTTATATGTAATGAATAAATGGATAAATAGATAAATAGATAAATAGATACATATATATAGATATATATATGATATGTAGATATATATATAATTTGTGTGCACACACATATATATATATATATATATATATATATGCGTGTGCGTGTGCGTGTGTGTGTGTGAATGTGTGTGTGTGTGGGTGTGTGTGTAAATTATGTTAATGTTCATTAGGCAGCTTCGTTAAGTTATGCTGGAATGATATTTTAACAAAGCAGAGTTTTTGTTTAATCTGATGTTAAGTTTTTAAAAAACAGAAGATTAGCACGAAAAGCTTATAAGATGTTACTTTGTCGCCAATGCTGTCATGTTCGTGTATGGTTTTTGTGTAATGTCATATTACCCTGGGTAAGAGTGTGTTCTGTTGTGAGAATTGTAGTGTGATATGTTATATTTTGACTTGTAGGGTTGTATTGGCAGTGTTTCGTTGTATTCTACTTTTGTTATGCGATGTTATGCACTACTGTAAATAATTTTCAAGTTCTCTTGTGAGTGTAAAGCTTGTATATTGCATAAGGTACGTATGTCCTTAAAAAGAGACCTAGAAAAGCAGGCAAAACGACAGTGTATCTTCATTTCACAGAATTCCGATTGATGACCTCATATATATATATATATATGTATATATATACATATATATATATATATATGCGTGTGTGTGTGTGTGTGTATATATTTATTTTTATATATATATATATATATATATATATATATATATATATATATATATATACATACATACATGCATATAGTTGTATTTTCGTAATTCAGAAGGTTCCTTATAGTGCTCACCTTTTCTTCATATCTGGATTAAAGAACCTTCTTTCATTTTCGGATTAAATCTTGTATCCTTTTCGGAATGAGAAGCATCATCCAATTATTTCAAGAGAGGAAGGGTTTTCCTGCAAAATATATGTTCTCGTTTTCTATAACATCCCTGTCCGTACACATACGCTGAAAGTGTATTTCGTTACATATCGTTCCAAGAGGATTTTCCCAGTATCAAAGATGTTGTGGTGAATTTATGCAATCCTGAAGTATCGTTCTCGGCATGAGTACAGTGCAGCAGCCATGTACATGGTGCAACATGTATTGCCATGCATTGCTAAAATCTAAATCATTGCCCACGTAGCTTGGTATCTGACACATACCTCAGCATACCATGCTTCATTGGTGGAGTTTATGATGGCCACGTAATACACGGACAAGGACCGGATTTAGTGAATAACTCCTCAACCTAGTTTATGGGTGAAATGATCGCAAAGCGAGTTTTTTGATACTTGGCATGAGAAAAATTAGACACTCTGTGTTACGAATTAAACAGGGGGAAAAAGATGAACTTCAATTCGTCAAAGACACTGGGTATTCGTGAGTATTTCTGGAGCAGGGGCTGATCATTTCTCTTTCTCTTTCCCCCCAATCGACACCTCATACTATAATGTTCCGAAATTCTTATAATTGATATTGATTCTGGTCGCACTACCAGGAAAATGGCGTCGGTGAATGATGAAGGTAGCAAAAATATTATTCATGTTGCAGTCGCGTGGAACTCATCTTCTGACGATTGATTTTTCTTCCCCCCTCTGAGCAAAGTATTCACGCTTCTTTAGCCTCGCTAAAATGCGTTCCATTCTCAGGCATCCCGTGGAGAATTTCAGCCGCTGCTCGTCCGTGACCTTGAAGCTAGAAGCCGTAAGTATTGCCCCTAGAAAAAAAAAAAGAGGAAAGAAGGTGACTCATATATTCCTAACTGTCTGAATGGGGGAAGTAAAGTAAGTCACACGCACATTGTACATCATTTCAAATGCGGGTTAGATCTCTCTATGTCTGTATGTGAGCGTGAGCATGTGTGTGTGTATGTGTGTGTGTGTTTGTGTGTGTGTGTGTGTGTGTGTGTGTGTGTGTGTGTGTGTGTGTGCGTGTGTGAATGCGTGGCATTAGCGTGTGATTAATGAGTTCGTATTTTCGGTGACAGAGAAGTCCTAAGACCGAGTCTAAAATCGAGTTGTGCGTTTGTGATGAATGAAAGAAAGAAGACGTTCACGCTAATCACTCTCATTTGACTTCCAATATGTACACACACGGGCGATTTTTCGGAGAAATGCCTTTCATTTCTTTAAAATGCCATGGACTTGTCCTAAGCACGCAGAGTGGATACTTACTTACCCCTTTGTACAACACTAGGTCAAGCATTTCATGATGATGATGTGCATGTTTTTAAGGTAATTCTTGCGCAGCTTCATTCAAAAGGTAGGCCTACCAACAATGTGCGAATATTATTCTCTTTCTATTATTCTCAGTCTCTCTCTTATATGCATGTGGTCATGTTTACTACCGTCAACAAACTAATCTGAATGTATATGATGTATAATCTTACGAATATATGTAATTGTACCTTTAATGTGTAAAATGCGTATGGGTACGTGTACGTGTATGAATGATAGATATATACATAAATGTATATATATATATAAACCTTTGAGCAAAAATGGGTTGTCATCGGGATTCGAACCCGAGACCTCCAGATTACTAGACCGGTGCTCTACCGACTGAGCTACTGAAAGCCCAAGTTCGGTGTTCGTCCCAATTAATTCTATTTGCTCGTGTGGTCAGAAGATGTGTGTGACCACACACACACACACACACAGAGTTGTTTGTCCAAGGGAAAAGACTCGAGACGACATACAGGCCTACGTGTAAAAAGGTAATATGATTACAGTAAAACGAGGAATTTTCGCGTGCATTTTAATTTCGCGAATTTCGCGAGTGCAAAAATTTGCGAAATTAAAATGCACGCGAAAGTTTTTGTCTACACTACATGCATTGAACGCCAGTGGCAATTCGCGAAAATTTCATGCCACGAAAAAGGCTGTCGGCTCCAATTCGCGAAAATTTCATGCCGCAAATATATCATGTTTTACAGTATGTTCATCTGAGGAGGAGAAAGACAAAAAAAAAAAAAAAAAAAAAAAAAAAAAAAAACTTGTTACGGCGGCGTATGCTGAAAATACATCACCGCTAGCTGGGCTTTTTCGAACAGGCTACACTTTACACCTGTTCAAAGAATATAAGAATGTAGATGTCCGTGACCAATTTGGAAATGTACATACTTTCAACAACGCCGAGGTATGTCGCCGACAAAAGAGGGCAGCAAACCACATATGAAAACAAACTGGATCGAGTCATTTCTGTTTTCTAGGAAAATTGAATAAGATTTTATTTTATTAATACATGGAAGGCGATCTAAAGATATTAAACGCTGCACAATTTTGTAAAGGACCATTTCTGACTGAGACAGGAAAGCTTCGGCATCATCACTTGTCATATTTGCCATGTAAATTATATTACAAACGTTTTCCCTATACTAGTACAATTTTGTTCATTTCCAGTTCTTCCTATTCATTTTCTTTCATTCCAATTATTCATACCCACTTTCGGTAGAACTTTGGAAAGTTTTGTTTGACAAAACATCGTTTCATAATTGAACTTTTTGACATTGAGATAATTGGTTATGTTTTAACGCTTTCATTATCTAAATTATATTATATTAATGTGCCTTACTGGTATCAATTTTGTGCCAAGTCAATTGACGATAATGTCTTTTTAATATAACTACAAGAAAAGAATGGCTTACCACTTTTCGGAATGAAACTACTCATTAATTCAGCAAGATTTACAGATCATGAACATCAGCACGTACACAATGGACTGGTGGACTGATGGACAAAAATTGAGCAATATGAAAATAGACCAAAGAGTGTTTTAGTGACTACAACAACACACTATTCATGTCATGGGTTAATTTGTTCCTCTAGGCTGTTGTTTTTTCTCACTCCTCTTTACAAGCACAATGTGTTTTTAACTGCACATTGACACGTCATATTCAACCGTCTATGACGTGGTACATTTTTATTACGTGATCTATGATTGGCAATACAGCGATACCATGCGGCACACTTTGACCCAGAAGTGAAGCAAAATAGTTAATGACGTACATGTTCCTTTATCTCATTGTTATCTTGCATGGACAATGTGGACTTCGGACTATAGAACTGAGTCTTTCGGTGATTTATCGGAGTCATTCTTTGAGGTGACCAATTTACATCTAGATATTCATTCATTCATATTCACATCTTTGCTAGGTTCAAGTACAAAAACACAGGGAACATCGGATGATGCTAGTTAGTCCGAAACACATAAATTCCGCATACCTAGATGTTTGTTAATCCGAATATTCGGAAGCCGGTTAATCCAATACTGAAACAAGGTTCGCCATTCCGAAGGATCCGAAAATGTAAAGAAGGTGTGTACTAATGAACCTTCGGAATAACGATTTTTTTTTTTTCTTGAGGAACTTTCGGAATAACGAACCTTATTTCATTTTCGGAATAGCCAACCTTCGGATTCGCGAATATTCGGAATAATTGAATGTGATGGGGACATCAGTAATAATGTCTGTTGAATATTGACGTCTTTCTTTCGCTTTCATTGTTGCACTGTACTGTGCATTGAGACGGAATTATCTTATAAATGAGGTTTTTTTTTTTAAAGATGTCACGAATAAACACACGTACGCTCTATGGATTATCAATGTCCATCAAAGTGCGTTGGCCTCGCATGGCTCCTTGAGATCGTCTTAAGTTTTGATTGTGAAGGGGGCGCATAGTCTATCACGGTCTAGTGTGATAAGAAAGATGTCTTTGACTCGCGGCGTGCCTACCACCGACAGAACATATAGGAACGCAGCTTTCGGGGAGTATTGCAGCTAATGATGTCGAATGCACCAAATGAAGAATTTCTGCAGTCTTTATGAAGTCAAATGCTTTCACTTGCCTCATATTGAGTCCAGGTAATTACGAAAGCAAAACGAATTTATTCCTCAGAAAGGAAATCGGCTCTCTTGCACGAATTGACTTAAGGTAAGTAAAATATATGCACTAAACTTCTGTAACTTGGGATTTTATTTGAATGCGTACGTTAATCGTGGTAATGCAAAAAGATTGAGCGTTAAGCAGATTTCATTTCTCGTTGTCGTGATTTGTAACAATGCCTGCAGCGAATCAAAATAGGACCGATAATACGTGGAATATGATGAAAGGGTCCCATCTGCGTAATGTAATGACAACATGAACAACGTGTGAAGAACTCTATACTGTGTGTCAGCCGTTGTCATACCTTCAGCTTGCCATACCAAGGAGGTACCAGGCGAGCCTAGTACCTCCTTGGTCATCAACATGAGCCCGCCCCCATCCGTTTGCCCAGAAGGACGGTGCTCTCTTATCCCACCTCCCTGGTTATACATGTATAGGACCTATAGGGCTCGTAGTCTGGAATTGCTTCACATTCTCTCCAACATGAAGCCATGTAAGGAACTCACTCCTTTGACTGTTGGCAATCTTGTAGTTAATTTTTCTACATCTGTCCGTGACCTTGGAGTGCTTTTGCTTCACCTCAACATGAACAGTTACATAAACAACATTTGCCGTCGCGGATCCTTCGCTTTGAGCAAAATAGGGTAAATTCGTTGTTATCTCAGTAAATCGACTACTGAACTAGTGGTCCACGCCCTTGTCTCATCAATCTTGGACTGTTGCAACAGTCTCCTCATTGGACTCCCAGACAAACAGGTCTCCAAACTTCAAAGAATTCAAAATTCCGCTGCCCGCCTTGTTACATTTGCCAAGAAACGTGAACATATAACCCCAATCCTTCAAGATCTGCACTGGCTTCCTATAAGGTATCGCATTCAATACAAGATCCTCCTCATCACTTTCAGAGCACTACATGGAACAGCCCCGCACTACATTACAGAACTCATAACCCCATATAAGCCTACTAGATGTCTCCGATCCTCTGCTCGAAACTTGCTTGTTGTACCTACCATTCAAACGAAGTCTTATGGGGAGATGGTTTTTTTCTTTTGCCGCACCTACTCTATGGAATTCTTTGCCAGACCCACTGAGAAGTCAGATGCCAATAGACAATTTCAAACAAAAACTCAAAACTTATCTATATAAAGTAGCCTATGACTGTTAATTTGAAGTCATTTCTCAGTAGTACTGGCAACTCTGACCTTTTATGTGCATTTAAGAAATAGTAACTGTAGCGAGTAATATATTGTGTTTGGTAAATTGTAATTTATGTTGCTATATTTTGTATGGTATAATTTGTTTGTTTGTTTGTAAAGCGCATTGAAATTCTTTCCAAGTCTGAAATGCGCTATATAAGAATTTGTTGTTATTATTATTATTATTACATAACATCGACAATACATTCTGATGCATGTAATTATGTAATCATATGATGATAGTCAGACGGTTGCTATCGTTGTGTTGTAGTGTGTGTATATGTCATTCATATATTACCGAGTAAAACCACAGTTTCACGATTAGTCCTAGACACTAAAAGTGTCTTTAACTCTTCCCTTTGTTCGTCTTACCTTGGATTGTCATAGGCGCCTGGAAAAACAATTCACTGTTTCACTGAAAACGGATATAAGAAAAGGTCAGAGGTGAAAAAATGGCCTCTCCTAATCCTGCCACACCAGTGAAACTGACACCTCCCTCGCCATCACCGAACCCTTCGTCGTCGCCACCGCTATCGCCATCATCATCGACGCCAACGTCTGACTCACAAGCTTCGACGCCCTGGCTGGATCCGAAGGTCCAGTGGTTTCTGATCCTGCTCCACTGGACTTTGGTCCTGGGTCCAATACCCCTCGTCCAACTCATCGTGCTCGTCATCGTCTCGTATTTCATCTACGTCATTCTAACGATCAAGAGGTCGATTCAGACGCTGCCCCAGATGTTCAAAGATGATAAGGTGTCATTGTAATTCTAGAGTCATATTTTCAAACGGCACTTCTTCTTTGACTTACAAACATGAGCAGAGTTTTGCTGTTTTACCATGTCTACACTATTAAACATCCGGATGAGAACTGACCCGGAACTGGGTCCGTTGGGGTCACACACCGTTCCGGGTCAGAAATGACCCATTCAGAGTCATGAATTGGGTCAGGGTGACCCCATTCGAGGTCTTCATTACCTAATTCCAAGTCATTGTTGACCCGGAACGGTGTGTGACCCCAACGGACCCAGTTCCGGGTCAGTTCTGACTCGGATTTTTTTTAGAGTGTACGGTTTCAGAATTTATGTTGGAACTTAGTACTGAAATTAATGTGAATCTAACCCTTCTGTTAAGTTTCATTTGTTTTTCCCCAATGTTGATAAGACCAAGATACTCCAACTTCATTATTCAAGTTTGAAAAAGAGGAGAAACTCTTGATAATATGGACACATCTCAATGACCCTACATAAAACATTTATCACGCAGATCGAAGTGATGTGGAACAAGTCTCTTCCAAGCAGCTAGGTTAATTGCTTATGACGCATACCCACACATTGATGATAACTTTTTCATCGATATTTTTTCTCAGCCCTATATCAATCTAGAACCAGCAAACACACACACACATACACACACACACACACACACACACACACACACACACACACACCAATCTATATGGATGTATAATTCGGGTAAATTTGAACAATATGATTTATTCTGTCATGATTTTTTTTCTACACAAGGGAGCAAAGAAGGAGCACTACGACGTGGCGATCGTCGGGGCGGGTCCTGCCGGGTCCACGCTGGCTTACTACCTGGCCAAGAGCGGACGTAAAGTGCTGCTCCTAGAGAAAAAGAAATTCCCGCGGGACAAGTACTGCGGGGATGCGGTGTGCAAGACGGCCGTGGAAATCCTGATGGACATGGGTATCTATGACGACCTCATCAACCAGAAGAAGGCTCACGTGGTGAGATGGAGTGTTTCCACATTACTGGTATCGTTGTAAAGATGCCGAATCAATAATTAAAATCCCATGTCATATATGCTATGTTATGATTGGCTACACTGATGAATACTGAGGAGGAGGAGGAGGAGGAGATGGGGGCGCTAGTGTTGGTAGTGGTGGTGGTGGTGGTGCCGATGGCAGTGATGTTTGCGGTGCGGTGGTAACGGTGGCAGATGCGGTGACATTTAATACGGTGTTGTGATACTTGTAGTTGTAATGGTTTAGGTGGCAAGGATGGTATAGGGTTATGGGGGCAATGGTAGATGTGCTTTGCTGATAATAGATGACGATCACGTCTTTCTATCTTTCTCTTTCTCTTCTAAAGAATTAACTTTTCATTTCATCATAAATATGCGATTCCTTTTTTAGGGGTATACATGCGGATGGGTTTGCGTGGTGTGCAAGTACGAGTGAGCTTCATAAGTATGCATTTACACTTCACCCATCAAGAGTTCTACTAACAAAATGAAATCATTTTATCTAAAAAAATGATAACAGTGTAGAATGACCCAATGATCAGTACATAGTATCTCCTTATTTTGTTTCCTTGGATTTGTTGTCCAATGCAGGCGGACAGCGGTGGCCTCGTGAGTCCTGGCGGGTTGAGTTTCATCGGCCAGAGCCTTGAGATCATGGGAGATATCCCAGCAGCCATTGCGTGCAAGAGACTCCATCTGGACAATGCCATAGCAATGGCTGCCAAAAAGTGATTCTTTTCTTATTCATCTATTCTAAAATCATTCAATTACTTAGAATTAGAATTAGTTCGTGTCGCTGCTGTTGCTGACGTGTCATTCATAAATGAGTATTTTAAACACAGAAAAGACGCTTAGTATCTCACAATTTTTGTACCAAATGGTTCACGGATACTTTTGCACCTGCAGAGACGATGATGTAGAATCAAAATGTAGTCGAATTAAAATGTAGAATCCCTCTCCCGGCTTTTTACTTCATTTTCATTTTTGGAATCATAATTTTTAGCAGATTAGCACTGGGACAAACTTTCGCATTAAAGTGATTTAGAGAATGTTTTCCCTGAGCAATAATTACTAAGATCTGACTTACCAAAATGTCCCTCCATGTCGAAGGGCGGGAGCAGATCTCAAGGAGGAGAGCGCCGTATCGGATGCCAACCTGGACAAAGAAAGTGGTCTCTGGACCCTCTCGCTGGAAGAAGGGAAAGAGAAGTACAAGGCACGCGTCCTGGCCTGTTGCGACGGAGCGCCCTCAACGATGGGCACCAAGCTTGGTATCATCACCACTCCACCTCAAGGGTCCTGCTCAAGGTCGTACGTAGAGCCTGGTACTCACAGGTTTAAGGCTGATGGGGTGGTGTTCTACAACAAGGACATGCTTCCAGGTTGGTAGAACGTGTGTTCGCGATACACTCTTTGATAGTTTCACTGTCCCAAAGAAAGTCACCAAGAGCCAGTGTTACTTCTAGGTCCTAATACTCTTCAAGAAATCCCTGCCTTTACCATTAATATCAAAATATCTTCAAGATATGTGAATGGATGGATAGACACAGTGGGATTATATTTAATTTGTTCTCTACTCGTATGTATTCTCTCTCTCCCCCTTCTATTATGATTATTACAATATCCCCCTATCTCCTTTCTCTGTATGTATGCCTACATTTACTTTGCAATATTATGTTTCTGTTATGACAAGATGTCTGTGTGTACATTGCCAAGATGTATAACTTTAATAGTGGTGAATCCTGGCTTGTCAATGGTGCAGTGTTACTGTCACCGCCTGATAAACCACTTTGCTGCTGAGTTGGATCTCACGCTGGTTATTTTTTTACATGGTAAGCCATTAATATCGTACAGATATCTCTATGGTCATGACACATATCTTACAGTGCTACTTTTAGAGAGTCATAACCACTCATCCGTCTGCTTACTTTTTAGGATACTCTGCTCTGTTTCGTCATCCCAACAACGAGCTGAACTATTGTGTGTACGTTATCCCTGGTAATCCGGAAGTCCGCAATGAGGACCTACCCTACTGGCACGATCACATAATGAAGGACGACCCCTACGTCAGCAAGGCTCTGGGTGATAACTTCAAGATCGAGAAAATGCGAGTTGGTGAGGATTAGTATAAATTGCAAATACCGAAATGATATGGGATTGTCTTCTGAATCTAAAGGTTAATTAGTACAGCATTATGAGAGGCGATGTTCACATTCAAACAGCAGCATTTTGAAGCACTGTGTAGTCCTGTCTTCTGGGCATTTGGGTCATGGGAGAAATCATGTTGCTGGACTCTTCTTAAAAGCATAATACCCTCATGGACTTTCAGCATTACTATGTCGTATGCCTGAACAATTAATTCGTATACAAATTTGCTTCAGTTTGATGGTGTCAATATGATTTCTACATAAGATTCAATCTTGGAATTGTGATATCTTTCTAATAACGTATCATACACATCTTGCAGGTTAAAACGTTTAACCTTTTATCATTACCGTTATTATTATCACTCATTTCAGCGAGTCTGAGGTTCGGAGGTGTGCCCCGTTCCTATGACGACCAGGTCATCCTAGTCGGAGATTCAGCGGGAATGATTGACCCTATGACAGGTCAGTGATTTTACGCGTCATTTTCTTTCCACAGGAGTATGTAATGGAGTGAGTTTCAGTGGAAAACATTGCGTTTTAAAAATTGGTGGACATGTCCAAGTCAAGGATCTTCTGTTGATGTTGTTTTTGTGACTGTCTTGAAAAGCAATTCACAATCATCGAGATGTGCTTGGTTAAACAACAATTTTATCTTATAAGTATGATTCTGTTTTCTATTAGTAAATCCGGAGAAGAAAATGTGTTTAAATGATGTATTGGCTTCTGGACAGCCTCTTCACCCTTCAAACCCCCCCCCCCCCCCCATCTGTTTGTAACAGAGTGACAGTCACTTCGCTGTGCAGTGATAGATACGTAGTATTACGTACGTTCCGAGAAACAGAAGATCAGAATGTATCCATACTCAAACTGTCGGCATTAATTGGTATCGAAGGTACCCTTCATTCAAAATTGAGCTTGCTCGATTTGTCCGAACCAATGAATACAAAATATACATAGTAATCTGTCGACTATTGTATATATAACAACATTCAGTAAGTATACTGTCGCGTTCTTTGTAATCAGGTGAAGGCATTCACTTGGCAATGGATGGCGCTCGTCTGGCGGCAAAGTTTCTGGATGAGGCCCTCACTCGGGGAAATGTGGACAAGGAGGCCATGGAGATTTACCACCAGCAGTGGATGGACAAATTTGGACATGACTTCAAATGGTAAGTAGCGAGTGCCTGCCAAGAGAAAGATATGACCTCAAAATCAATTCTAATATTAACACCATCCCTTATGGCGTGTTGCAAGAAAGTCGAGTTGCAATCAATCGCTAATATCTATTGCAAACTTTGCAACAGATAGATCAATTGCAACTTGCAATCAATCTCAAGTTTCCGTTACTGGACACTTGCTGGAAGGGAGCTTGCAATTAGTTGTAGGCCTAAGTTGCAGTTAATTGCAACTTTCATGCAACACCCCGTAAGACAGATTATGAGGCATCGATAGTGTACATGGGCGTCACCAGGGGGGGGGGGGGGTGCGTTGGGTGCGAACGCACCCCCCCCCCCCTTCAGACAAAAAAAAAAAACAAAACAAAACAAAACAAAACAACCTTCAGGCTTCGAGCGACCTCAACGCCGGGCGCTAAATAATTATTCTTTTTTTTTTTGTCAACTTTGCACCAGAGACCCCCCCCCCCCAAAAAAAAAAAAAAAAAATAATAATAATAATAATAATAAATTAAAAAAAATAAAAAAATCGTGGGCAAAAACAATTCGCACCCCTGGTTCTGGCAGCACTTTTTTATACGTATCTACTATAGTATCACCTCGCTGGTCATACCTCCCCAAGTCATGAACATAAACCGACACCCTTGACTACCAGTGGCGGATCCAGGGGGAGGGGAGCGCCGGGCGTCCCCACCCCCCCCCCCCCCCTTAAATTTCCGAAGCGAAAAAGTATAGCTACAAACGGCAGTTTTTCGACTGTAAAATGTCAAAATTTTCAAGCTCGCTCTCTTCGCTCGCTCACATTGAATCGTTATGCACTTTTGATGTTGCTGCCAGTAATTGCCGGCAGTTCGCCCGGTGCCCCTCCCCCCCCCCCCCCTTAATGCAAAAAGAAAAAAAATACAGCTACTAACGGTAGTTTTTGGACTGTATTAATATCAAAATTGTCAAGCTTGCTCGCTCCGCTCGCTCGCATTAAAATTCTCCTGATATAAATTGCTGCCAGTAATTGCCAGCAAATGCGCCCGGTGCGCCCCCCCTTAATTTCGAAAGCAAAAAAGATATAGCTTGTAACGGCAGTTTTGGACTGTAAAATGTCAAAATTTTCAAGCTCGCTCGCATTTAATCTTTATGCAATTCTCCTGATGTTACTGCCAGTAATTGCCTGCAGTTGCGTCCGGTGCGCCCCCCTTAATTTCCAAAGCGAAAAAATAGCTACAAACGGCAGTTTTTTAACTGTAAAACGTCAAAATTTCAAGCTCGCTCTCTTCGCTAGCTCGGATTGAATCGTTATGCAATTTACCTGATGTTGCTGCCAGTACCTAAATTACCAGCAGTTACGTCTAGTGTGCCCCCCCCCCGTAATTTCGAAAGCAGAAAAGATATAGCTTCTAACGGCAGTTTTGGACTGTAAAATGACGAAATTTTTCAAGCTCGCTCGCATTCAATCTTTATCCAATTCCTGATATTGCTGCCAGTAATTGCCAGCAGTCGCGCCCGGTGGGAAAAAAAGATATAGCTTGAAACGGCAGTTTGGGACTGTAAAATATCAAAATTTTCAAGCTCGCTCGCATTTGATCTTTATGCAATTCTCTTGATGTTACTGCCCGTAATATTGTCTGCAGTTGCGCCCTTTGCGCCCCCCCCCCCCCTTAATTTCCAAAGCGAAAAAATACAGCTACAAACGGTAGTTTTTGGACTGTAAAATGTCAAAATTTTGAAGCTCGCTCGCTCCACTCGCTCGCATTAAAATCCTCCTGATATTGCTGCCAGTAATTGCCAGCAGATGCGCCCGGTGCGTCCCCCCCCCCCCCCAATTTCGAAAGCAAAAAAGATATAGCTTAAAACGGCAGTTTGGGACTGTAAAATATCAAAATTTTCAAGCTCGCTCGCATTTAATCTTTATGCAATTCTCTTGATGTTACTGCCAGTTATATTGTCTGCAGTTGCGCCCGGTGCGCCCCCCCCCCTTAATTTCCAAAGCGAAAAAATACAGCTACAAACGGTAGTTTTTGGACTGTAAAATGTCAAAATTTTGAAGCTCGCTCGCTCAACTCGCTCGCATTAAAATTCTCCTGATATTGCTGCCAGTAAATGCCAGCAGATGCGCCCGGTGCGTCCCCCCCCCCCCCCCCCCAATTTCGAAAGCAAAAAAGATATAGCTTCAAACGGCAGTTTCGGACGGTAAAATTTTCAAGCTCGCTCGCCGAATCTTTATGCAATTCTCCTGTTGTTACTGCCATTGATTGTCTGCAGTTGCACCCGGTGCGCCCCCCCCCCCCCCTTAATTTACAAAGCGAAAAAATATGGCTAAGTAAGGCAGTTTTTGGACTGTAAAATGTAAAATTTTGAAGCTCGCTCGCTCCGCTCGCTCGCATGTAATCGTTATGGCATTCTCCCGATATTGCTGCCAGTAATTTGTCGTGTCATACCGTCATTCCATAATCCAATCCCCTCCCACAATCTCCCCTTTGCTCGTTCCGCTTGTTCGGGCTCGGTTGCGTTCATGACATCTGTGTAAGAATTATTACCAGAAGTTTATTTAAATCATACCATTGATAGGCAAATTATTCAATAACAATTTACTTCAAAATATACCGATACCTTAAACAAGTGGGACTGTTTCAAGTCGGTATAACACGCAAAAAACCATCATTTACAACATCAAAATGCATTTTCAGTTCTAACCGTTGGAGGGGGTTAACCCCCTTTCACACCCTCCCCCTCGCTCGCTCCGCTTGCTCGGGATCGGTCGCGTTCATCATATCAGTGTAAAATCAATACAAGAAGTTTATTGAAATGATAGTTTATAGGCACATTTTTCAACATTAATTTCCATCAACTTGGTACTGCTACCTACAACAAGTGGGACTGTTTCAAGCCGATAAAAACACGCAAAAAGCCTGCAACAAATTGCACCCTTTACAACATCAAACATGACAAACTTGTCAAAATGCAAAAAGTTCTCACCGTGGGAGGAGGGGGGGGGGGGTGGGTGGACAACAGTCACTTCCACACCCCCCCCCCCTGCTCGCTCCATTGAAAACTAACCCTCCCCTCCCCCCCCCCCCAAAAAAAAAAAAAGAAAAAAAAAAGATGAAATCCTATAGCTTCACCGGTGCCCTTTTCTGCGCTTGGTTTCCCTAAAAAAAAAAAAACAAAACAAAACAAAACAAAACAAAACAAAACAAAACACAAACAAACAGTATGAAAAGTCCAGGGATTATATTCCAAATGTCTCTCAAAAAAATCTCGTTACATTAGGGTCAAAACGCACCCCCCTTGAAAAAAAGCTGGTGACGTCCCTGAGTGTACAGTTACATTTATAAGATTATCAAGAAATGGGAGTATGATATAGGGAGATCTGGTGTAAACCCAATTGAAAAATGTATATCATTACACTAAGTTCATTTATTTCAAAGTCTACCAATGGTCCGTCTTATGAAGCCATCACATAAATATTCTTTACGTAAGTCTTAGAATGGCCAAAGTTGCTCATGACTGTGTAGCTTTGTGAAACGTTCATATCGATATCATGAAGTTTTTTAATAGCGTGTTTCTCATAAGACTTTCATGAAACAGCGAAACAGACCCCTGGTTTGCATGCTCCATAAAATTATCATAAGTCAGTGTGTGGTACGATGAGTACCATATTCTCGAGCTACATTATTATGATTTCATAGACTCCGGTGCCGAAAGCGAATGAATTATGAACATCATGCATAGCTAATGATGAACTGATGAATGCAGCTTCTTTTTGTGCTTATACAATTTGTGTACGTTATTTTCAATTCAATTCAATTCAATTCAATGAAGGTTTATTGACAATAAAAAAGAACATGCAGCTCGTTAGCTGGAATTGTTCATTTTACAATTAAAACAGAAATACAACATTGTACAAAATAAATATATATATATGTGAAATTGGCTATCGATATGACTATGAATATGACGGAAACACTGTACAAACAGATAAAACATTGATATTTCAACCCGGCCTCAAATCCCTGAATTTTGGACCAAGACCTTAAAATTCCCATGGAAATTATCAACAAACAGTACATGCATAAATATTTTCTTTTTCGCTGATTAAAATCTTTGACCTCTTAACCCTCAATAAAAATGCATGTATTAAAATTATCAGTAATGGAGTACGAATACTGAAAAATATTGCACATGTAAAGAAACAAATGATTGTAAAAATCATTAAGTAACTGATTTGAGCAGGGAGTAATTGAATTTCTGAACAATAAAATAATTGAGCTTAATTATCACACATCATAAACACAATCATATGAATGTAAACAAACTCAAGGCGCCGTTATGGCACAACATGTGGTTCTCCAAACAAGTCTAATAAACATCTCAAATATAAAACAATATTTCAACACAATTGACAAAACATTAAAAAACAGTGTATTTATCACAAAGGTATCGAGTGCTTCCTACCCCCACCCACCAAGTCCAAATCAATGAACATCCAAGTTATTAAATAAAAAACAAGATATCTAAAAATCCAAAAAGTTTCAACTTACACCGAACCTATCACAAATCCATGCATCAAAACATAAAAGAGAAAAAAAAATCAGCACCAAACAACAAACTTGTAGCATCCAGCCTGGCCCTTGACCCTTGACCTTTGACCCCACGACCTCAAAATTCTCAAGAGAATCATTGATGGGCAGAGATATGCACTGATCTTGTATTGTTTTTCTTGTTATCTTTTTTTCTCGGTAGGTCTTCCGCCATAAGCAATCTTCAGTACAAGTTCCCTATTCTGCTAGATGCCGCTACAGCAGCCATTCAGCGCAAAGGTAAGTGATGAGTGAGGGAGAGTTAAACGAGAAACGCTTATAGCTAGTAGAAATTCGTGAAGGTGACGGCGTTCTAAAAAACAAATAAACAAACAACAAAACAAAACAAAACAAAAGCAAATTGATCCCGGACTTAGAATAAATGATTCCCAAACCAGCGCTAGATTGTGAATGAGTATTATTTGTTTCATACGAAGGTAGTGAGGCTCCTCTTCACTTGAAGGTGTCTTGCGGAAATCATTTTATATGAAGATTTCTCGACGTTCATAGCGAGCCTGTCTTTCGAGCGTGAATGTCTAGAGCTACCCGAACGTAAATGCGATTGCTGATAAGCCCTCGTTAAACAGTTTTTGTTGGTCACGTGTGAAATCCCAGTCAATTTACCCGAAAATCTTTGTTAGATCATTTCTACTTTCAAGCTATCTGGCTAAATAAAGGAAGTATGCCGCGGGTCGCTCCAGGACTCGTGACAGATAAAACTCAAAGAAATATCATGGCGTCAGAAATCCATACAGCGTGCTTGAACACGGTTACGGTTACGGTTTTCGGTTTTCCCGCTCCCCGCATAATGCACAATGTCAATGCAGATCATCTACCTTAGATGTGGACTGAACTCTAATTGCACATCCGCTTTGATTTTTTCTGAGGTTGTATTTTCATATACTAGCAATTACAGTAAATATATCATCAAAGATAATGTCCTGTATGCATGGTAGGTATGGTAGAGTCTATACGTCATGTTTACACATCCGTGACGTTAGTAGAAACCCTTGCTTCATTCACGAAACATGACATAATTCAAAGATGAAAATCTTGAATATTCCGTAAAGGAAATTACTCTCTTTGTTTGGGAAGGGGGGTGTAGGATAAAATGTCGCCTAATAACGTAAATGACAATCAGTACATAATGTTAGAAATAATCATAATGCAGTCACATTTTATCAAGGCGCGGTCAGACTGGCAAAAGATCGAAAAGATTAAGTTCGCGATCTTTAAGATCTCGATTTTTTGCCAGTCTGACCGCGCCTTATGCAATGTTATGACAGCCCCTTTGATGACATTGTGGACAAAACATCTTGTCCAAGGACAAACGCACCGGACACGATTCGAACCCCAGACCTTAGGCGCGGTCACACTGGCAAAAGATCCTGAAGTTTGGAGGGGGTGAGGGAAAAATCCCTAGTTGGAGTGGGAAGTTTCGCGAGAAGTTTCGCGAGAAGTTTGCGGTCAGACTGGCAAAACTTCAAGATCTTAAAGATAGCGATCTTAAACTTCTCAATCTTTGCCATCAGTCTGACCGCGCCTCTTGTGTTTACAAATCCAGAGATTTACCCCCTCTGTGATGGTGCTCCCAAGGTGAATGTCTTCTTGACCAGAGGCATAGAGCAAGACTGTCTCGTTTGTGTGTGTTTTTTCTTAGCAAATGTGGCATCGAGAATATTTCCCCACAAATGATATACATGTGTACATGATATACGGAGTAATATGCAAATGATATAGGCCTAATCGCACATTACCATGGCGACTTCGTTAGGGTGTATAACATCAAACGCCGTAATGCAACCGTACTTCATCAATTAACCTGATCAATCAAAACGTGGTAATCATTAGTGAAAGTGTTCCTCATTACACGGCTTAATAATATCGGCCTGATGCAATATCTGTCATTGTCTTGTCTTCAGGGGATGTATTCATGGCCAAGTGGGCGGAGATAATGACCGGTCGTGTGCCAAAGATCAATCTCCTGCGGCCGGAGTTTGTCATCGTGGTCGGGTTCGAACTGGTCCACCTACTCGTCCAGCGACTGCTCCTGTCTCTCGGTTTCGGAGGACAAGATAACACGGGAGAGAAGGACGGAAGAGAAGACGAGAAAGAGAAGGAAGAATAGAGTCTTATGAAAATGATGAACGAAAGAAAGAAGAAAGAATGAAGGAAGCATGAATGGTCTTTTCGTGTCACGAACCTTAAACTGCATAACGCAGTCATTAAACGCTACGTGCGATTTCATCAAAACAAAATATTATTCTGTCATATTGCATGGCATCATGGACGTAAATAAGGAGTAGGGTAAATGACCGTGATTGAGTTTCTGGTGGTAAAAAAAAAATAAATTAAAAAATAATGTAAGCTTTTTGTGTACTGTAAATGCAACTATAATCGACATATATTATGTCTATTGCAGGGTATATTTCATGATTTTACATGATATTACATGCAAGATTCGCACCAACTCCGAAGCTCCATCGTCACACGCTTGCCTGCGGTTCCCGGTGGGACAATTTTATAGCTTCGTTTGCAAGGACAAGTCAATTGTGCAACAATAACTCGACTTCCAAAATGTCTTAAATAATAATAGCTGGTCTTTGAGGAATCTCATTGTGAAAATGGCTATACACGGAAATATGTTGATATTACTTGCGTTCAAAGAAACTACCGTTTTCATGAAGTTGAAGTTCAGTCAAGCTGTTGGGCAAGTTTGTGAGTTTTTTTTTTCCGAAGCAAACATTATCATGATGATGATTTGTAATGAAGCAATTTTAACAATGTGATTGTGGATTCACAACACGAAAAACGTTCAAACACATGCACACACAAGCACACATTTGTATGTTTGTATATATAATATATATATATATATATATATATATATATATATGTGTGTGTGTATATATATACATATATATATATATATATATATATATACAGTTATATATACAAATATAAAAACATACCACACATTATACAGTTGTACTTACAATGCTGAGAAAGCACAACTGCTCACTTGAGTTTATGCTGGCAGTTGGTTGTTGCTGTTTGATTGTTTTTATATACTTCACATTTAAAATGACATGGTAATGCTCGTTCGTGTTACAGATCTGCATTGCTGGTTTTATGCCAAGAGAAATAAAGAATCCCTATAATGATGTTCTCTTACTGTGAAATATGTTCTTCTTCATCTCCTTGCAAAACAATCATCGATATGTTCCCATTAAAAAATTAAAACAAATGTTAATAAATAACTTAGATTTTGTCAAACATAAACTTATTGCTATGTTTCATTATAAGACCATAATTGATATATTTGTGGTGAACATTGGTTTCAGTACAGAATTAGATAGTTCATGTGCACTTTCTTAACGGCAATGTAAACACTTAAATTTTCTCTATTATTGTCGTCAGGACAGAACAGCCATTTGAAGAGACTACTAAACTATACAATGCCTGTGAATGAATGCTAGTCACACCACACTGCAATAATGAAAGAAAAACAGGTGACAAAAGTGGTAGCTTTCAGCTGTGTTATCACGATAAATCGTGATTTTATTTTCTGTCATAATTGTGGAATGATTCTTGCATTATTGCAAGAGAGGAGATTAAGAGTACATCATACACACTGTACATGAATATAGAAATCATGCAGGAGTAATCACATTTTGTTTGGATAAGATACAGATTAACAATGAGTACAACTGTCTTACATAATTAAAAACTCAAGCAAGAAAACAAGTTCCAAACCTAAAACACTTTGGGAAAATCAGCAATATTTTCCCAACAAGTGGTAAGATATAAATAGTGTAAGGCAAACAGCATATTCCATAGACCCTTGTTATTTTTATGAGAGGATGCATACATAACATTAAAAACCATAGGTGGGATTTCATAGTATAAATGGAAGCAAATGTAACATACATGAATTGTACGAATACAGAATTTTTTCCTAAAAAATCCACATGTGTGCACGAATACTGCCAGCTATGAGAGCATAATGAATACTTCAGTTCTTCACTTCTTGTGCACTTGTGCGTAATTGAAGCATACCCTGAACACACTGGGTGAGTTACACTGTCTACCTCTGCAACATCATGAAACATACTTCAAGATGACACCGAATCAGCCTCAAAAAGTTCCAAATTCTAGAAACCAGTCACAACGGGTGAACGTCACGAGTCCCGACACCCAAGAATCATACAGCCCAGGAGTTCAACACTAATATCATGAATATGCATTTGTACGAAGTGGGTGTGGCCTGTTCGGACCACGTTGGAAAAAGACGGATCGAGACTGGGACAATGCCATGTGAGGTGAGAGAAGAATAAAGTTTTTGTTACTTTAAATTTGATATCATTGGTGGAGGTGATTTGTTTTGATGTCAGAATGTGTGACAGGTTGTTGTGCCACCGGGTTCCCTCTCTTCCGTAATACTAAGCAAAGAAGGCCCACGAGACAGACACATTAAGTCCTGTGTTGTAATGTCAAGCTCTTGGGCTGTTTTTACCTAGTGTCGATCTCATGGGCCTTATTTGCCTAGTGTTGATCTCATGGGCCTTATTTGCCTAGTGTCGAACTCGTGGGCTGTATGATTCATGGACCCTTTTTCAATGTCGAACTTGTGGGTCTCGGTCTTGTGGGATAACCCGTCACGACAAAAATGAACAAACAAACATATGCAAGTACAAGGGTTTGCATTGAAGAGTCACTGCGAAGAGGGAGAAATATCATGCATTATTTTGTACCTTTGTGCTTATTAGTCAATACTGGCAATATTAACCTTACTCCTATCATCCCTCATACCCAGAGACTCCAACCCCAAGCACCTTCTGATCTGGAGATTCTCCCGCCTGAAAACCCTAGCAAACGGGAGACTTGAACTTGATGTGCGCGGAGCGCGAAGTTCATTGTGGCCAGGGTCAAAGCTCTGGGGTTCTACATGTTATCTCGTGCTATCTAAGGCTTATTTTTCAACATACGATGACACTAAGTAAGAAATCATTTCAAGCGGGAGACATAGAGCCAGGGCGGGAGAAATTAACTCTCAAGCTGGAGAACGGGAGATTTTGCAATCGGCGGAAGATCTCCCGTCGAAAGTGGGAGAGTTGGAGTCTCTGCATACCCTCCTCACTACACATACACACACACACACACACACACACACAGCCCTACATAGGAAGCATATTATTCCACAGCAGAAGTGGAAGTAACCATACACACCACTGTCTATGGTACTTCTATTGATTGAATGAGAAATGCATAATGCATGAGTGTGTGTGAGCGTGTGTGTGTGTGTGTATGGAGTACGGTAGAACATTGGTCCTCAGAGCTTACAACAGTGGGAATGTATAAAGATGTTGGTGAATCTGAATGAAATATGGCATCTACATCCAAAAGTACTGTGACCTTATCAAGTAAACCAACAATGCTTGAACAAACCAGCAGTGCCAACATTATTTTGTATAACTTCACACTAATCTCGCCTAATAAGCACTGTGACATTATATATGCAGCACAGTAATTGTGAAAACTGCTACACTACACTTCAGCACTAAGCTTAAGTACGGGAGTACCTGGACGGATACGTGAAAGCATACTGCACAAGTGTAGATGTAAGATATCATCCAAATCTTACAGCCATCTCAAAACAAATCTGCTGATTGAATTCTACTCCTTCTTCCATCCTATAACACGTCGGTACTTGGCCTACTTTTAATAATTTCTCCCTTCAAGGGAACAATAGTGTGCACTATCATATAAATCACGACAGCCATTGTACCGAGGCTATGCAAATTCCTGTGTAGCTATGGAGATGATACAAAAAGAGGGGCCCACTCTCGAAGACAGCTTTCCCCTAACCCTGTTTGGGTAATCTTCAGCAAGCCTACGAGGTATTCATAGTGAGAATCTTCACTGAGAACTCACATGGTATGCACCACAAACTGTACTAGCAGGATACAATCAATACCAAACAGGACTACTGTATGTCTCGCATGGGTGTAGAATACCACATCAGCAAATCACAATGTATTAAGCTCAATCATGGTAAGATCTGATCTGTAAACCTGGAATCAAGTATCTGCAAGTTTGAAAGAAGCAGATTAGGCCACTGCCTCTAGTAGGATTTTTTTCATTCACTTTACAATCCAGCAATTAAAAGTGAGCACTCCGGCACGTTATGTCTTCAAAGATCATTGATGATTAACACAGCAAGCAGATTTCTTTTTTTTTATTTAAAGGTTTGAATTCATGCTGGTGAACTTCAAATAACCACATAAGACTTCAGATACTTGGGGGTCAGTCCCTACTCCATAGAGAAGAACTACTTTTTGAAAAGGGATATGCTCTGATACTGGGATTGATTCAAGATAAAGGAATGGTTTTTGAGGGAATGGAAAGCTGAACGGAAAGAGAGAATACGACACCAAACATTCCAAACACTCTTACTGATTTCACATATAAATGAACTTGAAACAAAAGGAGATTTTAGGCTATAAGCACATATCATAATTAATCTTTTAGAAGACTATCCTCGTCTATATGTAATCTCATATAATCATATGACACTTTAAAACCATTATGAAACTATAAAACACCAATATACATACTGTCTGAGGTTGACTTTTGCATCAATGAATACCTAAAATGAAATACATATGCACTAATAACACAATATGCTCTATGAACACTGACATTCTCATACACATTTTATATGTACAAATTTAAAACATTTACACTTTTGTACAGGTTGCACACAAGAATACATATACTCATATATTCTCATGGAATCATCAAATAAGTTAATGGTGCAATAAATTTACATTGCATTAATAAAGTGGAAGATATCACACATATAAATATTTCAATCCATTTCCCCAGATAACCATAATACTTGCAATTTAAATAATGCTCAGTGAAATCGTCATAAAAATTATTTTCTCCTTGGCATTAAAAACACTACGGAATTGCTTGAAAAATTCGGTGCAAAAGCTTATTCTTACAAAAAGTCAAGCAGTGATTTCTATTAGAAAATTCACAGACACTATGTTAAATTCACACGCACTTGAACGCTGTGACACATTACCAGAAAAAGGCACTTCTACGGGACACAAGCTTTCATTCACATATAATGGGTCAGTCATGTACACAGATTAACAACTTCCTTCAGAGAACAGATCTTTCAATGAATAAAAGATAACAAACACATAACAGCTTGGTAAATCACAGTGGATACTGTACCAATTAATTTCATTAATTAATCAATTAATTTGTAATTAATAAGATAAAATCAAAATGGCCAATATGAGCAGACAGTTGACAGACATTTGAGAAGCTATAATCACGATTAGTGTCAAGATCACATTTTGTTGATAAAATGAATCTTCTGTCAGTGGTTAGGTGCAAGTACTTACTATCAGCTTTTCAGAACCGTAACCAAAAATGCTAAACAATAACATGTATATAACACTGAGTTGTGGTATATCATCTGAGTGGGATTACAAACAAAATAAAATAGCTGTGTATGAAAACCAGAAAAAGGGTGTCCTTATAAAGACCTCTAATTTCTACAAATCGAATTACAGGAGAGTGCAAAGGAAATCAACATTAATGCGAATATAACTATTATCATTCCACAACACTGTGAACTGTGTGATGTCATTAAACTTGTTGCGCTTTCTGTGCAGCAAGATGGATTGTCATTTATTATGAATACAGGCCAAGCTAGTGGCTTAATGACAGAATTTAGTATTTTCAATATCTTTGGTATATCAAAGGAACATTTCCTGTTTTTATTTTTTATTTCTAAAGAATTAAAGAACATTGATGCTTCCCTCTATGAAAAAAGTGTATTGGTCTTACAAATCTAGAGACATCTTCACAGCTTTCATATCATGAACAGCACTATCTTGTGACAAGCCTTCATTTTGTCAGAAATGGCTCTCAAAAAGCACGAAGACAATATTTCTATGTCCTTTACTTGAAAGTGCTGGTCACTTATTTGAAGATGAAGGGAGGTGGTAGCCATTCTTAACAACCATTCTAGCTCCCCTGCTAAAATTCATATTCAGGAAAACAACTGAGACAAATGCAGTACTTTTTTTCTAGAGTATGACAACAACCTTCCTTCCGGTTTGGCCTAGAGAAACAGAAATATTCTTGGAGTTAACTTAAATTTTCCTCAAACGTTTGGGCATTTGATTCTTGTTCAAAAAACTAACCGGTTCAGCACAGATCAGTCATTAAATATCTTTAAATCTTGTTTGTTGAATTATATGCCAATATTGATAGCATCTTCAGGCATTTAGCCCAAAATATAAAAAACGAATCGCTGTGGAGGGGTAAAACCAGCTTTATCCAATTATCATTCAATCCTACAGTTCATGGAGGTACTCTTTGATTCTTTCAAATTACCCATAATCACATCATATCATTCTTTCAAAAGGAAAAGATATATAGATATCAAGAAATTAATGAAAAAGGGGAGATCTACAGTCATAATTTGGTAAGAACACACAGTGTGACTCTTTGGTTTCAGTTAGGGCACAATTTTGACATGAAGACATTTTATTTGAATGGAATATTCCAGCATACCTTTGAGGATTGTTTTGTTTTGTTTTGTTTTAAATGTGTTTGTGCAAGGAATGACTGTTAAATAGCATCATACCATCACATCTTGCAAGTAAATAGCATAGGTACACCACAAAACATGATCTAGTGAGCTGGGCTTGATTAGCCATCAAGGAAATGACAACTGCCACTAATACCTCAATTTTTCAAATGGCTAGTTTTCATCTTGCATTTCAGATGTACAATTCACTCAGTATTCCTTCAATTCCACTGTATCTCTTTGGGGGATGTTCTTAGTGATGAAACATAACATTGCATCACACATTTTAACCAAACAACTGAGCAGATTACCTCTGCAAAAAGCAGTTTTGGCACATTCAACATCTTTGGTTTGGTGCTTCATACTTCAGCAGCATAGCTGACTCCTACACATGCCCATGGAAAATTGTCAATGATTTGTGCCAGCGTCAACTTACCGTGCACTCATACCAACCTGCATTCAGGTAGGACTGATATGTGATCCAAGTGCAATCCAAGGTGTCATGGTTTCAACACATAATAGCTCACCAATGTCAAACATACAATGTTTTTGCTGTCCTTCCAAATCCAGTAAAGGCTTTGTGCAGTAAAATGTCTGAGGAGTTTACACCCTTCTTTTTCTCATATGACAACATATTTATCAAAATATGTTGATTACGCTTGTGCTGCATCATATACATAACTGTGAGTCTGTGTATGTGTGCATGTGTGTCACAGATTTAAGTACTTGTGCCTTCTCTCACACTAAGTATGATCTGAAAAAAAGGAACTTGATCAGCAAGGTGATGACTGGTAAACCCTCTGTCCTACAACCTTCCTCTCTCCATCCTTAGTGACGATTGTGGAGTCTCGGGGTGATGAGATGGGTGTCTTGATGCCCCCATTCACCATGGGTCTGTTGGGAGTCAGAGGGATGCGTGGAGAGTTCACCAGCCCGAGGCTGTCCGAAGACGTGGTGCTGTCTAGGCTTCCCTGTCGCACCTTCGTAATCTGGCGCGGATTCTGCACGGCACTTGCTGCGGAGGGGACGTGGATGACGCTCTGGATGGATGAGGTTGATGAGTACAAGCTGCTATTTGTGCTGAGAGCACTACCAGGTCTGCGATTCATGTACTGGTTGGCTTGTGAGGTGAGGGGAGAAGCCCGTGCCTGGCTTGAAGTGTCTAGGCTGCTGTTGGGACTAGGGGTATTGTCAGTGAGAGATCTCTGCCGAGACAGCATGATCTGTTTGTAGTCCGGGGGCGGGGAATTGTTGAAGGGTTTTGTATGTGGCAAGGTTGGCTGGTTGTGATAAGGGTGGTTGTAGGGCGGAGTCTCCCGCTGAGAGTCTCCTCGGTCTGGATCACTGGACACTGAGCTACGTGGGTAGGTGGAACTCCCATCACTACTCTCACTACCCCCTGACATTCTTTGGTTGTTGTTATTAGTCCTGTTTAGGCTGGGAGCAAGATTTGACTGCAATAAAACTCCCTTAGTGCCAGGTCTGTCTGGACCAAGTCCAACTGGACCATACCCATTAGTCCTGCTAGGAACACCACCATTAGCTTGCACATACGGACGAGGATACTGGGTATTCACTGAACTGCCCTGCAATTTTTGTTCAAAGAATGCTCGAGGAGGCTTGGCCTTAATTGGAGGAGGTGGCCTACGTTCTGCCTTCTCCAAAGTTCCTACCATGGAGGACATGGGTGCACTCTTGGTCTCTGCATTTGCTGTATGATGGTGAATTCTGCTTTCTACTACTGTGGCAGAAACGGGCCGATGAGTTGAGGCAACATTTCTGCCTTGCTCTGGCACAGAGCTGCTGTTATTGCTAGAGCTGTTGCTGCCGGTGACAACTTTGCTGTCCTGGTCCAGTGGACTGCTCCTGTCCTGGCTGCTGTTTCTCCGCAACTTCTCCCTGTTGTGCTGGAGGTCAGAGTACTGCTGCATTCGCTCGACGGCAGTCATGTGCTTCATGGTGTCGCGCAAAACCCTCATGGCAATGGCTTCATGTCCAAGGGTCTGCAGGGGGGATGTTCTGTTCTTCTGCCTGGCACCCTTGGAACTGTCGACACTATCGGTGCTATTCTGACGGCGCGTCTTCCCAGAAATGACAGGCTTCCCAGCCGGACTGTTTCCACGACTACTATTCCTAGAGGTTTGGCCCAAAGCATTGACAGCAGCACTAGGCAGGAAGACGTCTCCTGGTGATGGAGATCGACTGGGTCTGTTGGATCCAATCTTCCCCTTACCAGTTGGACTAATTCCTCTTACAGTCGGACTCAATCTTTTCAGGGCAGCAAGGGTATAACCACGTTCACTCACGATATCGTCAGTTTCATCTATGAAGGCAGGATTGACTGTTCCAACTACAGGGGAATTGGTTCCTCCAATCAACGACTCCCTGGATGATCGCTGCGACCCAAGAGAGACTGGACTGTCCGAGGCAAGTCTCATGGGAGGTGGAACAGAATCTGGACTGAAGGCATTTTCATCCTGCAAGAAGGCCAGGACCTCCTCTGGTATTCCTGGATGATTCGAGGTGCTCTTCTTGTGCTCAGTCCCATTCACCTGCTTCTGCAGCGCTGGGTCCGGAGTTGAGGGAGGACTTGGTGACACCGGGGACAGCGCTGGGTTGTTCAGGCTCAAGGAGTTCATGCTGGAGTTCTGGTAGTCCGAACTACCCCGCCAGATGTGATTCTTGGGTGTTGACTGGAGGTGGTTGCGGCGACCCTCCTTGACGCTGCGCACAATGGACCTTGAGATCTTGCTCTGAGGAGGGACAGCCTCCCCAGCCTTGAGGGAGTGGCTGGAGATAATGGAAGTTCCTGACATGGCAGAAAGAGAGAAGCCTGACATCCCAGACATGGAGGTCCCTGACGTCTCTGAGTTCAGACTCTCCATGGACGAGAAACTCTCCAAGGGGAGGGTCTTGGGAGCCTCAGTTGGATCTGTAAGGAATGACAACCAAAAACAAGTAAGTTCTACATTCGTGATAGCTGTAATATCATTAATTACATGCTGCAATTGAACGAAATCTCAAAAAAATGTGTGATAGAAGATTCCATCTATTCAAGGAAAAATGACACACTGCTTCAAAAGTAAAAATTGAGAATCAAAGTGCAAAGTGAAGTCCACTGGTTGATTCTGAGCTGAGCAGACTGGTGTCATTTCTGTTTAACTTCATCCCTACAAGTTTCCACAGTCCTAAATCCCTTTCTACATGGCCTTGGTATCTACCATAATATTATGTACTGGGTTAATCATTAAACTGGAAACTTTCCACACAGGCGGCATCTTCGGATATATATTACAAATGCCCCAAGCCCAAAGAATGAGACACTTACTGAAGATAGCCAGAAGTCCCTGCAGGGTGTAGTGGATGACTTTCCTGCTCACTTGTTTGCTGGTGATGAGTAACACCTCTTCCCGACCAACATCAATCAAATCGAATCCTGCGAGGACAAAGTCAAAATTACACATCCAACAGTGAATACTCTGCATGGATCTTAAAAAGGATCATACAAATTGTTTTGACCTGTGTACAGCAAATATATTTGAATTCATCATGTACATGGGACTATATTCGTCTTTACAATTAAGTGAATATCACACAGGTATGAACAGAATCTTGTCCATGTCATGCATGCCTGCATCAGTTTTCATAGGTATCCAGCATCAAGCATACCACGAAAAAAACATAAACATACTGTAATTATTAGTCACAAGCTGTGTGCATCACAATATCCTCATGCTGAAAAGTTAGCAATTTGACAGCTACCACAGTGGTTATTACTAGTGACACTCCTGAAAGAATACCACTCCTACTTTCACAAGGTAAGACATAATGCTTTCACATGACTTTTGTTTCAACCATTGACACATTCTTTTACTTCTATGTGACATATTGTTATCCGTCATCATTTCGTTGCAAGTATATATCATACATAGTTAATATATATACACCGGGTACTTGTACATATATTTTCCACTAGTACATTTATCCTAACTGTGATCACTTCAGAAGAGTCAAGAAAGAGTTTGTTACTGTTTGTGGTGGCCTACCTAGTGAAGCCAGAAGCTCATGGCAGCCGGGTGTCCTCCACAGCTTGGCTTGGACCGGCAGCTGGATCCCTCCTTCCCGATCTCGGCTGTACTTTGACTGCACATGCTGAAGCTGTTTCAGGTGAGCAAAGAATACATAGAGATGAGATCATTAGCTCACTGTGCTTCACTACCTCCAAATGCTTCACTCATTACCCATTATTTGTTTGTTCTTTCATCCTAGATAGCTTCCAAATTCTATTCCCATTTTATAGCATCCAAACTACAGACAGTACATATTCATTCTCATTTAAATTACTATCATATTACCATTTCCATTTGCTTCCTGAGTGATCAGCTCTTTACAAACAGCAACATATGTCTGCAGTACCATCCAACTCTTATGTTCTTTCTCATTTTTCCCAATGACATGTGACTGCATTTGGACCACATTGCACATCGGACAACATACAATCATTTTAAAGGCATAATTTACCATTTTCAGATGAAACAAAAACCCAGCATTAGTGCTTAAAGATAGTTCTAAAATGTGAGTTAGGGATAGAAACAACCACTGTGAAAATTTGAATCAGTAAAATCGATGCAAAGTATTGCTGAATATACAAAATGTGAACAATAGTTATAATAAAAATGTTTCCAGGCTAAACTGTATACCGTTACGGTTTATTGAGAAAAATACTGATATCTCCTTATATCTTAGGCTTTGTTGCAAAACTTTTATATCAGAGGGTGTTTTGCGGTACAACAGACCTACACATATGCATGAAAGGCGATATCTTGAACATTTTTCAAATGACTGCTCCCAAAGGTAAACTGGACCTTTAATGGTAAAATAAACTTTGAGCAATAGACAGTTTGGGAAACAGTCTGGTATCGTAACAGTCCATCATATGATATTTTGCCTGGACAACCAGAAACTCACCTCTGGGGTAGTAAGGGTTAACACTGATGGCTAAACTCTCTTACAGCAACAACTTATATACATATACACTAAGTTCAGGGTTTTGGCACTGCTTTTAGCAAAGGTCGAAATGAATCCCTGTTTACATTATTATGTGTTTTGTCTACTGGAGTGCCCTTTTTGCTGACTGGCACAGATGTCGGAAAGCTAATTATCAATGAATTAAGATTATCTAATCCCCCAATACCTCCATTCCACATATATTTTTTTCTCATCAGTCACTCACTGGAAGCAAAGTCTGTTGCTTCCGGCCACCCATCGAAGTGTATCGGATCGCAGTTTGATGATTGCGACTTGTGTTTGATCGGATCACCGCACGACATGTTCAACACTGACCAGATAGTCAACCAATGTGATCTGATACACTTCGGTGGGTGGTCAGAAGCAACACACTTTGCTTACGACGAGTGACCAATGAGAAGAAATCTCTGTGGAATGGGGGTACAACAGCTATTGTGTCATCATGGCCTTTCTACTAAACTGAGAAACATTGCACACTAGAGTAGATTGTTGAGTGCTTACGAAAAATCTTGACCAGTTAAGCTACATTTTGTAAGTGCATGGGCACATACATTGTAAAAGGTTAAATATTGTGCTACCCTGACTGCAGTATCACCACAACAACCATGAACTGCAAGACAACAAAATACTTAGAATCCATTATAGCAAAGACATTAACATAAATAGGCATAACTCTCAGTATACATACTATATAGTTGCAATATAATAATAGCAAGGTAAGTTAAGGTGCTAAGAAACTGTCTGAACTACAGTAACACTCTGCCAAGACAGAAGTGTATAGAATACTTGAATTCAGTGTCAACCACACATAACAGACTAATAAAGAGAACAGCCAACAAAGTGAGTAAGAAAGACAGCAAGAAGAATTTTTGCAAGCCAGAATTTAAAATATTAAAGGTACCAAATCAAACCAAGAGATTTTTCCCCTATTTTTTTTTTCACCAAATTTCAGTGACACATAAAAAAGTACATTGCATGAAAAGAGAGGATGATGCATTATAAAGATAATAATGAATCTGTACAATGATTTAAACTTTGCAGGAGCAATAACAACAATTAGATCTTGCCACCTTTGAAATTAACAATCATTTGGAACAAATGTACATTCACTGTCTAAGTATTACTTGAAGAGAGTCCAAAAGTGCGGTGATCAATAAACTGACAAGTACTTGTCACACTGAATGGCAGTACCAAATTGAATGTATAAATGACAACCTATTGAAATCAATCAAAGTGGAAATGAGGCTGTTGCTCTTTTTAAGTATTTTGGAGGCAGAGAATAAGAATGGATTAATCACAGCAAAGAGAGAGGAGAATATATCAAGAATGAGAGTGCACGGCAGTGAGAGTGCATAAAACTTAGGAATAGGTTGGATGAGGACATTGTGGGTGAGGATGAGGAGACGGAGGCAATGTGAGGAAGTGATAACAAACAGGAGGAGGTGTGAGTGTGGGTGTCTAGAATAATTCATAGCATGCTTTGGTGTCACTGACTCATGTGCACTGCTTGCAGGAGAGTGTACAAGTTGTAGGTACACTAGGGTGAGGCAAAGAGGTCACTCTGTGCATGTGTACACAAAATATACACATCATGTTTGATGGTAAAGTGTGTGCCTGTGTCTATGTCTATGCCTGTATTCAGTTTTAAAGCATAATTATGTGAATGTGTATGCTTTTGTGTCTGTGAATGAATACAAGTATACTACTGTATATGCTGAATATTTTGCGAGGTTTTTATTTTCGCGAATTTCACGAGTCAGGTGCTATTTGCGCAATTAAAGACACACAAAAATAATGACTCTGATTCCGACATGAATGTGATGCACACATGTACATTTCTCTGTTCAGTACATTACTCTACGATCGCGAATTTTACCACTGGTGAAATTGTCGGGAAGTCCCGATTCATGAAAATTTAGACTCGCTAATGTATATGGTGTATACAGTTTATGAAATCTTTGAAGGCTTCCGTGGTGGTAGAACGTTGGGTGGTAGAAGGCTTCACGGTGCACCACGTATTCTTTCTGGAGTATGTAAGTGGCCCTTTTCAGGGCCACTCACATACTCCAGAAAGAATACGTGGTGCACCGTGAAGCCTTCTACCACCCAAAGTATACAGTTTATGTTTGTGTCTGCGTGTATGTGTAGGTGTATTGTGGGTGTACTCAGTATTATACATGTGTATGTGTATGTATATGTGCATGTTTACATGTACATGTATTGTGTATGATCTAAAAAAGTCAGGTCATTGGGTAGCTGTAGATGTTAAAATAAAAACTATGCAAGAAGAGCAGTGTGCTAGTGTGTCACCCTTCTAAGTGTGCAGCAAACATACCAGTTTACTAACATACTTTGGCTTTTTGCACATCTTACTTTAGAGGGGCTGTTCTTATAACAAGGAAAGACTACAGTATATATCAGTATTGCCTGATATAGCATACAAGTATTGATTGCTTCAAGGGGCATGATCAAAACTATTTGCCTAGAGATGATTTCTCAACAGTGCTATGTCCCGAGACAAAGTTGAGCTGCACAGCACTGCTGAGAAATCACTAAGGGTAAGTAGTCTTAACCATTACGTAAAAAAAAAGGAGTGGATATTTGTTTTACATCTGTACATACCACATTCCACTTACAAAGTGTAGTTCAAGATGTTTATTGAACATGAAGTTGTTGTATGAACTGTCAGAAAAATTACATAAAGTGTCATTTCACAATGCGCCAACAAAGATATGAGCGCAAGATACTTTCACAATGAGCGACAACACGCAAATATAATACCCACACAAGATATACTTATGCACATCTTGAAAACCAGTAGCTGACTGCTGGGCAGTATAGCGAAAACTATTTACTGCACCTTTGACCAATCAGAATTGAGGATTATCAAATGCAGTATATAACAACAACTAATGCATGTTTTTCAGGTTACAAGCGATGAAATTTATTCCAATTGAATGGGTGAATTGAAAAGCCCATTGAAAGAAAAAAGAAAGATATGCATAAATTTTAATATGTTAGTACAAAACTGGCATATCATCTCTTCTCATTGTGAAATACTGTGTGTATGTGCATCTGTGTTGGTGCATTTGTGTTGGTGCTTTGTGTTAGTGTCTACCATATGTTTCTGGACAGTCCCAGGGGACTGCAGGTAGCTGGGTATGTGTAGGCTGCTGGCATCCAGGGCCGTGGGGCTCTCCCCCCGCTGCTCACTCCTCAACTTCTCCAGCTCAATCAGCAGTGCATACAGCTACTCCCCGGGAGAGTTTGGGATGAGATGTGATAGATGAACGGATGAATGGACAATTGAATGAATGGACAGATGGATGGATGGATGGATGGATGAATGGGGGGTTGATGGAGGTGGTGGGTGGGGCAGGGCAACACATATGGCAAGGGCGGGGTGTGGGGTGGGAGCGGAGCAGTCATATGCGTTGAGATGCAAAATGATATAGGCATTTAATATTAGGGTGTGATAAACTACATTAAAGCAAAGCTGCAATATGATATACATTGAAGAACATGTAACACTGCATTTTGATATACAATGGCACAACATTGACAAAGCATTATGGGGGTAATGCTTCCAGGTTCTACCGAAAGCATTTGAAGTCTCTAAATGCTGCAAACATCAAAGGACAAGCAACATTCCTACTTTTGCACAACACAGGTAGGACTGTGTGATGGACATACAGTTGTTGATCTACAAGCAACTAGATGTACAATGCATACACTATTAAGCGCATACAATAAATCTCATCTCTACCCACTTGCAATGAGGGTAAAGGCACCTCAACTTGGTGCCAACTACACTGAATGAAACACTCAGTATGCATTTACTGCAGGAATAAAACTCAGCATATTTGTACATCATCTGTACTGGAAAATCCTAAGTCTAAAGACAAATTAAAAATCTGCAGGCAGCAATAATCATACTGATAAGCTATAGCAGTATTTGCACTGAACAGACTACATGTATATCAACAATGCTGTCCAACATCAACTCAGGGCTGCTAAAAATCTGCATCTCAAAATGGGGACTGACACAGGGTAAAAGAAAAACAAAATGTATGACAAAAATCATACTCTGGCTTAGATAGAATAAGAATACTAAATCAAATTCCAAAAAAAAAAAAAAACCACACATATTTTTTATTTTACAAAATACATTTCTTAATTTTGAGGAAAAAAAGAAAGACACTACATAGTGTAAAAGCATACAAATTGTAGCTCTGTACAATTGTAGCTCTGCAAACTGTACACATAGATCACATAGCTTAAATAAATCTACCCACTGCTGCTCGCATTCTAAACACTCACCATTTCTATGATTTCAAGAGCTGCTTCAGGTGATGGGAGCAGCTTTGAGATGGCAAGGTTGGTTTGGTTGGACAAGCCTGTGGAACGTGACAAAGAACAGATAACTCATTAGGAAAGAAATTGAAGTCAGCACTACATACAGCTTTGTATCATTCACTCAACTACTAAATACCAAACCATTACTGCTTCACAAACATATGGTGATCTTCATATATACTCATACATTGGCAAACATCTGAATTTTCACACTTCAGAGATTATTGAAGATGCTACTATGAACTCCTCAAATTGAAAGAATTCTGTTGGTATGTTCCTCTTTTCACTCTATTACCCTGTTGACGACGGGCTGAATTTGCTACAGCACACATTTCCCATAGACCCCTGCCCAAGTATACTCAGGACTCGTCCTCAACGGGTTAAGAAAACAACCACATATGTAACTAAAACAGCTTTACATTAAAACATGATGTAATAGATTCTTGCTACATACATAAAAGCAACTGTTTGGTGTGTGTGTGTGTGTGTGTGTGTGTGTGTGTGTGTGTGTGAGTTTTGTTGTTGTTGTTGTTGTTGTTGTTGTTCTTCTTCTTCTTTTTTGGGGGGGGGTTTAACTTGGCAAGTTACAACTACTTTTGTAGAGTATAGGGAACAATCTATGGTTTCTTAAGCCATTCCATACTGAATTCTGAAATCCCCATAGACTTAATACACAGGCCACCAGGTTCCTGTATGGAACGGGTTAAGGTCAATCAAAGCCCAATTACACTTGAAATCATTGTGTTATTTCCAAAGAAATCCCCGGAGAAACGTACCAAGCAGGGCCTGCAGACTGGCACTGGCCTGCAGCAGCCTGTCCCCTGGGTCAGACTGGGGGAAGAAGACAGACGGTGGGATGGTGGGTGAGATCTCCTCCTCGAAGCGGAAGCCCACAGACTTCAGCAGCTCCTGCCACCCCCTCACCGGCCCCACCCGCTTCGTGATGCTCTGCTGGGTGGTGTACATGGGGTTGGTCTGGCCTCGGTTGATGCGCTGCAGGGACTTCTCAATCTGGCGGGGGGAGGGAGAGAGGTGGGAGGGAATGAGATCAATGAAAGCATGAGGTCAGCTAACATCAGTTATGATATCAGAGAGCTCTGACATCCTTTCTGATTTTCTTAATGAACACTCTTCACCACTGACTTCACATAGGCACCTATAAACTACTCATGCTTGTTCTTTAACCTACTTTAAGTTAACTCTAATCACACGCACTAAAACTGTGCATAAATTTTTGTCAAGAGTTGCTGTACAAATTGTGACAGTCAACAGCAATTCTCTTACCGGACGATTAAATATTACTTCTACACAACTATCTATAAAGACTATTAAATCTAAATGTTGCACATCAATATTATTGTGAATGCACAGAGCAGTATGAGGAGTCCCTTGTCAGCTGGCCTTTTTCTGGACACCTCCTGAGAAAGTACAAATTGATAATGCAAGCATACTCATCTTCAAAGAAACACTACCAAGATGAAGACATTTCCTGAATGTGATCAATCACAGGATACTCACCAGATGAAGCAGAACCCGCAGGGCATCTCTACACTTGGAGGGCGTGGTCAGGATGTCACCCAGGGCGTTGCCAAACATGGCGCTCTTGTTGCTCAGTCTGGCGTCGCATCCGACGAGGGCGAAGCCCGCCCAGTTGGACGGATGGGAGAACTGTTTCACCTCCCGCACACTCTTCATGGCCGCAGTCACCGCTGCGCTGGCCTTGCTCCCACCAAGCAGACGGTCGTACAGCGCCCTCATAAAGACCTGGACTGCTGACTCGGGCATGGACCAGAGTGGGACCAGCACACTCTGGGCCCCCGCCGCCAGGAAGGAGCGTGCAAGACCGATGACCGAGTCGGAGGTGATGCGGCCACCGCCACGCCCTTCGTTGCCATAGGGACTGAGGACCACCAGCTTGGCTGTGAGGCGGAGGTCTAAGACATCAGCTGCTGTCAGCAGGAAGTCACTGAGAGAGGGTATGTCTGGGCGGGGTCCATCCATGGAAGAATCCTCTGGGTTGTTCATGTCATTCAGGTCAAGCTGCTCTGGTGAGTTCTGATTATTGCCACTGTGATGAAAACATTTGACATATTTAATTATGGATAATGGAAAAACAAAACAAATTACATGTAGTTCCTTGTCCCCTAACAATGACAAATATAGAAAAGTAAAGACTTCATCATAACATGATGATGAGAGACAAATTCACCATGGATTTTTTTCCCACCTGATTGATCTCAATTGGGGAAGCAGAACTTTCAGTAATCATGTCCTAAACGTACATCTGTATAATGTCTATGTCATCTGTGATATGGTAGCATACACAATTCACCACAGACTTAACCCATGTTTGTAGCAGTTAAACATGAAAATGTAATAATTTTATAAGGACCTTTACCTGTAAAATACAAGAGAAGATAACAGATCAAAAAGTACATGAATACTAGGAAGATACTTGTTTATTTGAAAGCATTTTGTGGGCTAAGTTGACTTGCTAATTCATTGTGTGCATACAAAGCAGACTTTTTGACTGTAAATATGCTTTTACTGAAAAAAAAATATTAAAAAAAATAATCCTCTGATAGAAATATTAATCTTCAGTAAGGAACACTTCACAAAAGCAAGACAGCACATGCAATACAACACGGTCACCAAAACTTAAAAAACTAAAATTGCTAAGAAGATGTCATTGGAAGAATGTAAGATTGCACCCTCCTTACCTAATGAGATGGATAGGAGAAGTGCTCCGCCCACCAACATCTTTGGGAGACAGCACAAGGGCCGAGAGCTTCCAAGACACGTGGGTAGCAAAGTGCAGGCACTCGGCACTCTCTACCAGGCGAAGCACACCCTCTTTGCTGGCCGCTGCACCAGTCAATGGCTTTACACTGAGGAGCTCCGACACAGCTGTTGCTTCCTAAAAGACATTGTGTGGAAATAGGATTTTGTTTATATCAGGTATGTAGAATAGTGACCAACATGCTCTTAGAATGCTGCTTCACATGAACAAAAGATGTCATCTTGTCATACATGTACATCATAACAATTTCATTACAATCATTAATAGCTGCAGTGTTAGGCTTGCTAATTTCACATTTAATACTTTCAGCACTAGCAGAATTTGTACCAATGTCACAATCACTTTTGCTATCATCATTATCATTATCATCATCATCATCATCATCACTATCACCATCAAACTGAGTAAATGAACTCAAAGACTGGCTGATACACACTTCCAAAGTGTTGGGTAAATGCATAGTGCTAATATTCTACAGAGTGACTTTGCATAATTCATAGGACAATCGCATTATCTGAACATTGCTTCATGTACTACTATGTGAGACATGTTGTGCATAAGTGACCATGCATCATAAAACCTACGAAAGGCCATACTGGTCAATCTTCAAATACAAAGTACAGGTGTATGTCTAAAAATGTCTGTTTTTTGGTCAATAAGAGAGGTTTGGAGTTATTTGTTATTTTTTCGTTTCATTTTCTGAAAGCATTACCCTTTTTATATCTAACTTTGAAGTTAAGAAGCATATGATTTAAGTATAAATAATGAGCTTTTGCTAAAGTGCAGCTTCGCAACATAATAGAAGAAGAGAATGTTGTTCATGCTGGTTTGCAAGATTTAGTTTAATCTAAAATAAAAATCCCTTCATAGTGGTTACCATAGAGATTTCAATCCACATGGTGTTCCAAACACAGTAAATGGTGAATAAGTACACTCAAATAAACTCACTCGCTTCAAAAATGTATCCGTACTGTCATTATACACAACAGGGATGCAGGGAGAACAAAATACAATTCTAGCTGACACAAAACGTAAGGTTTGATAGTGACCGCCCACCCAAATATGTCACATGACACATCAAAAATGCAAACACATGTACATAATATTCTTGTGTTTTGACACCTTCAAGTTATAGTGCTTTACAAAAATGCCAAACTGTTCTGCTGCATGGTTAAGATAAAATCATATGGGAGTCGGCTCATTATATGTCAAACCATGAAATAATATTGTTGCCATAAACAGACGAGATGAGATATATTTCAACGTTTTGGGGCACAATCCACATCACCCAGGGATTCATTTCACTTGACCTTTGACATTTGAAAATATGAGCTCTTTCTGCAGCTGTTTCAGTATTCAGATGGCTTCTACCAAGAAATGCAATTTTCACTCAATTTGCTGATTTTGGAAGGAACAGTTGAATACCACTATAATTTAAGAGCAAGTGTTAGGCCACAAGAATACTACAATTACCTACCCATAGAGATGTATACTAATAATATACTAGAGCGCGGACTGCGTGTGGCGCGTACGCAGTGCTCGTGTGCCGAGATGAAGAGGCCGCGCGCCATCTTTGTCCGGGCAAAAACAAGCATCGGTCCGGGCAGTGCAGTAGTGGTGGACACGTGAACACGTATACAACAAGCGCTCAAACACGTATTGCCTTTCAGCAAAAAGATGAGGGGGTCGGAGATGAGAGAAGGAAACAACTCAAAAATTTAAGTTGCTAGCAATCTCTTATTGTGAGTGGTAAAGAAAATGAAAATATAAAAAAATTACTTTATTCTCAACGAGGTAATACTTTCAAGCCGACCAACACGACCATGGTCCATGCAATACAAAGGGTTCTCTTGGTCTCTAGACTGCCGGATGCCCCTTGTGATACAGTATACTGCGTCAATTTTTGTGTTTTTTTTTTTTGCAGTTATATTTATTTTTTTCTGTATGAGGGGACTGCATTCTATAGTCCTATCTGTGTATACGAGTGTTTCATTGTATTTCTTTTTTTTTTTCTGGTGGTGGTGGAAATGAAATAAATCATTTTTATAAGTACGTGTAGGCATATTGGTTCCATGACATATTGATGTTCAAGCTCGAAATGCTAATGTTGAAGCTTACATAAACCCTAACCCAAATCATAACACCCACGGTGACCCTAATCCTAATCCTCACCCTGCCTTTCTTACAAGAACCAAAAGCCCAATCAGACCCATGATGGTAATTCTACTTTCAGAAAGATATCAATGCCGGAGCATATGTCCTGTCACCAGGCATATATTACGTATTCTGAGCTTTTCTCACACTATCTTAGTGAAATTAACTGCTGGTATAGCAAAGGGTGGAGGAACGATTTTTTTTTTTTTTTTTTTTTTTTTTTTTTTTTTTTTGGGGGGGGGGGCTCAATGGCCAAATAGGGCACTTAGAAATGAGCACTTTTTTAACTTAAAAAGGGGAGTTTTTTTTTTTTGAAATGGGGCAAATGCCCCCTCCCCCGTTCCGCCGACCTTAATACTTGCATATAGTTATGTACTGTATTAGCTATCTATATTATAGTAGCAATAGATCGAGAATAGCTGAGGGAGGGCGGAGTGCCCCTGACGAATTTTGCAAGACCTTTTCTTTTCTTTTTCCTTCTTTTTTTTTTTGCCTTGAATCAATCTGTTTAACACACACTATAAATGTAATTTTAGTTACTTGTGAAAGGAATCTCCGCTCCCCTTCTATTCTCCTGTTTCTACATCCAAAAGCAGCACATGAACCAGGCATTTTGCAACATAGATCTATGCTACTTTAAGTAGAATTTGCGAATTTAAGAACATTTTTCGATTTCCAAACTCCGATGGAGACCTTGGCATAGATGCCAGCCTACTGCCGTTGCATCCCGTCGTCGATCTCCCTGAATGCTCCGTAGCGCTACACGTTATCGGTACGGTCGCTAGTCGAAATTTGCCCGGACCAAAATGGCGAACGCCTCCTTCTATCGGTCACAGGGATTTTACGGAGTCCGCCCTCTAGTGTTCTTAGTATACATCTCTATGTACCTACCCAACCTAGCACTTATTTTAAATCTTTATAGAGCAACTTTTTAAGAGCATTACGCTGAAAGGGGACTAGAAGACAGTGTTACTATTCATCTCACATTCTATAAACCATGGTGAAATTATTGATTTCGGGGGGCATTTTTTGTTCACACATTGCAACGACTTTTTAAAACGAGGAAGGAACAAACGACTAGGAAGGCACGTAAATCCCTACGCAACAAATCAAGTCCTCAAATATTCATACCTGACAACAGAAACAAACAAAAATGCAAAGATCATCAAAACAAACACCAAATGTGAAACCTGAACATTGGAACTGAGGCCAAACACACTCAGATTCAATGACATGCAGCACTCCAGACGTTTTGAGACAGCAGCTTGAAAAGGAATATTATGAGATGACCTCTGACCCGACAAAAATCCATTGTTATGACAACGGGCTGCCAGCCACTGCAGCCCGGGGGTTGAAAAGGGTTGAAATAGAACCCAGCTGAAGACAGATCACCGCTCATGTTTCGTTGTTAATTGCTCCCAAAGAAGTACTAACATCTGCTCACATTCTTTTTTAACTTCTCATTCAGTCTCTCTTGTGACCAATCGTCAGAAAGAAAAAAAGTTAGACAGAAAAGAGTGAAACAAACCCAGAGCGAGTACATCAAACTACTGAGAAAATCTGCATATCCACAGGGGGTGATTTCAGCACTGAACTCGAGCAAAAGTTGAAACAGACCCGTAATCATCGATCGGGAATCATTTCAGCGGCACAAGAAACAACTAAACACCTTTTGACTGGTAGAGCCTGTGAGAGTACAAAGACCTGACAACAAAATGTAAAGGCAAATCACAAAGACTCAGGGTGAATCATCAAATTCCATATCAACCTTCAAACTCTGAATGATTTTTCAGTGGAAGGATATCACGCACACACACACACACACACACGCACACACACACGCACACACACACACGCACACACACATACACACAACAGTGATTGCTCCACTGAAATGCTCATTTGACATTTTGAGAGAAATGTTATGTTATGAAATGTCTTCCAGCCCTCATATGATTCATGAAATTTGGTAATTAGACCCACATCTTCATCAGCTCCTATATGTCTTCGTGCATTAAACAAACTCAAAACATCTACTCAGCATTCAAATGTTTTTCTCTGCTTCATGCGCTATGGAATGTCTGTAAGCCATACCTGGCATCAAACTAAACAAAAGATTAATACAAAAGAGAATGCTTACCTGTTCAGAGCCAGCCATTCCGTTCCATCCCCACTTGCCCACAACGCTGGGTGGCAACTTGGGGTTGGCCACCACAAGGGCGGGCTGCATGCCACTGCTGGATGGTGTCCGCTGCTCCCAGTACAGGTTGAGGTTGAGTGCCCTCAATGAAGGCACCATGCGAATGTTGAATCTCTCATGGAGTGACTCGGTGGATGAGCCACCCTTAAGGATGGCAAAAGGCACCAGGTACAGGTCACCTGAAGTTGGAGAATATTAAGGTAAAACCGATTAATTAATGCCTGATGCATACCATGATTCATTTTAGTTTTCTCCATGCAATAAACGTACGTGTATTGATGCATACAATGTATTTTATTCTTTCTCCATTTCAGGCCAAAATGGTTTAAACATATCAATTCAAGCATCATGTTCAGTAAAACTTGTACAGGAAGCCTTCATACAAACAAAACAAGCAGAGGAGATGTTGCTCAACAATATAAGAAATGATTATGGTGAGTATTTGGCTCATTTTCAATCAACATTTTAATTCATAAGTCACCTATTTCACTTACAAAATTGAGATATCACACATGGCTACTTACCTTCCAATACCAGCACAAGATCTGAGCGAGGTGTGTCTGGCCCATTGGGCTGTGGCATTGCGTCTTCCAGAGGGGATATCAGCACGTCGTATAGCGCCCTCAGTGGTGGCTTCCCAGACCATGACTTCTGGCGGAGGATCCTGGAGGCCGCCTCCCTCCGCGCCAGGCTGCCGTTGAGGCTGCCTACCCCACTGAGCTGGCTGGCCAGGCTGGCGACGCTGCGTGCCGAGCTGTTGATGATGTGGTTGCGGTTGGTGAGACGCAGGAAGCTGCTGCGATCCGGGTCCAGCTTGGCACTCAGTTCCTCCAGGTGCTGCTGTAGCAGCTCGTCCGCCTCACTCTCCGTCTCGCTGGTGATGTCCCCACTGGAGTAGTGATGGTGGCTGTCCACGCCCAGTGCCTCTCGGGCATGGCTGATGTACTGCTCCAAGAGGGCGGTAGAGGCGTAGGACACACCCGTCCCCGATGCCATGCTGAGGTTAAGGGAGGGCAGGGAGGTGTTGGAGGACGCAGTGGAGGACTGGTCATCTGATGTCGGGTCCTTGTCAATGTGGGCCAAGTCACAATCATGGAACTTAACAATACCTAGAAGGAAAAAAAAATATAGAATTTGCAACATATTTCATGAACAAATCAAATTTTTATCTTATCATATTTCACCAACTATGAACTTTGGCACTTGAACTAGGTCTTGTGCTAAGGCCAATGCTGCTGTTACTACATAACTACCCATTTGCAATTATTCCAATAAACATACATTTAACTGATCACAATTATTCATTGCCTGCTGGAAAACAAAATAAATTAAGTTTAGCATCTTTCTGGTTGCTATCTAATTTGTCACTCCACATAGCATTCTTGAAAGCTATAGCAGAAGGTTTTTCATCTTCTTTTCTACAAAACATTCTTAACATATAAACTGCAAAATAACCGCACGAAAAACAGAAAGAATAATTACAAAGAGAGAAATAAAAAAAGTTGTTACATACCATCACCAGGAGTCATGAGCCAACTGTAGAGATGTCCATCAGCTATAGAAAAGTAGAGAATATTAGCACTCTGTCTGCTGACCAGCTCCTGAATCACATCATTGGTCATCAGGCTTGCATCAAAGTGATCACCCACAGCAGCCTCCCCACTCTGGCGCTCCAGGAGCAGGTCAACAAAGGCTCTCGTCCTCCCACGCTCAGCCACAGCTAGTGCTTCATCTGTGCGCTCCAGAGCAACAAGGACTCGCTGGAGGGCTTGGTAGGAGGCAGACTGGGCATCGAACAGGGACAGCTTGTACTCCCCACTCCCTTGTGATTCCCTGCGGATATGCTCAAAGAGTTCTGTGGCACGGTACAGCTCGTGCTGGGCATCATCAAGCTTGTTGTTGGACCACAGGGCCAGGCCAAGCCTGTGTCGGATCTTGGCCTCGTCTTCCTTGCGACCCAGCTGGTTGGCTATTTGCAGTCCTTGCTTGAAATATGTGACACTCTGGGAAAAGTTTCTGAGAGCGTGGTGGACACGCCCGAGACTTGCATATGCCAGGGTCTTAGCTACACGATCATTAACCTGAGCAGCAATGCTCAGGTGTTGTTCTTGATACATGATGGCCTTCTGGTAGTTGCCCAGTGATTCCTGAGTGACACCTAAGTTACCAAATGCCCTACCCTGACAAGAAAGGTTGTTGGTCTCTTCGGCAATCTTCAAGTCATCCTCGTGGAACTCCAATGCCTTTTCATACTCACCCATTTGCTGGTAGACACCACCAAGCCCACAGGCAGCGTCTGCCTGGCCAGCCTTGTCATTCGTTTCCAGTGTGATTCGCAACTGGTTTTCCAGGCAGGATATTGCTTGCTCAAAGTTGCCCATGAGACTGTGCAGACACCCGAGTTCCCCGTAGGCAGATGCCTTTGCAGTGGAAGAGTTTGTTTCGTGTGCAAGCACTAATCGCTTCTCGTAGTAAAACGATGCCTGCTGGAGATTGCCGAGAGAGCGATGAACGTTCCCCAAGCCATGATATGCTTTGTCCTGCTCCTCAGCACTATTAGTCCTCTGTGCCATAAACAAGTACTGCTCGTAGTACTTCACCGCTTCCTCCATGTCACCAAGTGCTTCATAGCACTCTGCTAAGTTCCGGAAAGCACTTGCACGATTCTGCAGCGCCACGTTGCCCCCTACCTGTTCCAGTGCTGCAAGCTGCTCTTCAAAGTAGCCCAGGGCATCTTCAAAGAGATTCATGTTCATCTTTGTGATGCCTAGATTACCATGTGCCTGTGCCTGGATGGGTCCATCATTTACCTCCCTCGCCCTAGCCAGCTGCTCCTCGTAACACTTGAAAGCATCAAGAAATTTTCCCAGGGCTGTGTGCACAGCCCCAAGGTGACTGTGGGCCTTGCATTCTCCTTGGATATCATTGAGCTCCTGGTAGAGCTGTAGCTCCTGGGTATGGTGAGCCAAAGCCTTGTCATAGTGCTTCAGTTTCCTCTGGGTTGCACCGAGGGCACCATAGGCTGTTGCTTCCAGTGCTTTGTTGCTTACTTGCTTTGCGAGTTGTAACTGCTGCTCATAGAATCGAACTGCTCCCTCAATGTCCTTCTTGGCCATGTAGATGTCTCCCAAATTGCCAAGGGCACAGAACTTTCCCGGTGCATTTTTGACCTGCTGCGCTATTGTCAGGAAACACTTCTGACAATCCTCTGCTCGCTCAAAATTACCCAACGTCCTGTATGCAAGTCCAAGATTACAATATGCCCGTCCCATCCATACTTTGTCCTTCTGATCTCTTGCCAGTAAGAGATCCTTCTCATAGAACTGGACCGCTGACTTGTAATTGCCCAATGAGTAGTGAGCGTACCCGAGATTATGATACCCCTTGCCCTGCCCCTCTAAATCTTTAACTTCCTTGGCCAGTGCCAGATATCTCTCATAGAATGGGATTGCTTGTTGGAACTCCCCGCGAGAACTGTGATAGTTGCCCAGATTACTGAGAGCCCTCGCTTCACTGGCCTTGTCTCTCAGTTCTGCAGCTATCGCTAAGTGTCCCTGATAGTGCTCCATGGCCTTCTCCTTCATGTTCATCGCCTGGTAGGCCACAGCCAGGTTTCCATGGGTGCATGCTTCTGCCCCCCTGTCATTGACCTCCCGTGATATTGTTAGTTCCTGCTTGTGGTACTTGATAGCCTGCTCGTGCTGGTTCAGGGCGCTGTAGGCATTGCCCATGTTGCCATAGGCACGCCCCATTGCCCCGCGGTCGTTCATCTCCATGGCGATGTTGAGATGTGCCTTGTGTAGCTTCAGGGCTGTCTCGTACTGTCCTTGTTGCTGGTAAACAATGCCTAGATTTGAGCATGCCTGTGCTTCCACTAGCTTGTCCTTTGTGCTCAGTGCTATGTTGAGTTGCTGCTCATGACACTGCTTTGCTGAGTTAAGGTCCCCAGAACACCTCGCTGCATGCCCAAGTCCGGCATATGCTCTAGCCTCCATTGCACGATTCTCCTGGAGCTTGGCTATTCCTAGAACCTCAGTGTGATAGTGTGAGGCTTTGTCAAAGTTCCTACGATAATGGAAAGCACTGCCAAGATTACTGTAGGCCCGGGCCTCCTCAGTTCTATTTTCAAGTTGCTTTGCAATCTCCAAGTGCTGTTTGTGGCACTCCAAAGCCTTGTCAAAATCCCCAAGTGCCAGCTGCACGGCACCGACATTACCGATCTCCCGTGCCTCAAACTGCTTATCGTTGAGTTGCCTTGCCAGAGTGACACATTGTTTGTGAGTGGTGAGTGCATTCGGGAAGTCCCCAATGGCTGAGTATACATGACCTAAGGATGAGAACCACAAATACCGAATATTAATAGCAACCAATTGATGACAAATCCAACAGTTCATAAAGAGTCACCAAGATTGGGATCAAATGAACCAGTGAGATCACTAAACAAATGCAACATACATTGCAGGTGTGGTCCAACGGGTGGGGTAACACAGTTAAAGCCTTGCAAGGGTTGTGCGGGGTACTAACTCTTTGATATCAAACATCACAATGACTAGATGCATCAACAAAGGGAGATTCTGTACTATTCAATACTGAGTGATTCTGTAAAAGAAAATAACAACAAAATATATACATTGCATCATCAGCAACAGTAAGTTTGAATACATACAAGTGGCCAAGCTAACATTACCAAATACATTACTTGCTCAAACCAGGAAAGCATCAACTGGCAAATGAATAGTGTCAGGAGGTCCGTGCATGTCATACAATTTCATGGAATCTCTAGGCAGGTCCATGAGAAGTGGGAGTTATGTTTATACCATTGCTGTCATACGGCAAGTAATTAAGCTAGAATTGTACCCTCCATCAAATTTGCCCTGTTACATTAAGTTGCAATGATTTAAAAAAAAAAAAATGTTTTTTCACTAAAGAGGACCTGACCTGATTAATAATTTGTATTTGTTATTTCAAAGCTTGCTTGTCTGTTATTGCAGATTACATGATACTAAATACAATACTTTGATTACAAGCTCTCAGAGAACTAGAGCAACTTTTGCAACCAAACTCAGTGACCCTGATAACCACTTGTGGATTATTCCCACAGTATAGAGAGACTGCTCTCAACATGTGTACATCTATTGTTATGTACTATTTGTGCAACAAATGACAGCAATAACAGTATTGGCATTTAAGATATCAGATCAAATCACAGTGACTGATAACTAATCATCAATAGTCCAATGCCATATGCCACAGCACACAGTCAATAACTCCTCCAGATAAACAATGATTGTTGGTAGCATGGGAAAAATCAATAATGGTAATGGGAAACAGACTGAAATTGACTTGAGCTGAACCCTTACTCAAAAGAGGCCATACAGGGGGGGGGGGGGGGATGGAGTTGTCATATCTTCTCGAGTTCACATCATCTCCACCATCTGCTAAGGACTTTCTCACAGGATTTAAAAGTATGGATTGATTTGCATGATCAAAAGATTGCATTGTGAAGTTGAAGTAGAGTCAGTTTGTTTGACTGAACTTTACTCTAACCAAATCATTGTTCAGTAAAGAGCAAGATATTTTGCCAGTGAAGGGTTTTATGGATACAGATTTCGTTAATATCTCTGATATCCCAGAAATACTTCAGTGAGTTTTAGAATGCATTCAAATGACTATTAGTGCCCTGTTGCTGATCCATACAGTAGTATCTTGAGGTGGACAGGTAGTATACAATGAAATTAACAGGCCCTATAGCAAGGGTGACAGATTAAAACACCAAAGGTGGCAGGGCCCAACACCAAGGGTTACATGCCCTAAACTGGCAATGTTGGCTAGAAAAAAACTAAGAGCAATATGGTCCAACACCTCCACAACATGGGTGATGGGCTTTACACCAAGAGTGTTGGACCCTTCACACCGAGGGCTGGTCAAAACACTAAGAACGACAAGCCCAATACCAAGGGTAACAGGTTTGAACACTAAAGGTGTCAGGGCCTAAAACTAGTGGTGGCAAGCCACTAAAGGTGTCAGGGCCCAAAACTAGTGGTGGCAAGCCACTAAAGGTGTCAGGGCCCAAAACTAGTGGTGAGAAGCCCTATAAAAATGACAGCGTTGGCCAAAACACTAAAGGTGACAGGCCATATAAGTGAGGTAAATTGTTGTACCTAGACTGCTAAGTGCGGAGGCGGCCACATTCCGGTCCTTCTGCTTCATGGCCAGGTAGAGCTGGAAGTGGTGGTGTGTGAGGGCCTCCTTGTAGTTGCGCTGAGAGAAGTATGCTGCCCCCAAGTTGCCGTGAGCTCTGCATTCACCAACATGGTCACCTAGGTGAGTGCATGTGTAGAAAGAAAGACATAGTATGATCATATGGGCCCCACATACAGAGAAAATGATGATAGTGACATAAAAACAACAACAACAATGCCTCCAAACTTGAAACTAGGTGAAGTTTATCCCTTTGAATTTGCTTGTATATCCAAAATTTGCCTTTTTGCAGATTTGATTTTTCATTGCATTTGGTCTGCTTTTACTCAGGGATTATTCAATCACTAATCACAATTGCACTTTAATAAATATCACGGATCACAACAAAGAAGGAAAAAGAAAAATCAGGGTCACACAGTAGCTCTAATAGCACAGTGCATTTCCAAATTCATATTCAAACTGCCTTTTATGCAAACTCTGAGGTTACTTCCAATGACATTGTAGCTTACATGTACATAAATCTTTCTCACAAACCCAGTGTACTGGCCACATAAAGCATTCCTTGATAAATCTAAATTGATGCTGTACAGGTCTTCTTGTGAAGATAAAACTCAAGTGGAAGAACATCAACTTTCTAATACAGCCTTTGACTGCATTTTCTCTTATGTCAGAAGGCATAAGACCCAGAAGCTGAATCAACATTGATCAACCAGCAGAGCATAAAACTCAAGAGGTAGATCAACATCAACTCTCTCCAGCATAATCTCTGACACCAGATGACCCTTCTTTGCACTTACTGAGTGACTTAGCCACAGAGAGATCCTGGTGCATGAAGGATATAGCCTTCTCTGTGTTTCCCAGCCCCCAGTGTGCGCTGCTCAGGGCCGAGAACACTGAACCTCTCAGCTTCAGACTGCTCGTGCCTGTAAATTGTTACAAAGGAAAAGAAAAACACAAACTTAGGATCTCTTGTTTCTTTCATTGACAACTACACTCCCACATCCTAACAATAATTGATAGTACTGTAAAACCAACAAATTTTATGTCCATGAAATTTTCGAGAATTTTGTGAGGAGCCAAGGTTCATGAAAGTCAAATGCATGGACAAGTTTTTATCTACACATTACATTGAAAACCATTACTGATAGTGATTCATGTGGGATCATTCTGTGAATGCTTCTGGTTTTACAGTACTTATAATAATTGGTTGAACCACTACAATCTGAATTTGAACTACATTTGTATATGTTACTGAAAATATACCCACATCTAAACCTTTAAAGGAAAATGAGCTATGCGGGCCTTGCTTGGGGACAAGTACTTGAGACTTGAAACCTAGACCTGCCCATTACAAGTCCAGCATCTGCAAACTGCTGGACCAGTATTAAACATCTCCAGTCTCCATTATGTGTATCCATGTAGCTCCATGCTCTATCCTAACACCCAGGCATGCCAGCCACAGTAATATGCAATATGCTTTTACTGGGACACTGCACACAGCCATCTGCTCTGCTGCTATCTCTACAGGATATATACATCAAGTATATGAAAACAATGAGACTGACACCACAGATGTCATTCCCTGGGAAGAGCCCATCTCTCGCTGCCCTCTCCTCCAACCCGAGAGGTTTGGAGGGGAAGCCATCCAGGAGCTCAGAATGGAATGTGAGAAGCCAAACAGGGCAGGCTTTGGAGAGTAAATATTTTGGGTCATTCAGGATCTTTGCTCCCGTTCTTCTTCTGTTCTTGAAGTAGACATAAAGTTTTAAGGTAACAGCACAAAAGATGGATTCTCGTTTGAGAACCTGTTAGTAATGACTGTCTCTGGCCAACTCAAAGACCTACTGTAAAATCTGAGATTTATATTTTACCTAGTATTATATGTCCTCTTTCTTTTAGTATCAATGGAGACTCTTCTCTAACGAAACCTGTCTTACTTTGCAACTAATGTCCCACTGTGGAAACCATGGGGAAGAACATGAAATGGCTCATCGGCATTACAGGTATACATGTCAATATTCAATATATCAATCTTTATATCTAATATGCTCTACAACAGTTATGGAATTACACGATATATCCCAGAATGCAGAAATATGAACATAGATCATTAAAACAATCGCTGAAAACTCTTTTGGAACATTATTTCACTATCATTTCTGGCTGCCTCTGAGCCAATCTATTGTTTACTCAACTTGTGCCTCCTCTGCTTTAATTTCTGAACCCATTTGAGGACGCACTGATTTTGCTGTATTAACATACGTTTCCCATAGACACATGCCCAAGTATTTTCAGGACTCGTTTTCAATGGGTTTACATTCTTACAACATGTTTTTGTTATCTCATAGTGTATAATCCTTCCTCTACTGCCTTTACCATTTCTTGCTCACAAAACTGCTTAACCACTTTTTATCTGAGTTTATTTTTTTTCTTTTTTGCTGTATTTCAAACCCAAAAAAGTGCACCTGACTCTAAACTATAGGCATACACAGACACTGAAGGGTAGACCAGCTGCTGCTGATTCAAGTCTCTTATCACATTTTCAAGAGTCTCTTCAACATTTCAAAGGAGTCTCCCCCACTTTGGTTGTTGTGGTTTTCCCACTACCCAAAAAAACCCCCTTCCTAAAGTACAGCGAACCATCCTTCTCCAGCTTTTAAGGAGGAGGCATTCGTACATGATCGAATTCCAAGTGCGTTTCGTTCTAGAATTTCAGCAGTTCCTTTCTACAGTACTCTTTCCTGCTGATCTCTCTATGAGGATTGTGATTACACGTACATAATATGTGCCTCATCTTCCATCAATTAAACTACCCATCCAGCTTTGAAATTGATAAACAGATGTGATAAAAGTTACAAACAGCAATCCAACTTGACAGGGAATCATGCCATAATGTCATCACATCTCAAGTAAAATTCACATTTACATTAGCATTACAAGAAAGGGCACACCCAAAAAGGGAAAAAAATCCTCCTCATATCAATACAGAAATAATTCTATGAAGGATCAAAAATCACTGGAACCTTTTACTAAAAGTAAATTATAATAATCTGAAAATTAAGTGTTTATAGAAAATGCACAAAATATTCTTATGCCTTTCTGGTAGGCCACAAAAGAAGAAAGAAAAAACATTAGCACCTTCCACGGTACACATTACCATATCTATGTACATAAACACTCTTACATTTCATAACTGGGGTCGGAGCACTTACCAATCTTGAGGGCGGACTCGAGGACGACAAGGGAGGAAGCGTGATAGCCGGCCGCTAGCAGCTCTTGACCAATGACCGATATGATCACAAAAGGACTCTTGTCCAGGTTCATTGAGACAAGCTGCTTGTAGGTTGGCTCGAAATTGTCTAGAAGGAAAAGAACAATTGAATAGTTTACAAGATTTACTTCCTTGCACAATATTTCTTCAGAACAGCTAAATTACATATATCTGATAATATCCAGATAATAAATACTTGGGAAGCAGACAGCACTTTACAAGTAAATATGTTTTTGTTTTGTTTTGTTTTTTTGCCAAAGCAATTATACAAAATTGATTTGAAAACAATTTTGCAAAGAAAACTACATGAATTACAGCCTCAGGAACTGCATACTTTTTTATATCACGCACTAAAAATCTTTAATATTCCCTTCATGTGTTCAGTGTTGAAGGGTGTTCTCTGTATTAGCTTGATTTGATTGCTGAATTTAGATGTGAAGTTGCTTGAATATTGCACGATCAAAACTGTTTCCTAATAGACCCATTTCTTAACAAAGTGTTCAATATTTGTGATTCTGAGACAAGACTGCATTTGAAAAAGATCTGAAAGCCTTCACGCTACCATTAATTTAGTTTGATTTACTTTTAATTACTTTAATTACTTTATCTTTATATTGGAAACTGGACCTATGAACCTCTTAAAGCATAAGGAGTGGTGCAATTTCATCTTGTCCAATTGGAAACTGCATTCCTGCAAGTAGGAATGCGATTGTCCAAGAATGCATCAAAATCAAACACAAATTCATCAACTTGAAAGCTGTTATCCATCACAATTTGTACATTCTCCAGGCACATCTTTTGTTTTTGTTTTTTTTTGGGGGGGTGGGTGGTTGCACCTTTACATTAAATATATCAACACCAGTTGCATCATATGTCCAAACTTCCTGAAGGCTACAATCACTCAATCATTCAAGAACAACAGAGAATCAAAGCAGAAAGGGAAAGCGTAATCTCTGACACAGAATAAAACGATGAAAAAAAAGACAAAACAAGCTGAAAGGCATCAAGAAATGAAAAGGCAATATCATTCCTCTACCTCCCAAAAGACTACCATCTGTGGGGAAAGAAATATTCTTATTTTCACTTCCTTAACTCCTTTTCTCTCTCTTTTTTTTTTTGTAAAATTCAGGATATGCAATCGCTTTGGATCAATTTTTCTGAGAGGTTTGCTCAAGGCTATCCATGTTTATTGACGTCCAGTATTGTATGTTTTTTACTTGTTTTTGCTTTCTTTTTCAAGGGTTGTCATGAAGGAAATAAATTGCAGAGCCTCTGAAACAATCTCAGATCGGCTTCTTCCTCTGCGGTTTAATCATTATTGGTTTTGGAGAGGATTACGTAGATAGCTTTCTCTCTCGTCATCTCTTTCTGTTGTGTTTCTCTTGGATTCTTTCTTTCCGCAGGTGTTGATGAGGATGTGCGGTCTCTTTCCCACCTTGAATGCACAATGCTTTGATTTCCTCAACTGGACGGGACAAAAGCACAGCTTTGTAGATTGTTCGCCACACACCCTATGGCGTTGTATTTAATTCTCCTCATTCCAGCTCGACGTCATTCCCCCCCCCCCCCCCAATGAAAAAAAAAAAAATACCTGCAGGTTTCATGCCGTTTCATCCGTACGACTGCATTACAATTTAAAACAAGGTCTGCTTACTATTTTTTCCCCTAATATCCTTTGCAGTCACTCTCTTACAAAATTTGACTCAGAAAGTCACAAATGAGGTAATGCAGAAAATCGATGCTGGTATTGGTGTCCTTACAAACTTGCAAACCTTTTCTGAAATTCTCATTCCTTCCTCCTAGTTTTGATGGCAGTGATGCCAGGCAAATGATGCAGTCTTTCCTATGAAAGTGAGCCTCCTAAAATCTGACTCACTCGAATAATAGATGTATATAATTTCATCCATTTATGACAACCCTACGCCTCTGCTGGTACGAGCGGAACCACAACCTCTCCGCTTAAATTTAAGTTACTCTACATCATAATAAACCTACAAGAAGCTCAGTCCCTGTCTGTGATGTGTAAGAGATATCGCATACATCAATTCATTCACTGAAAGGAAAGAAATCTACACTGAACTCCGTCGGATGTCCACCGGCACTGGTAGGAATGACAGCAAATTTTGTCCAGCGCTGCATTGTTTGTTTCGCTGGTTTACGGTTACCTACGGTTTCTTTCACAGGGTGAAGTCAATGCCTTCTGTGTGTATCCTTCTAGCAAGCTGCATATACTTGTATATTGTCTCTCAACCTGGCATTTATAGTCATTATATTTTCCTTTTCTCTCAATATCTTCCTTTCTCTCTCTCTCTTTCCTTTTTCTTCCTCACTTTTTCTCCTGTCAATGTTTACTGATATCTCCAGTAGGATGCACTCATGAGAAAACAACAACAACTGAAAACACACCAAATTTTTACAGGTGCACATGAAGTTCATCGACTGAGGTGGGTATTTTTATCACCTCCCGCTTGCTGGAATTTTACTGCTTTTCCCTTTCCCCTCTAAATATCATGTCTGCATATATATGGAACAGGCTTCATAAATCTTGGAGAGCCTCCATCATATGAATTTAAAAAAAAAGGCTGGTTTGAATTTCAAGAGGCTGGCCATAGAGTGTGGAGGAGTAGAAGTCATAAATATTTGATAACTGTCAGAGCAAAAAAAGTCTACATCGGGAAGGCAAGCTTTCCTTCCATTCTTTTTTCTTCTATTTCTTCTTTTCTTTCCTTTTTTTGTTGTTGTCTACACTGCTTCAGATTCTTCCCCTCTTAACCTGGCATTTTTCTGCTAAAAAAGAGTAATAATTTGTTTTTGTTTTGAACAGTTAAGATGAAAAACAGCAATACTGAGAACATCTTTGCTGATCATTTCCAAATTGCTTCACTCTCTCTCCCTCATCTTTTTTTTTTCTTGTTGAGCCACTCTGAAGCAGCTAGCTTGATTCTTTGTGTCCTTATGAATGAAAAGTTCGTTCTAGTGGAGCAATTCACTGAAATCTAACACAGTGCTGTATGAGGGTGCAGTTTGTTTATATTGGCACATACTATCCAGAATACGATGGACCTCCCTTGCAATTTGCACATTACATTGCTGCAACATTTTGGAGGTGCATAATATTAATGACCTTTTCTGCTACTCAAATTTCTGTAAGATTGATATGTTTAAAAGCTGACTGAAAATAAGAGTGACCACAAACTCAAGATGAACCCTTGCAATTTGCTCAGAAAAGGAAGACAAAGAAAGCTCAAGTTCAAGCTTAATATTCTAAATACAGAAATGTTTCTCATTAATAATAGTGATTTTTTTTTTAATGAATGTTGATCATATCTTCCTGTTAGTCACATAGCATGAAATGAACATTTCCACATGCACCTCTGAAACCACATGTTCCCACCTGTAGGTAATATCTTGAATAAGAAGACTCTTAAGAGTGAAAATCACCAAAAAGGGCTGTTTCTTGTAACAAGGGGAGAGGGGATGCCAAAAAAGACTGTTCCCTTTCAATATGAAAACAAAAACAATCTATTATCGCATTGTTAGATCAAATGAAATATATATGCATGCATATATCATTGTGTCTGCACAGAATACAGTATTGATTCTGCCAGCATAACTTGCCGGGAAGTTCTCCCCTTGTGACCGAGTGCCTGGACATAATAATAATACAAAACTTTCCAGTGTGTTTGCCGAATGATGATACAGTTCCAGCAAGATCGGGAGTCAATATTTGCCCATCATCAGGGTCCTTTGAAGCGAGCATACCTCGATTTGCAAGTTTTGCTCCAGCCTTTCATCGCCTCAACAAGGTATGAATAATTCGCCAGCAAAATGCAAACATAGGCAACGGGGAAAAAAAAAAAAGTCTTGTCGGCCAGGTTGCATTCACCCTTCCACCTACCTATCACCTAAACCATATTGGCTGTGTCTGACTTCTTTTGTTGGTTATCAACACCTGCATAAAGCAGCCGGCAATTTTACACAGATGATCATCATTTGACAAGGAATAACTAGCATTTCATTGCTTACCATACAACGATATGATACCACAACTTAATAGTTTTGGTATATTGATCACTGTATTTGTGCTATTTGTCCAATGTCATTATCTAGAAGCATGTGATAAAGTCAGGCCTAATATCTGCATTGCCTTTAGCACAGTCCGTCCGGGTAAAAGTGGTCTTGTTCTTCATGGTTGGCCACGGTTATCCCAAAAGGATATGAATCTGATGTCATTTTGGTACTATGTGGTGTTCAGAGAGTAAAACTGATTGAGGTGCATTGTTTCATTCTGTTTTTCTTGTAAGCACTAATGAAATGTTGCTTCTGGAATCAATTTAATTGCTGCATTTCTGTGAGTCCTTATGATTTTAATTTCATAACTTTCACCTGAAAATTATGGTGTACTGGAGGATCACATACTATGCACAGATCCAACTGCGTAATATAATTGAATCTAGCACCAATGCATAATCCATCCCTCCATCATCCCATTCAATCATCCATTCATCATTTGATCCATCCATCCATCTATCCATCCATCCATCTATCCATCCATCCATCTAGCTATCCATCTATCTATCCATCCATCCATCTATCCATCCATCCATCCATCCATCTAATCCATCTATCTGTCCATTTATCCATCTATCCATCCATCTATCCATCTATCCATCCATCTATTCATCCATCCATCTATCCATCTATCTATTCATCCATCTATCCATCCATCTATCCATCCATTTATCCATCCATCTATCCATCTATCCATCCATCCATCTATCCATCCATTTATCCATCCATCTATCCATCTATCCATCCATCCATCTATCCATCCATCCATCCCTTCAGCCTCTTCCTTACCTTTGAGAGGAGACTTCATGGCGGCCTCCACCAGACCAGCCAGGAGCTGCAGGCTCTTTGGGTCCTGGGCCAGACCAGAGGCAAACGCTGCCAGGGCGTCGGCATGGCGACCAAGACACTGCAGAGCCACACCCTGACGATAATAAGCCTGCATGAAGAGGAAACAAAAAGAGAAAATGGTGATTTTACAGCTGGGTGACAACATCATGGTCATGACATTGCACTGCAGCAAAGATGCACACCATAATAACGTGATTTTGAAAGACAGCCCTAATTTTACACTTCATCAGCTCAGGCCTGTTATGAATCCACTTTATGACTTTATGTTACATAGAAAATCACAGACTTTTAGAAGAACAAAACTTTGCCAACTCAGAACTGATAAGGCTATTCCGAGCAAGATAATTGACCAAATGAATAAACAATGAAACAGGCCACAAATATAATATCCTTTTTGATTACCTCACAGTAATTTCATCTTTACTTTGACACCGATTTCACATAAATCATCAACCCAACACCAACAAAGAAACTGCAACTGCATACTACTAAATTGTTAATAATAGCATAAAGTTTACACTCCCAACGATTTATGTTACATAGAAAAGCACAGATCTACACAAGAACAAAACTTTGACACCTGATAAGGCCATCCTGAGAAAGATATTTAGTAATGAATAAACGATGGCAACTGGTCACATATACATCGATGCTTTTCTCACCATAATTTTATCTTCCATTTGACACCCATCTCACATAAATCAACAACTCAACACCAGACACCAAACACAGGTACAGAAACTGCAACAGGCTTGTCGAGGCTGGGTATATTTGCACATACCTCGTACTCATACTGGCACTGTTTTGTAAACCTTAGAGCTCCATTCAATTCATTGCACCAACTGAAACTAAACTTCAGGTTGTACCTGAGTTTACTTGCAAAGTACTGTACGTTAAAAACTAAAACCATTCACGGCATGAAACTTTTATGAAATGTAGCCGGCATCCTCTTTCGCGGCAAGAAACTTTCACAAAATTCCACAGGCATTCTATTTATTGTGTAATCAAGCGCTTTTTCACTAAATGCTGAAAGTCAAATTTGATCAGCTTATACCCTGTTCAGAGCAGTCAACTTTCAATGAGTGCATCCACTGAGTTGATTCACTCTGAACTCCCTCTCTGTTAAACTCTCATTGAATACAGCTGCAAGCAACTAATAAAATCTGATTATAAGGTACTCTTCACACCTCCTGTGTAACTGACAGTTCAACAGTGATTCAATGGCACACACTAGTGTGAAAAAACTAATTTCCATTGGCTGATACACTTGAAAATCAACACTCTGCTGCATGCTATTATGATCTAGTGTCCTTGCTATTAACCCATTCACTGCAACAACAAGAAGATGCTCAAAATGCCTGGTCTAGTGAGATTCTTGAACTTGTAGAAAATGGATAGAGGTGATGCCCACCCTCCCCTCCCCCCCCCCCCCCCCCATGAGCGGGAGTTCAATGGGTAAGCAATGGGTAAAGTTCATCTGAAAGGGGTAAAAACATTCCCCTAGATATTTCAATGTCTGCACAAAAAGTCCTCCAAGTCTCAGGAGAGAGATGATACCACTGTATCTTCTCTCTTTGAAAAGATACACATTTCAGAGGATTTGATATGATGTCATTTGCATCACTTGATTACCGTAATCAATCCACCATCTGTCACAATCAATTGCTTTAGTTAATCTGTCTAGCAATTTTCCTGCCATCAGTTTTCATACTCGAGCTCTCATATTAGTCTAATAAATTCTCCAGATGTACAGTGACTGAAACCATAAAACAAGTTACTGGATGTTGATAATCACCCTGGCATAGTTATAAGCAGCTACTTTCACTTCACACTGACATCTTTATTACCCTCCATCAAACAAAGAAAAACACTCAGAAGTAGTATTTGAGAAAACGCCTGGACTTTGAGACTAAAGGTTAACAGTCACTCTCTTTATGACACAACCTAAGAATGGAATATATATATGTGATATATGTCAAATTATCTTCTAGTTGGCATTGTGTGTTATTCCATCCAAAGAAGCTTAATATTATGTATTTAATGATGTCCCATGAGAAGGCCAATCAGTAAGTATGGAGTATAAGTTTGGAATATATATTTTATAGACAGTGTCCCAGAGACTCCAACCCAAAGCACCCTCTGATCTGGAGATTCTCCCGCCTGAGACCCAAGCAAACGGGAGACTCCAATTTGATGTGCGCGAAGTTCCTTGCGGCTGGGCTCCAGGGCCCACTCAAGGGCCCTAGAAGCTCTAGGGTTCCAGATGCTCTCTCCTGTTATCTAAGGCTTGTTTTTCAACATACAATTATATGAAGTAAGAAATCATTTCAAGCGGGAGACACAGAGCCAGGGCGGGAGAAATTAAATCTCAAGCGGGAAAACGGTAGATTTTGCAAAAATGGGCTTTCGGCGGGAGATCTCCCGTCGAAAACGAGAGAGTTGGAGTCTCTGGTGTCCATATATTTCACTTGAAGCCTGATCTCTGTGGAGTGTGGTGATTATAGGGCTAGTCTTACAAACTGCAGACTATTTGGGATTTCAATTTAAGTACTAAAGGAGAGCATCCACTTTTAATATAATATATCACTGGACAGCAACTGCCTGTATAGGTTGTTTCATGTGGGTATAGGTGGTATTGAACTGTCTGGCTCTGTGCTGGTGAAACAACAATATTGGAGCAGGTGAATATGCACATCGCTGGATGCGGCAGTCCTGTGGTTGGTTTGCTATGCAGGGTCATCAAATGTCACACTGCCCTGACGAGCTGACCATCTCATACAATATACATTACTTATCTATCACCGCACATCTACCCATCTGATCTAACAACTTAGAGAGATAGATTAGGTAGACAGACAGATAGATAAATAGATATAGATAGATAGATAGATAGATAGATAGATAGATAGATAGATAGATAGATAGATGGATAGATAGACAGACAGATAGATAGATAGATAGATAGATAGAAACACTCTGAGAATGAAATGGTAAATTAACCTTTCAGATGTTTTTACTCCTCCAACCTTTTGTTAAATGTTGAATTTCTTAAATGTTAAATTTAGCACTCAAAATGTTGAATTCACCATTTCTGAAATGGCAAAAAAGCTGCATATTTTCGGAACCCAATTTAAAATGAGCCTTGACTGAACAGCACAATTGTCTGACAATCATCAGTAAATATTAGCAATACAGGGATGTTCCAAATTTGTATTTGCAGGTGGAGAGCAGTGCATGTGTGTGCATTGTGTGTGTGTGTGTGTGTGATTGTCAGTTTGTGCACATGTATATCTGAGTCTATGAAACTTGTATCTCTTAGTCTTAGATGATGAATATCACTGAAGTTTCTGGATGAAGATGTTCCTGAACTGCAGCACCTCTGTAGTACCTTCCCAACCTTTGAATAATCTTCATCACTCCCCTTCAAACACGTTGCCTCTAAACATAGGGCAAAGAAAAAAAAAATATATATATAAAACCATAGCCTGGAATTCAAAAACACATTCCTGCAAACTCCAGTAAGTGACAACAGCTCCTCGTAAGGGAGTCGAAATTTCCTAGGAAATTGATCGGTCCCCATGCGCGGGAGCGCTCGGTCTAATCGAATTCAATCCTAGCCTCTGCACGAACGAACGACATTTGGTGCGCTATCGGCTTACAGATCGTGGTGCAGGTAGTCGGGGGAACAACAATAAGATTCTCATTCTTACAACACTCTTTTGTCCCTTTAGACTTGCACATATTTTAGCCTGTTCAGCAATAGTCGCAGGGCATACAAACAAAACTCACACATGGCCTCAATATGCTTGGAGGCAGTCGACTCTCAGTTTTATGGCCAAAGTAAACACTCATAGACCCAAGAACATTTGTATTACAAGCTTTTGCTTGCATGAACAGCTGAATGAAATAAAAAGAGCAAGGCAAGTCAAGTTTCAACTGATACTTGCAAGAGACCAAAATTTCACATACAAACAAAACATAGACAAAAAGAAAGAAGATTGAAAAAATTATATATGTTCAAATCCATGATTTTTTTTTGTCATATGATCTTTCAAAACCTTCTTACAAGTTATCCCAATTGCATTTCAAATTGGTATGTCCACACTGAGAATACCTCCAAGTTTGAATTATCCATCATGCACAACACCTTTGTCTCGTTCTTCTCAAAATATTGTTTCATAACAATCATGCATAAATTCTTTACATTGACATACTGCATATTTGTTTTATGAAAAAGACAACAGCATGAACCTAAAGAACAAAATGACTCATATAAACTGTAATCTGTACTCCTTTTATCTTTTTTAATCTTTACTTGAATACATAGCACCCTTCATATTTATTGTTGTTTATTTTCTTTCCCCAGGCACCACCTGATGAGGCTGTCTAAAACTCTCCAGGGGGGTGTTTCATGAAACTTTTTGTCAGTGATTTACACCGACAACTGTTAAAAGCTACTGAAATCCTTGCGTCTGATTGGCTGATAGCAAATTTGTCGGTGAAAACCTCCGACGAACTCGTTGATGAAACGCCCCCCAGGTATAGTAAATTCTTCTTTTCGATGCCATGTGTATACAGGTGTCTACAGACAATACGTCAGTAATTAACACCTGTGGAATGAGCAATCCCACAATCCCACAATCATTCCGCTCATTACGGATGGGTGCATTCCAGGATGTACCTGTCACCAGTGGATGCATTCCACTGACTGTGACAATGTTCTCTTTGTTTCTTCTTGTCTTATCTCATTCTCTGGCTTTTCTTTTTGTCAAAAAAGCAGGTGCACCTTGTGTGCCTTAAAACTGCGATATGTTCTTCAGCTCTTGAGACTCAATTGACTTTGATGAGAGAAAAGTTCAGTGTTCCACTACATTGCACTGTTTTAGACAGTGCAGAGTAGACATGATCTATTGCTTATACATTGGAGAATGCTCCATAACCGCACTTCTCAACCAGTGGATTGTGAAACTCTCGCACATGGGCCATGATGTCAGCCAAAATTTAAATGAAAAGAGATTAATTCTGATCTAAATGGGCTGAAAAAGAAGAGTGAATCAGCAAAAGTGGGCATTGGGTTGAAAAAGGTTCAGAAGCACATTTTTTTCAAATAGAATTTACATCTGGGATCAACAACCAGAACACAGAGTCACCTTAGAAAATGCAGCTCGGTTATTTTTGCATCATACATTTCTACTCACACACTTAACACAGAGCATACATATAAACTGTACAATGTATACGCTTTTGCTAAGCTGATGAATCATTCCAAGATTTACAATAGAGAATGGCATTTGCCAATTAAAAACAGAAATGCCCAAACAGTTGTTTATTTTCAAGCACAATTTACTGACCTTCAGGAGTAAAATATAATTTCATATTCGCTACAGAGCATTTCCTAAACTCTTCTTTTATTTGATTTACATTCTAAACGAAACTTTGCTCAAGAGTTAATAACATAAATACGGCACATCAGATCTACCAAAAGAAAACAATAAAAAGAAAGAAAGAAGAAAATGGATGGTAACTCATAGCTATGACTCATAACTTGCCTTTAAATCTGGAAATAAAAATGATTTTGAAAATTAGTCCCAAGATCTTTCTGATATGGCTGGTTTCTTTGACACAAATGCTTAGATTAACAAGGCACAGGTGTCATGCTCAAACATTCATTCAATGTCATCTTTCCTTTCTACGTGACTTTTTTACAATGTGATCCCTCCACCATTCACGGAAAGAACATTGCATGTCTACTGAAGGGGAAAATCCCCTCACACAGACCTGAAAGAAGGAAGATCTCAAGCTAGAAAATGACACCTTCACAACTTTACCCCGAGGCTGTATGCAAAGAACTCATCTACAACTATCCAGGGGGTAAGCGTATGTCTGCATCTATGTGTGTTGGATTGATATGGTCATTAGAGGTTGTTTAACCAGTTGAGGACGGTTTGATTTTGCTACAATACTCATTTCCCATAGACACCTGCCCAAGTGTACTCGGGACTCATCCTCAACGGGTTAAAAAAGAAAGGAGAGGGATATCTTCTATTTTTCTCTGTCAAGTATAACTACACCTGAGAATCATGCATAGTATACACTACATGCTAATGGAGCTACCTGATTATTTTGTGGGGCATCAAAACTGGAAAAGGCAACAGCTTACATAGTATTGCAGTAAAATCTCAATATTTCGCTAAAAAAGGTACAAATGTAAGAAACAAAATGCTGAAATAACCAGTGATGACCATTCATTTGGCTGGTATGGTGTAAAGCACCTTGCTGTAAACGCTGTCTTTACATCTTAAAAAAAAAAGGAATAATAAAATGATCCATGTAATATTATGATATTATAAGTGTGAAATGTATGACTGCACAGTGCATTTTCCTTGAAATACCTCAAATAGTAAATTGGATTATTTTCAATGTAGGGTTTGCCTGGCCTATTTAAAGTTTGACAAGCTGTCGGCTGAGAGTCAACTTTTAACCCTGGTCGATTCAACAACTTTGTAGTCTGTCATCGTGTTATCATGGTGTGTGTTGTCCAATTCTTTTGCCACATGATAATGTCCTACACAAGAACCCAGCAATTTCTAGTTTGGGGAAAGAAATGACATTGCAATTTCAGATATTTCAGGCATAATGTATTTTGACACAACTCAGTAAGAACATCCCCCCCCCCCTCTCCTGGACTCATTAATGAAATACCTTGAGAGTGTTGATGGAAAATGGAACTCCTTTCAACCCGGGTCAAAGGGAGCATATCTAATACAGCCATGTACAAACATTTCAATCAATTGCTAAATTGGGTGGTATGGCAGAAGGTCATGTCTCTCCTTTCTCCAGCTCGCTCTTTTAATAAACTCTTTTAAATCTTTCTTTGATAATCTGTCTCTATTTGAGGAGGAATGGAAATACAATATTGACAACATCATCAGGAATAGGGGGGAGAAGGGTACCCCAAGGTTAGCCCAAGGAGATTAGCCATCCAGCTGGAATCGGAGACGAGAGATAGAGGAAAAGAAGATGTAAAAGTAGTGGTAGATGGAGAAGGAATAAAGAACAGAGACAGCGGAAGAGGAGAGATAGGAAGAGAGAGACAGAACATATACAGCATCCTACGTGAATCTGTGATGGCATTTGCCGAACAAATTTGTCACATTACACCATCCGCAAATAAAATGTTCTTGCATTTCGCAAACTCACTCTAACCGAGTGAATATTCCTCTCGCTCTTTCTTCCTCACGTGCAAGGGACTGCTTGCATATTAACATGCACCATTTAAAGGACAAGTTCACCTTCATAAACATAAGGATTGAGAAAATGCAACAATATTAGTAGAACACATCAGTGAAAGTTTGAGGAAAATTGGACAATCGATGCAAAAGTTATGAATTTTTTACATTTTTGTGTTGGAACCGCTGGATGAGGAGACTACTACAGCTTGTGAGTCATATGCGTACAACAGTATAAAGAAAATATAAAAGAAAATTCAACATATTTTCACTTTTTTCGCATAATAAAAGAGCAATTGACTTGCCTCTTTCTAAAGGCAGGGGGAATAATATTACCCATAACATTTATCGGTAACGAGTCAGGGGAATGTGTACTTTTTTCAAAAGATGGAATTTTGTGAAATTCTCTTTATATTTTCCTTATATTGTTGTACGCATGTGACATCTAAGTTATTCATACACTGCAGTAGTCTTCTCATCCAGCGGGTACTGCACGAAAACTTCAAAAATTCATAACTTTTGAACGGATTGTCTGATTTTCCTCAAATTTTCAATGATGTGTTCTACTAATATTGCTACATTCTCTCAATCCTTATGTTTATGAAGGTGAACTTGTCCTTTAAAGAGAACACTTCAATATTTGAATCAATTCTAACACTACAGAGCAGAATCATGAAATGACAGTATCAGTCACTGTTATCTATGCAAAACAGATGAGGAGAAGACGCAATCACCCAAAATCATCTATTTGGAAACATTATGACCATTTGAATGTCAATATATAGACTATTAAAATTCTGAATGTACTGTAAGAGTGGATATTTTCGCGCGACTAATTTTTCGCGCTTGGCCAGACGAAAAAAGTTTTGCATGTTTTTAATTCCGCAGAATAAAGACATCAACCACTGGAACACACAGCGTGCAAAAATATTTGCTTGCTTTTATTTTCGCGCTTGTTTCTGGTTGCGCGAAATGCGCGAAAATTTCCACTTTTACAGTATCTCAAAACACCTGCAGTAATCATTTGGATCCAATATCGAAGTCCTCTACAAAGTGTTTTTTTTTTTTTTTTTTTTTGCATGCCTCCTGTCTTTTCCATGCTACAAAAATTCACTCTTGAACCTGTTTCCTTACAAATACTAGGAATAATTTTTCTAGTATGGCATTGCAAATCGCTATGCACTTTTCATACCACTGCTACACAAACTATCTCTTGCATAGTTAATTTTTATTTAATAGAAGTGTGCAGGATAACATCTGAAACAATATTCATACGCTGAAATTGCTAATCAAATTTGATTTGGAAAATCATTCCCTGCAAGCACTACATTGACTACCCTGCTTAATATTCATAAAAGGGGAATTATGTTTTTACAAGTTCACTTATAACACTACAGAAGTGAATACGCTTACCCAAATGCAAACTAAAAAGCGCAAAACCTTCATGCTGTTTATGATACAAACGCTGAAGTGCCACCAAAGTAATAATACCATGGTCCCATGAGTCAAGCAAGTGATTTTTAACTGTCCACAGAATACCACATCATGTAATAAACTGACAATTTATAGAAAATCATAACTTTCTTCGCTTTTCCGTCATCTTAGTTAGATTATCTAGTTACACAGTTTTTACACCAATATCTAACAGATGCTTCTCTTTGAAATAAATGTATCTTCTCGTTAATTCTCCCTCCCAACTTGTCTGCGCATCCCTCCACCGCCGACTGTATCCTCCAAGGGGTTGGGATTATGCATGGAATGGCAAATGATGCGACAACTGCCGCAAAATACATCACCCTGCAGCACCGTTAGATAGGTTGATAGATCACACCCATTATATATCTCACAACACTCATGCTAATGTGCTGTGTACAGTACTCCAGGCATTGCGACAGAATGCTTTAGCTTTCCATACCATTTGTCAGGAAGTGGACCATTTTTTGAGTCAGAAGTATGATTGCCCTCAATTATTATCACACATTGTTACCACTCAGGCGTGGATTGAACAATGCCAAAGACAAGAACAACTGGAAGAGGGGGCAATTTTGAGAATGAATGTACAAGAAAGCACAGGATGAATGCACAGGAATTGGGCCTACATCCTGAAATTGTACCTACATCCGGAAATTGTATGTCTGTCACTTTCACAGAATATTTGACATATTGAGATATTATTAGGCCATGCTTCCACACAGAAAGCTTGAGTGCTGTAAATTATGTGGCAGGAAACCAAGATTAACTATTCAAAACATAAACAAAATATGGCAGTGAACACCGTGAGATATTACAGAATGTTTAGTTAGAAATGGCTTCAATCCATACATGTACTTTAATGAGAAGCAGAATACTAAATAGCTTGCTCCGTAACCATAAAATTATATCACAGGTAATACATCACATTTTGTTCTGGTTGCAGTTAAAATAATCTGAACCGAAAATGTAGCAGGTTTTTTCAATGCCTGACAACTTCCGAAAGTGCCAGTAAAATTCAAACTTTCTACTCTCAAGCAGTGTATTGTGTATACATATGTCACTGTGTGATGACCAAGTGCTGAACATTAAAAAGCTAAAGCTACCATACCAATTGTATCTCATGTCATATGAAATAGATGGCCTTAACGAATAAAAAACAGGCTGCAATCAATTAACCTTGCAATGGCAGACAGGAGGCAATTAACATACCTGCTGAATGCAATGAATATTTGCTGAACACTCTGGGTGCATTACATCCTGTGTAAAAAGGCCATCAATCGACCATTACCATTTGAATGCGTTCAAAAGTGCATGCATCTTTCCCTGACAAGGGCTACTTGTGGGAACCACAGGTTTTTGTCTGACCTAGTAAGAGTTGATGTATGCCATATCATACATTACAAATGATTCATGATCTACTCAGTATTTGACTTGCACAAAATAGGAAACATACAGTTGCTACTGACGTTATGGGATAAAGTGTGAATGCACTTTCATGTATTTGAATAAATATTGAACCCCTTGAATTGAGGCAAGACCTGTTTTCTATCTCTTTCTTCTTTTTTTTTTTCTTCTTTTTTTTTTTTGGGGGGGGGGGGGTTCTGATAAAATGTACGAAGGCTTTTCTCCAAAGTATTAGCAAAGGCATACCAAGATGTCAGACCTGCAAAAATTGATATTTTGAACCACTGGCACTTTCTCAAGTTGTTTTTGTTTTTCTGTTCATGAGCAAAATTTCATCAAAACCCTCACTAATAGCACATTGGGCAGCTAAATCACAACGGGCACTATTGTGCTTCTCAAAAGAAGTGAATTTCTTCCCATATATTTTCTTTCCCCCTCATCTCCGCCTCTACTCCCATTTTAATTTCGCTTTACCAGGAGCAACGACAATTTGTTAAAGTGAATGACCCACAAACAGCTTGACTTTTCAGCTAGCTGGTTTGATTGATCACACACTACGATTGGACCGGATGGACGCCGAGTCATGTACAAGAGGTGTACAAGAGGTGTCGTGAATGCAATTTATTTGTGTGTGGGAAGGGTGAGGGGAATGGCGTAGTATAGAATAAAAAATAACCCCTCCAAAAGCAATGGTGAGGTTGTTTTTTCCCCCCCTTCTTCTTTTTTTTTTTTTGGGGGGGGGGGGGGCAGGGGGTGTTTTTTTTTTCCTTTTTTGTTTTGATGTTATTGTGGGTCATTTGCTTGTTTGTTTGTTGTTGTTTTTGTGTAGCTTTGTTTATTTGTTGTTGTTGGTATTTTGTTTTGTTTTGTTTTTTTGTTTTTTTGTTTTTGTTTTTTTGTTGTTTTTGTTTTGTTTTTTTGTTGTTGTTTTTTTTTTTTTGGGGGGGGGGGGTGTCTGAGCTGTCATAATGGTACCTGAGATATAGGCAGGGGTTCAGATATATAATGCAAGTGCCCTAGCCCTACTGTGCAGGGGTTATAATGCATGGTCTTGCAACTACTTGAAGCTCAGCACAACATGACACATTTGACAATTCAAAAGTCTGGCACAATGGCAATGTCTGTTCTTACAGAGGTATTTAACAGCTTCCAGTATTCATACATTGTACATGCCGGAATGTAGATCTGTTTTGTAGTGTCCTTTGGCATGGTTCTGAAAGCACATTATTTTGTGATGAAAGAGAATGCACAACAAACGGTTTGGCAAAAGCATTCTGAAATTTTGACATTTTTTACATAAAATCTCTTAATATGAGACAAACCTCTTTATCAAAGTAAAGAGAGGGACATCCTCACCACTCCATACTGTGTGTATGTATATTATATGTGTGATGTTTTTATATTCTAGTCTATTTGATTTTCTAATTAGAACACAACAGTACTGCTTGTACAGAATGTTAGCATTCACGAGATCACATCATGACTTTCATCCAATAAAATTGCGCTGCCTCATTGGAGGGAGAAACTTCCTCATTCTTAGCTGATTGCTTCCTTTAAATCACCCCAAAGTCATAAATCAATGTTTCCTTTGACTAAAGCCCTGATGACAAGGTAATGCATGTGAGGTATGGACCCCAATCGAGCATGCAGCATAAAATTTTAATGACATCTCAACTGTAAAGGGCATTAAACAACAATATATCATGACTTGACAAATCTGCCATTCTGAATGCCAATTAACCTAAATTTGTGTATACATTGTACATGCCATGTATATGTGTCTGTGTGTGTATGTGTGAGAGTGGGTACATACAGAGTAATTTGTTTGCTGTCCATAGAGCTACAAAGCTTTTTTCTTTTTTTTTTGGGGGGGGGGTTGTAATTGCTTTTAGAACAGGTCACGCAAGTAATAACATTGATCTGCAACACAAAATATCATTATTATCAGTACATTCAGAAACAGGTGGGTCACCGCTTTCTTTTCTCTGTACAATCATTCAATGCTTTGTATTTAACCAACAATAGGCATTTATTGTCAACACTCCATTACAGTAACACATGCATGTCAACTGTGGAAGACATTTCTGGGCCCTGTTTTCTTATAAAGAGTTATAATTGATTATATAGTTGATTGTCTATGGCAGCCTGAGTGGTAAGGAATTTATAATCAATTATATATTTTGATAAAACAGGGCCCTGATTTCACGAAAATAATTCTGAGCATTTTCATGCCGTCAAAAATGCTCTGTGGCGTCGGAACATGCAAAATGTACAGAGAGCCTCACTCAGTTTCAGAGTTCTTAAGATGCATTGAGAACCCACAGCTTCATTACCATGGCAACTCATCACTCAGGCCTACAACTTCCCATTGTGTTTTTTTTACTTTTTACCTTTTTCGCTGGCTGCCATTTCATCATGCTGGTGATACCGCTGCCTCCTCACTAGACATTCCCCTTCACAAACCATTGGCAAGATCCAGCAGTAACCTCCAGTCCTCTTCCACAGAGTCTATCATGTGTGGTGGTATCCGTTTCTTAGTGGTATCCTTTTCCAAGTGGTATCCTATCTTAAGTGGTATCCGTATCTATAAAAGCGATATCCGTTTCTTAGTGGTATCCGTTTTTAAGTGGTATTCATGAATGTCGGGTATCCTGCTAATGTGGATCACCCTCATATCAAGAGCAATAGCATGTGGTATCCTCAACCTTCCAAGAGGTCTGGATCTTTCCCTGAAGAGATGGGTCGGTGAGATGCTTCCCCTCCATGCATTCTCTGCATCGTTTCCTCGAGTGCTGACGCTAAAATGTCCGGTATATCTGTGCGGAAGTTGTGTGACGTCAAGGTGTAATATCAGGCGACATTGACTTATTGATCAAAGTACCAGTGGAGTGTTAACTAATGGAGCTAAATTTGTACATTTTAAAAATGGAACACTTCAGAAAAGGTCAAGAGGGTATAGAAGCGATCCAGCGCAATTAACAGCAGAATGTAAATCCAAATATTCCAGTGAAAATAGGAAATGGAGGTATGCCGCTCCGATACAGCGGCAGAGGCTTGTTAAATCCAGCCTCTCAGATGAAGAGGTACCGTGACGCAAGCGATCCCTTTGCCAATAAACAAGACCTATTGGAAGAAGATCGACCAATCAACACATCTTCATCACAATCGGCTGAAGATCATAACAAAGATCGGCTCCCACTGACTGAGAGAGGAGGATGAGGAGGATGAGGAGGAAGAGGAGGAAGAGGGAGTATGAGACAGAATTTCACACGATGGTAGTAGTACGTGACAATCCCCACGAAAGCACTTCCACTCCGGTGCACTGATTAGAGTTAATGAGGATTGTCATAACAGACTAGCCCGAAATACAACAAATGATGTACACTTTGTAAGTATCGCCAAGCTGCAGACAGGGCCGTCAGAGAGGAGGCCGGTCGATGGCAAAGAATCCAATAAACAGATCTGCAATTGTAAAGACGCCTCAAACGAAATGTGCCACGATATGACATGTCATAACAAACAATACAATATTGCACGTGTTGGGAGCTCCCAGGTTGAGTGAAAGACCTTCAGTCAGTGAATGGCAACCTCTTCCCAATCTCTCTCAATATGAACCATCTATTGAATCTCTGGCTTTGGGAATTGTCCCCATGCAGGGCAGAAAGGGGGGGTGGGGGGCTCATGCATACACGCTCGGCTCTCACGGAGAACCCACTTCAGTTTCCCTTTCTGCTCCACTGCCTCGCAATGCTCCACAACTCTGAACTCATTCACACGCTGCTCCGCCGCCACCAAAGCAGACAGACGTGTTACCTCCACAGTGATGAAACGTCCTGTATCTTTATCCCCGGCTCATTTTATCTGTCTCCTCCTCTCCCTCCTTCATCCTCTGTCATCCGCTGATCTGTCCCCTGGCCACTGGCAACGGAGACTCTTCTTCAGCAACGGGCGGCTAACTAACCCCTCCCTCGAGCTGCTGATCAACTTCTTTCAGGATTTAGTTGTTGCTCTTCTATTTCTCTCCCTCTCCCATCTACTTCTCTCAGCTCCCCACTCACTCCAGACGAGTTGTCCCTGTTGACCTCTGGAGCCGAGCATCAATCAAGACTGGCTTACACACACTTCACGCAGTGACTGGCTAGCTACAACACTGGCAGGAAGAAGAGCTAAAATGGATGGATGGATGGTTGGCGCTAGCAACGTTGTACCACATCTCACTTTAGAAAATACAGAGAGAGAAAAAGAGAGAGGGAGGGGCAAGGGAAAAGAAGAGAGAGAGGGGGGGGAGAAGAAGGAGTGCGTGGTAGATTGGGCAGGGGTGGGGAAAATGAGGACAAATGTGTGAAGTGGCCCGTCAGAAAATGCGTGACAAATTGCCCCGATTTGCTGGTGGTCTGACAGCGAGTCTGTCAAAGATCAGCTCGGTGTCGCCAAACTCTACTCCTCCATCTCTCTCTCTGCGAAGGAAGAGAGCTTCGTGCGATCTCAATCTCCGAAAAGACTGTGCACATCGGCGACAGTGACAACAAGTTTGCAAGAGGAAGAGACCCAAGAAGGAAGTTTTCTTACGTAGTCATCAGTTCTCCTAGAATTTGTAGGATGCGCGAAACTTATTCCCAAAAAGGCAGTTTTGTTCCATCTCACAATCTTTCTTTGATGCCTCCCAGCAGAGTTTGGGTGGGAGTCTAATAATATGTTTCTCTCCTGCATTTGAATGACACTGATCCATAATTTACTAGTATTACAATTGTAGCTGGTTTATCTGAGACAGCAGTTGTAATGCATGGGAGACAGGAAATTAAAAACTGTGTTTACAGACAACTTACGACTGCACAAGTACTGTACAAACATACACCATAAATTCCACACACTGGCCTGATATACACACAAGGAAGACATTGGCACACAGATGAACTGCTCCATAATGACCAGAAAGAAATTTACCTGACCAATCAGCACTTAGCAACACAGACACCTCATCCTATAAGTACACGCCCACTGCGGCAAACTCCACCCATCTACTTCTATTCATTCACAAGACTGCTGGGAGGCTGTTGGGGGGTAATTGTACTAGTACGCCATGCTATGCACAAAGGGTACTCCACTATGAGGGACACTGAAATGAACATGAATGCACACACATGCATGTTGCAGCACATAATTCATGTTAAAATCACATCACAGCTTCTCATCAATTCATGTAGGCCTACCATTACTTCACTATCTTTGCTTCAAATACATATCGCTATCCTATTTTTTACCTCAGCATTTACAATACCTCTCTTTTCAATAACAACAACAAAATTGTTTGCAACACACTGAAATCTGACTTTGTATGAATTCCACACTCTAGGGCAAACATATAAATGGCACATATATGGAAAGGCTTAAATGTTATGTTCATTTTTCTGTTAATGTTTATATTAAAAAATGGGGGGATGATTAATGTCATTATCTATGCATGACACCAGGGAATATCTAGTGACAATATGACCTTTCTTTTTATGCAGATTGGGAGACCTATGTTATCATAGAGTTAAATTCCATATTCAAATGAAGTCTAAAAGGTCTACACACTCCAGTACCTTATCATAAGACATGCTAAGAGAAAGCGTTATAATGCCAGCTTTAGATAAGGTACAAAGGTGGTATGTTCAATCATGAATGCATTGACTTCATTCATACTAAAAGTCTGATGCATCCTCCTCCCCCTCCCCACACACACACACATACACACCACATTAATAATGACAGAACATTCCTTAGCTGCTAAACCAGACATACATGTAGAGGGGATGGCTCGTTTAACCTGAAAAAAAAAATAAAATAAAATAAATTTGTGAACTGCTGGAGGAAGATTAAAGGACAAGTTCACCTTCATAAACATAAGGAATGAGAGAATGCAGCAATATTAGTAGCACACATCAGTGAAAGTTTGAGGAAAATTGGACAATCGATGCTAAAGTTATGAATTTTTTAAATTTTTGTGTTGGAACTGCTGGACGAGGAGACTACTACAGCTTGTGATGTCATATGAGTACAACAGTATAAAGAAAATGTAAAGAAAATTCAACATATTTTCGATTTTTTTCACATAACAAAAGAGCATTTGACTTGCCTCTTTCTAAAGGCAGGGGGAATAGTATTACCCATAACATATGTCGGTAACGAGTCAAGGGAATGTGTACTTTTTTCAAAAGATTAAATTTTGTGAAATTCTCTTTATATTTTCCTTATATTGTTGTACGCATGTGACATCGTACACTGCAGTAGTCTTCTCATCCAGCGGTTACTGCACAAAAACTTCAAAATCATAACTTTTGAACGGATTGTCCGATTTTCCTCAAACTTTCACTGATGTGTTCCACTAATATTGCTACATTTTCTCAATCCTTATGTTTATGAAGGTGAACTTGTCCTTTAAGCACGAACGAACCAAGAGATGTAACATGAAACGGTGGGGAGGATGGGAGCAAGAGTCTGTCATGTGACATGATGTGAAAAGGGGGCAGGGGGGAATGTGAAATATACACAGACATTCCAAATCCATGTAGATTCAGTAGTAGTGGGGGACCTCTCTCTTTTCTATCTCTTCTCCTTCTTGGTATATTTTAATGGGCTTACATTCCTTGGGATATTTGCCACAGACCTATCTCCCAGGAATACTTGATGGATGGCAGAGCTATGAGAGTGTCAGCAATGATCAGAGATTACAGCAATCATGTTTCTGATAACTGTCAAGAGCCAGCAAAATATAGAAGAGAGGAGAGAAAGAAATTCAGAAAAAAAAAGTAAATGTGAGGCAAAAATGAAGCTTGATATAAACTTCCAATGTTTGGTGATGACACACAGATGTAATGAGATAGGGTATTACCGCTGTAAGGTGGAAAACAGTCCTTACTACAGGCAGAGGCAGTGACAATCGGTATGCTGATACTTGTCATCTATGAGCAGTTGAGGAAAGAAGTTCTAAAGTTGTACAACATGTACCAGAGTGCTAATTTTTGCCCAAATACAGGTTTTAGAAAGTACTGTCATGATTGAACCCACATGACACAAAGCAACTTTAGCATTTAATCAGAATTGAAAATAGTGTTATAAAAATTGTATGTACGTATGAATGAATTTGTTCTCAATTCATAAGCATAGCAATTAAAAAAACTATCATGTGAGAAGATTAGATCTAGACATAAAATCATGTGGGGTAACTATATCAACTAACCTATACTGACAAAAATCATTTCACTGGATACAGGAAAGATATTTTAAAAAACCTTGAAATAAAAAGGTTAATCCTAAATATCCAAAAGTGTGTCGGTGTATTTGCAGCAAGGTCTCTTAATTAAGGCACATTTTACTGACAAATTTATTGCACCTCATTACACCTACAATGAGCCTCACAAATAAATCCTGCATGATTCAAAACTTGCATGTTCACTCAGTGCTGCCATGTTTGATTTTCTGACTTTGGTTTTTCCACAATACTGCACACACCGGGGGGGGGGGGGGGGGGGGGGGTGTTTAATCAACGTTTGTCAGCGCTGACAATCACCATAGTAACAGTCAGTGACCAGAGCATCTCATCCAATCAAAACCAATGATTTTGCTGAAATTGTCAGCGCTGGCAAACGTTGATGAAACACCCCCCCCCCCCCCTGGACTAACAATACCTATACTGCATTGTCAGTTCCGTATCATACACTATCATGTGGTAGAGCTGCGAAGACACATCAAATGAACGTCAATGAGTGTGTCGGGTTGAAAGCTTTTCTTTTGCTCTAATCCCTTAATAATCGCATATCTAGACAGCATTGAGCACGATGGCATTTCTACATTCTCTAAGATAATAGTACAAACAGAATCCATGTGTGACGACAGGATTTATAATCCAACAGTCTGCCTTTTTCCCTACTGGCAGGTTGATTCCTGCAAGAAACAGAGGGAGGGGTAAAAACACTGCCATCAATAATGTTGCATTTAAGATTTATGCTCCTACATATTTTTTTTCTCCTTTTTTTATCAAAATGACAAGAATAACTCCTTTGGAGTCAGATCGTTCTAAAATGGGGCTGCAGTCTCGTCCGCGATTAAGTGAATTTCAGAAAGTGTCCACGACGAGACAGTTTATAACGCAAACACAAATACACAGAAATTTAAAAGGGAGGACCCCGTGAATCAGATTGTATCAAAACAGACCCCGGTTGAAAAACTTGTCTGTTGTGACAGTGGCGGCATTGAATCTGCCTGTCTTCCTACATACAAGTATAGTTCCTCCATACCCTGGGCTACAAAAAAAAAAAAAGAAGAAGAAGAAGAAGAAGAAGAACAGAATAAGAGCCACTTAGCAAGAATGTGCACTTGTCAGGCCAGTGGATTGAGGTGATTGACGATGGAACTCGTATTTCGCTCAGCGCTCCAAGAGATTTCTCACCCTCTTTGGAAGGGGAACAAAGTCCTGCATCAGGAGGGATGCTATCACTCAAAGAATCACATGAATACCAAGCATTGGGGACAAAGAGAACCCAAGACACACAGGCAGCCATTTAATCTTAATCATGATTTTGAAACTACTCAAAAGACAATAACATCAACAAGAGATGATAGCAGCTTATGCTTAAATCTCAAGTGAAACCGTAAGAAGAAGATAATATTATGTGTAGTTTAAAATTATCTGCTATGATGCTACATCAGTGGGGCACAGCAGCACCTACAAACAATATCACACAAATATATCAGTTCTGCTCACCTATCTGATTTTGCTCAATTTTTCACTCAATTCTGCCCAGTATTTCACTTATTGGTTGCTTTTGAAACTGTAACAGTTGCCAAGAAAGAGACAAGAAAATCTTTGGGTAAATGACAGTTCAAAACATTTTCTTTTTTAAAATTAGGAATAAAGATAACAAGACAGAGCAGTTGGATGATTCAACGATCATGAGACTTTGAAGACTCTGAAGAAATTATCTACAAATCCTCTTACGACATTAATATTACAGAGAATGCAGCAGATTCAAAATACAAGAAAGCTTGAAGAAGCAGAAAATGGGTAACATGGAATATATTTTACTGACGGCTCCACTATACACATCCAATAAAGTTTTACGGTTTTGCAATTTGATAAAAAGAATATGAACACCTAAATCAAGTTAGGTATTACATATCGTGAAGGCTTTCCTCGTCTTTCAAACCATCAGGATTCCAAACCTGATCAGAAGATGAAATATGTCCACATGGTGTTTTTCCTTCCCTACGCTTTTCCAAAATATTTTGATTTCTACATAAATCCACTCTTAGTGCAACCAAATATGTCCATTACATGGCTAGCAACATCTTACAATTTCTCAGATGCCAGACAGGATGGGGGGGGGGGGGGGAGGGATGGGCGGTTGAAATACATTTCAACCTTTTACTGAAAAGAAGAGGAAAAAAGTCCAAGAACCCACCATGAATTACTGAGTTCAGGTCAGACATTTGGCTCCAACCCCATCAACGACTTCAATTTTATTCTAGAGGGGGGGGGGGGGGGGGGGGGGGGACTCTTCTGTCTGTGTATGTGTGAACAAACAGTCTCCTCCAAGACTACAAATGAAGATCAAATATTTATTCTCAGCACAACTTCAAGCTCTTAAGCATAGACAACTCTTGTCTTTTGCAACCTTGAGAAAATATAACTAACAGATAAGGAAAAGAGAGACAAACACATTCAAAAACTAAATGGCAAACATGGGAAATAAATATCTTTATTCCTGAGAAGACAAAGGAAAACAGTATAATTCTGCCTCCAGTGTAAAAGCAACTTAAGTTTCACGAGGCAACGATATGTTACAGGACACATCAAGTAGAAAATGCATGCCATTGAACTCCCACCCACTTTTACACCTACTCGTGCTAGTTCACTCACACACACACACACACACACACACACACACACACAAACACACACAAACAAACAAACAAACATAAGTACATTTATACATTTATGCTTTGAGCCTGATACTGAAACAGAAGCTCTAGCTGGCTATCTGGAGAAAATTGATAAGATTAGCAGCTTCCAAAAATAAGCCCGGCTGCATGCTTTCTCTAATCTGAAGAAATTTACATCCAATGTAGATGTTAACATACAATTACAGATTCCACCGCATGCCCGTGATATGACACTGTTGTTGTTGTTTTTTTTTCCCCTCTTATATGAGCTTTTCCTCTATGACTTGTCAGATACTTATAGAAAATAATAATAATTCACTGAGATGCGATGTCTACAGATGACATCTCAGCTCAATGCAACCTGAAGTATATCAGCCCACTATATTCCTCGTTCTTTTCTCAGGTGTGATCATCTGCTTTTCTGGAGCCACCAGGACATCTAGCATAAAGCATTACAATGTATCCAAGAATCCTCGACACATACTAGGCTAGCATCCTCCAATGAACTCTCATACTCCTGTTACCCTCCTCCAACACATACCCTCCCCCTCCCCTAACCCCCCCCCCCCCCCCCCACAAAACATCCAATCGCACCCTTGTCCCCCTGTGAATTCTCTTCCTTACATTCTGTAACGAGATTGTGGTAAGCAGTGCTGGCCACTCAACGCAAGATGTACTTATGTCCCTAAGCTACTCCCAGAGAGGATATTCAACTACAGATGGTCGAGAGGGATGAAAAAAGAACCAAACAAAAGAGAAAAAGGGACAGAAGACACTCAAAATGGACCAAAAAAAGGGGGAAACAAAAAGTCTGGAAACACTACTACAGGAGACATCGCGGGGAAGCACGAAAAGTCACTCTGACTGTGGGAGATTACCGAGATGTCTCCTGAATATATGCAACTGAAATCCATTGCTGCGAAAGCATGAACAGCAATCAGGGCATTGAGGTATTTGGTCCTCTTCTTGTCTTCTTCACAGTGTTCAGCACATGCTGTGATGGCTAGGTAACATGAATACATGTTCTATCTGTACACAGTATCTGAGAGAGAGAGGTGCTGCATTCACTCACACATTTGGCTTGCCTTGGAAGAGAAAGAAAACGAGCGATATTCTTCAGGTAAAATGGTACAAGGAAAGCTTGAGCTTTTCAAATATGTGATCTACCTTCTCCTGCCAACTGAGGTGGAGGAGAAAATCAAGAAAGATGGAGGATTGTTTTGGGGCTCTAACGCTCACCTTAAGTCTCTGGAATGATCTCTTTTTTTGGTATATTTGAAAGCGCAGGTGAAAAACAAAGCATTGCCACAATTTTTGAAAATACAATCTCCTTTGCTGGAAGTTCTATGGGAACAACCTAGACTCTTGCTTTAAAGGCAAAACATAGTTCTGGTACGCCCGCAAAATTGTCAAATTTTGCTCCAGAATGTACACATATGCCTAAGAAATGTGTGGAATATAACGCTGTTATAACAAGATATTCGTTAGCTAGCGATGGAAATATTAACCAAATATGTCCACATCTCAGAACTTACCCGATCAGGGACAGGCTGACTCAGACTCGGGGACAACTCGGCCTCACTTTGATGACAGGGCCGAGTTGTCCCTCTGGATTGTACAGTGTTGTACTATGGGAGTGCTTTGCGTTCTGGCTGGTCACAGTTATGTGCTGAGTTGATACAACATGTGCACCAAAGAACCTCTTTGGTGCGCCTACAAAATGAATGTGCACCTATGTATAGAATATGGCAATCACAAACTGTGTATAAATTGTCTGAAACCTGGATTAACCTTGATCCTTCTGGATTAACCTGGATCCTTCTGGAATAAAAGTTGGTATACCAACTTTTATTTTTGATCTCAAAATTTTTGACTCATCATACGGGCAAATTGCATCAGCCAGGTAAGTTTCTTGGTAGACTCTTTTGATATATATTGCAGGCAAATATGAAATGGTGCAAGACAAGTTCTCAAACCCTTACCAGAACCATGTTTTTACTTTAACCCTTCACATACCCATGCAACTAGCTGTTCCTTGCAAAGTTATGTCATTGGGATTCAGTTCATATCACCACAATTTAGGCAGCTCACTCACAGTATGCATGACAGGGCCAGAGTACAACTTGAAAGCCATTTGTGAAACGATGGGGTTTACATGGATTAGGTTACCTCTAAATCATAGAAACCTAATTTCTGGACAATATTTCACCAACGTACAAAGAAAGCATGCTGGCGGATGTCTGAGTTCATGGTGGGGAGGGGGGGGGATGCTGGGAGAAGGGAAGTAAGGGTTAGAAAATAGATTGAAAGAGAGAAAGAGGAAAAGAAAATGAGATAGAGAAAACAGTAGGGTAAGGAGGAGAGGGAGAGGGATTGACAGAATGTGGTAAGAGGGGAGAATGAGTAGGAAGCAGAGTGGGAGAAAAAGTCACTGCCCATTCTCCACCATGCAATCCACCACTTATAACAGCTCTCATTCCGCACTTGTCCAGGGGAAGAAGAAGAAGAAAAAATTTACATTTCCGAGGCAAATGGCTGCTAAGCATCGATTGCCTTCCCCCCAGTGTCCACATCTGATGCATTGTTATGAGGGTGGAAGTGGTCAGCCTCCCATCATCGTCCAGCAAGAAAAAGAAGAAAAACAACCCATTTTGTGAGTTATCGGGAGCAGAAATCTGACTTGGATATTTAGCGGACTTTATCGGGGTGCCCCGCCGAGCCTTTGCGAGCGTGTCTGGATTGAGAAGGCGCAACGTTTGCAATTCTAATGACGCACGGCTCATGAAGCTGTGATCAGCATGAGCATACGAAAAAGCAGGGGGTGGGGGGGAAATGCCGTGAACACAAGCCGTGAAGTGTTCCATTCAGATTGATGGTCTGTGAGCTTGATTATACAGCGCCTGAGGGGGAGATATTGCTGCTTTTCTTTTCATCGTATAGAGTTGTCATATTGGGGATGTGAGGGCTGCACTGTCGTTTGTAATTACATCCAGGGGTGTCTCAATGCTTGATGGATGATATGATATCAAGAATCATGGTTGGAGTCCTTCCCCCCCCCCCCTTCGTTTGTTCGCAGATGAATTTTACAAATGAAAAGAGTGTCCGACTCGGGATCATCCATGGACTCATTTGCTATGCAATACTATACAGACAAATTGAAATTGTCCATTATGATCATTAATGGGGCAAATCTCTTCACTTCTTTCTCAGTGATATTAGGGTAATATCTTTAGACATTCTGCCAAGCCATGAATAGTTTATAATACCTAAAAAATATTCAGACCATTGCTATTTCCCTTCCTGCACATTAGAATGGTGGGGGTGGGTGGGGGGTGGAGGGTAGGGGGAGGTTGCGAACAAACCTGGTCCGATTGAGTTTCATTAATTCTTTTAATTGATCGGCAGTGGATCGTGAGAGATCAGCTGGTGAAGCAAGGCTGCGTCTCGGCCTGCAATCAGAACTAAATTGGGTGAGCAGCCGTTTGAGTGGTGGGAGGAAAAAGAGACAGAAATGAAACAAAAACACAAAGGAGACAAGGATGGAAATATTTCTGAAGGCCATACATGAAAAAATTTTTAAAATTCCTGATCATACACTGCATTCGTAGAAATGTTTACATGTAAAGAGAGAACTAGAGTGGTAGATTGATAGATACATGACTGAAGACATGACTAATAGATAGATAGATAGATAGATAGATAGATAGATAGATAGATAGATAGATAGATAGATAGATAGATAGATAGATAGATAGATGATAGATAGATAGATAGAAAAAAGATAGATGATAGATAGATGGATTATATACTGTAAAAGTAGAAATTTTGGCAGTGTGAGAATTGTCATGCATTTTGTGCAACCAGAAGCTAAGACGGAAAGCATGAAAATATTTTTGCATGCCGTATGTCCCAGTAATGTCCTGATTTTGCAGAATTAAAAACACAAAACTCATCTTAGCCGGCTAAGCATGAACAATTACACGCGCAAAAATATGGACTGTTATGGAATATGAATATAGGATGAGGAGAGAGAATGCTTTTTGTTGAAGGGCAGAACAAGTTTCTGATTTGAGTGGGATCTGAGAGAATTATTTTATGCTGTGTGATATAACATAATAATGTCTAGAATGTGATAGTTTGATGAATTCCATGAGACTGTTTGTTTGTAGATATCTTTAGATTGTGAAGAATGACTGCCCAGTTTGACCATCACTTTTATTTCAAATTTACACCATCTTTGCCTTGTCCGTGCTGTATGCCAACTGTAGATTTATAGATATATTCACCAAATGATTGAAAAAAAAAAGATAGTATTTGACATTTTATTTATTGTCATGGTGAGACTGGCGGTGTTACTTCATCATTAAAACTTGAGGAGAACTTCTACCAGTTTGATTTAGTGATTTCCTGTGTATTCAATCCAGCTCTGAATATTTATCTTCATTTCTTTCCAAAAACAGCATAGCAATTTCAAGCTCTCTGATGGGAAAATGTCATGGCCATACTGTTTTTCATCTTTGTCCCATATCTCCCTCAGTCCCACCGTGTGGGAAAGTCGGTGAGATTTACTTTAGAACAGTTAGCCATTGGAAGTCGTAGGGTTAACTCAGCTTTTCTGCCACTGTGTGTGTGATTACAGTGTATCATGCATATTGCATGCAATCAACATGCAAATTTTCGTGCACTCCACAGGGGTTGGGAACAAGCCAAGCTTGCAAGCACCGCGAGAAGCTCGATATAGACTCTCCTCAATCCTACGTGGATTTTCGTTTCCTCCGCAGCGCTCCGGATAGCTTAATCTTTTGGCTGGGATATGGGCCACCCCCGAGATTGAATGGGGCAATGATGCATGGCCGAGATGAGTGCTAGGGATAAGACGGAGAGCGCCGCGTAGTCGTGCGATCAGAGTCGGAGCTCCGTCTGTTTGAGGAGCTTTCCTCAACAAATTCATCCAGCAAAAGCATAAAACGACGTTCTGCAAATGTTGTGCAAATTGCAAGATGCAGCCAAATCCTCTCTGTCAATAAATAATCAGATGACTCCTCTTGGTAATAGTACAGCTGCTTTGGCTACTGATAATGCTTTGAATAAACTACTTCTACTCCTAGAACTACTATTTCTATGACTGGCACTTTTACAACAAATACTAGTGCTGATACCAGCACTACTACTTCTACTACAAGTTTGACTTCTAACTACTACTTCTACTACTCTTACTACTATTGCTGCTGCTGCTGCTGCTACTTCTACCAAACAACAACAACAACAACAACAACAACAACAACAACAACAACAACAACAACAACAACAACAACAACACAACAGAACCAACAACAATAACACAACAACAACAACTATTACTACTACTACTACTACTACTACTACTACTACTACTACTACTACAAGTACTACTACTACTATATACTACTACTTCTACTACTACTACTACTACTACTACTACTACTACTACTACTATTACTACTACTTCTACTACTACTACTACTATTACTACTACTTCTACTACTACATCTACTACTACCAATATAACTTCTACTCCTTCTACTTTTACCCCGTCCTCTTACATTGCTTCTTGGGTTAAGGTTGCTATCAAAAACTGTTGTTTCAATTACTTTTACTGAAAGGGATTTTACTTGTACTACTTCTACTTCTACTTCTGCTTCTGCTTCTGCTTCTACTTCTGCTTCTACTTCTACTTCTGCTTCTGCTTCTGCTTCTGCTTCTACTTTTACTTCTACTTCTGCTTCTGCTTCTGCTTCTACTTCTACTTCTGCTTCTGCTTCTGCTTCTACTTCTACTTCTACTTCTGCTTCTGCTTCTACTTCTACTTCTACTTCTACTTCTACTTCTACTTCTGCTTCTGTTTCTACTTCTACTTCTACTTCTGCTTCTGCTTCTGCTTCTGCTTCTACTTCTGCTTCTGCTTCTACTTCTACTTCTACTTCTACTTCTACTTCTACTTCTGCTTCTGCTTCTACTTCTACTTCTACTTCTGCTTCTGCTTCTACTTCTACTTCTGCTTCTGCTTCTGCTTCTGCTTCTGCTTCTGCTTCTGCTTCTACTTCTACTTCTGCTTCTGCTTCTGCTTCTGCTTCTGCTTCTGCTTCTGCTTCTGCTTCTGCTTCTGCTTCTACTTCTACTTCTGCTTCTGCTTCTGCTTCTACTTCTACTTCTGCTTCTGCTTCTACTTCTACTTCTACTTCTGCTTCTACTTCTGCTTCTGCCTCTGCCTCTGCCTCTGCCTCTGCTTCTGCTTCTACTTCTACTTCTACGTTTGTGACTGGGATATCGTGTGCCCTTTTTTCTTTTTACTGTAGGCACGGCAACTATCTTTAAATTCTAGTCTTGTAAGTGGGGAAGTGCAGGAGCCGAATTCCACGCTGACTCTGATAGGTTGATCTGTGCATTTAACTGTCTGTGGTTGAACACATGTGCTCTGCTTACTCCGAGCTGTCAGGCGGTATTCTGGTGATGCAAGTCAGAATCTTTTTGTGCATATGTGTGTATGTGTGTGTGTGTGTTAGTGTGATATGAGTCACAGCTGACAATCTGTAGTCTGTCTCTCCAGACATAGTTCTCACTTATTTAGATCAAAGTGGGGTCTTGATAGCATACTGCACATAGTAAAAATGTTTTTACTTGCAAAATTCCTGGTTTTAAAGTCTATCTGCCAATGTAAAGGGCATCATTATCATGTTCAGATTATTCTCATGTCTATGTATGTCCTGCTAGTGCCTCATTGAAAATTGCTCCATTTTCATTTCATTTATTTAATTTATTCTTAATCAACAAAAGATATGAAAGTACAGAACATATCATGCAGATAAAAACAATATGCATATTCTAAATATGTCAAAATATATAGTATAATTACAATATGATAAATTGTAAAGCAAATATGCATGATATTTTGAAGTCTGTCTGCATTGCAATCAGTGGTCTGTTTCTTAGAGGCATTCTGTGACGGTGGTCTAATGAGGATTTAATGGCCTTGTCCTGGTTGGGGTCTTGTGCTTACATAGATCTGTCCACCCCAATGAGCGTGTGATGGTATTCCAGGTATTTTGAAGAGCAGGTCCTCGCTGCGTTGACAGCATCAGTTGGTGTGACAGACATGTACACATCTACTGCGGATGAATCATCATGACTTCTAACAGATAGTAGCCATCTTGGATTGCGTAGCTAGGCATGATGGGATATGTCCAGTCAGCAGAAATCTATTCGATATAAGCATGAAATAAGATCTATTGGTATAGAACATTTGATCACAGTAACCATAGTTAAGGTGATGCAAAGGTATACATGCAGTCCTGAGAAGTCACCTTCGTTTCCAGCCATAGAACACAATGATTTCACCAAAACTTTCAGAAATACACAACTTTTGAACATAGTCTATAGTTTCTATAGGGGCAAATTATTTGTATAGGGCCCCATTTCTCTCTCTCTCTCTTCTTTCGTTCTTTAAAACAACAACTATAGTTTCTTCAAGCTTCACTGACATACAGTACTGTATCTACTTTATTGAATCTCTATGTCTACTTGGAGTAAATTTACCTAAGTTATCAGGTTAACTTGAAGCTAGCTAGGTTTGAAGTTAGTGGAGCCCAAAGGGAGTTTATCAAGTTGAGGCTGGTGTAAACACTCTCAAAGTTAGCCATAGAACTTATCAAGAATGCTCCTAACTGCAGGAGTTCTCATGTGCTTGAGTGGTGGATATCTTACTAATAAGAGTAGCGGGACTTCCCTGTGGAGCTCTGTTCAGTGGGTGCATGTGTGAACGCAGCTATCAATGAGCTCGTGGTTATGCGTGACCTCTGCCAGCGCCAAATTACTTCCGGTAGATGCACTCCTCCAATTATTCACGCACTATTACCCAAGAGTCGTGTGTATCTGTGTGCGGTTCTGTGTTCTTGGGTCCGCAGCGGTGAATGCAGCAAATTATTGCCACTTCTAGTGGCTTTATTGTCTGATTCTCACTTATATCATGCCTGTCATCATTGAGTGGTGCTAGTTGATATGAAACTGGGAGTTTTATCATGGATGTGAACAAAGTCAATATATGAAGAAGCCATGTTGCCTATATGTGATGGCTTTCATTCCTGATTGAAGGTATTATTGTAAACAAAGCTGAATTAAATTCCTTGAGAGTAGTATAACATTGTGATGTCTGCATTTGTATCTGATCTTTCTTTACGAATGTGCTTCTGAATTGCTGTTTTTTTTTTCACTTTTGAGTTAACTGTAACTTTATTTATTATTATTTTATGAAATGATGATGTTTGGCATGGGTGCATCTGCCCAAACTGGTATAGGAATGTGGGACTGCACAAAAGAATGTGCAACCGACATCTGGATATCAAATTGACAGTCTCCATTAAAACTACATTGAAATTGTCTTCACTGCGCATGCCATACACCCAGTAGATTTTGATGAGATAGGAAACAAATAGGGTGGAACGAGCAATTACGCAGGAGATTAAGAGCTGACAATATGTGACCCTGCCTTGGAGGTAGCCATCAGATGCTTAGAGTGTAGGACACCATTTTATTGCCTGAAGTGTATTGGTTGTATGGAAGGCTGTAATGTACCAGCATTTCTTTTTAATTAAGAGAATGATACAGCCATCCATCATGTGTGGATACACTGTGCACTAACTGGATGGCATATGGGTCATTCCATGAAGTTGGGTACACAAAGTGTGACATGAGGCTCAAAATTTCAAAACTAATGCAGAGCTTAGTTATTGTCATCTCAAGAAACATAGATACATGGAGTATATCAAACAAACTATTAGAAGTTTGAATCTTGCAGCGTAGCCACTACACATCATCACACATTCAAGATAACGCCCACTTGTTTCACATGTAACAGGGACACCAACCTTCCAATTTGATCTGAAGAAAATCTGCTTTTTCTCTTAGTTTGCCACAAGATATTTATAAATCAAGAAATATTTGGAAAGTATGTTGTGACTCTTTCCACACCAGCAACAGCAAAAAATACCAATCGAAAGTTAAAAATTTTAAAAATCCTACAACATTTTCTTATTAGAAAGGTCTGCAGACAGTTTTAGGGGTCAATTTTGAAATTCAATCTTAATGTAAATATATCTTTGAAATGCTGCACAACTAATACTGGAAACAGGGTGAAGTATAAGAGGACATGCTAATGCCTAAATAGGATCAGAAAGTGAAAAGGTTAACAAATACAAAAAGACTCTATTTTCCCAAAACCTTGTTTGAGGTTTCACATGTAACGATTACACAAAGATTCCGGTGTCCTGTTACATGTGAAACACTGAAACATAGTCCTTTTTGTTAATATTCTTTGAAATGAAGCATGAATAATTCAGGAAATATGGTGAGCCATAGGGGGACATGCTAATGTTTATAAGATCAGAAAATAAATATGCAAAATGACATACAAAAATGACTACTTTGCCCAAAACTTCATTTACGGTTTCACATGTAACAATTACACAGATTTTCTGGTGTCCTGTTACATGTGAAACACTAAAATAGTGTCCTATTTGTTAATATTCTTTTAAATGTAGCATGAATAATAAAGGAAATAGAGTGAAGCATAAGAGGACAGGTTGATGTTTAAATAAGATCGGAGAGTAAAGATGCGGACATACAGAAAATGACTATTTGCCCAAACTTCATTTTAAGGTTTCACAGGTAACAATTACACAGAGATTATGGTGTCCTGTTACATGTGAAACAATAAATTTGTCTCTCGATTTATAAGACTTTCAACATTTTTAAATTTCAAGTAATGACTGAGAATAATTATATAAAGATATATATAAGAATTTTATTCTTATAATTATAATGTATTTGTCCCAAAGTTTATTTGGTGGTTTCACATGTAACAAAGACACCAAGATACCGGTGTCCCGTTACATGTGAAACACTAAAATAGTGTCCTATTTGTTAATATTCTTTTAAATGTAGCATGAATAATAAAGGAAATAGAGTGAAGCATAAGAGGACAGGTTAATGTTTAAATAAGATCGGAGAGTAAAGATGCGGACACATATACAAAATGACTATTTGCCCAAACTTCATTTTAAGGTTTCACATGTAACAATTACACAAAGATTCTGGTGTCCTGTTACATGTGAAACAATAAATTTGTCTTTCGATTTATCAGACTTTCAACATTTTTAAATTTCAAGTAATGACTGAGAATAATTATATAAAGATATATATAAGAATTTTATTCTTATAATCATAATGTATTTGTCCCAAAGTTTATTTGGTGGTTTCACATGTAACAAAGACACCAAGATACCGGCGTCCTGTTACACGTGAAACATCAAATTGCTAGTTTTACTCAAATAATGCATGTATCTCATTATTTTTGTTTGATTTTCTTCAAGAACAGCTTTTAATTGAACAAAAATAAGCAATCACATGGATAATTTTAATTAATTACAATCGTTTACCCTTCTTTGAAAGATTATCTTTCCTCCTACACAATGTACAGATTACAGAAAACTTGATGCATGTAGTCTGGGTAGGCTCAAATTTAATGTGCATGCCTATCACAATGACATATTGAACGACAGAATTATAATTTTATTCATTAATTCAAAATGAAATTCCCAATATCTTCAGATTTTGTTACAACTCATATTCACATTTTCTTGCATGTTACCTTACTAATATTTTTGGCACTCCAGTTCTTGTATTGGTTTATCAATGCGTTTTCAAGTTACAGTGACTTTTATATTTACATCCATATTCTTGCATGTACATTATATTGATACTATTTTATTACAATACTTTTAATTTTAGTCACATAGTGCCTGCATTTTGCTTTTGTTCAAGTTTTGAAGTTATTACAGGAATTCTAACTTTGAATTTCTTTGCCATCACCGTTGTGATGAACACTACATTTTTTAATACAGGGGAATCTTGTTATAAAGAACAGTAGAACACTGATCTGACGAACTCCACTACTACAATGTAATCTTTCTTGTCCCACTTCTTTGTATTCTTTTGTGTTACTAGTAGAACATATTTACAATATAACACACTAATTTATATGGTCTTAAGGACCTCACTATAATGAAGTTCCCTATACTCATAATACTTATGTATAATAGCCCTGATACTATCAAGGATTCAATACAGCAATCTAACTTTGATGGTCCCAAGAAATTTAAGAATCTTGTTCTCGGTTCCCCTGTATTGTTAACTTGTGTCATTCTATTTAGTATTAAAGTAATGTCACATAAAAACTTGATTTCTGATTAGCATACAAATATCAATTCTATTAAATGAATTAAAAATTAAGTTCCTAAACCATGAATTATAACAATATCTTGTTGATTTAAGATTTTCCTGTTTCTCATGAGTTGTCAACAGTTTTTTATATGAGCATGTGTGTTTGTTTTTCAATCAATGTTTTGATTCAGAATTCAAACTTCATTTTTCACATGAAAAATTCCAAATAACCCATACTTTCATTTGCATTTTGTTCTAGTTGAGGCCACATGCTACTAGCTCCTCAGCTGATGACTGCAGCGCAGTCCTGCACGTCTACACTAGTGCTGTAGTAAAAAGGTTAACAAAGCAGTAACCAAACCGTCTTTGGTCAAAATGGTTTGGGTTTGGATAACTGTTTTGATTCTCATTATGTTCTGAAAATATTATTACAAATAGAATTACGAGTAAAATTATCACTATAAATATTACCTGCAAAATAATGAAGGAATATGTACAACCTGTATAAAAATTTGTACATTATATGACCGAAACACAACCATATTTTTGAAGTAGGTTAACTGGGTTTTAAAATAACCGAATACTACAGCACTAAGACTCTACACTGAATGATGTGCAGGAGATCCTGGCCAGTAGTGCCTCATAACATAAAAGGATCGAAACAGCTTCGGCATTTGCTAATTTTAATATCTTTCATGGGAAGAATGAAAAAAGGCAAACATACAATGGAATGAGATACGGAAGGTGAATTTTCACCATTAAACATTGTATTTTATTCCTTACATATACTCTTCCAATAAAACATTTTAGAAAATTTGAAGAATGCCAAAGCTGTCCTGAGGCTGTTTTAATTCACATATACATGTTCCTGTTCTAAAATGCAGCATCCTGTCCTACTAATCCTATTCTTCAAGATTGATGAATGTGTCGATTCTAGTTGCCAGTGAACGAAAAGTGTTTTCTTCAAATCCAAGATGTCTTGAGGACACAGGAATTGGTGGAGAGGGGAAGATGGCAAAGATCCCAGTTCTCCGAATCCAGTCTTGCTCCGGTTTGTCTGGCCAAGAGTACTTGTTATCACCCTTATTGAGTAAGAAGTTGATATGTGCATCTTCTCCTTTCAGCTCCAGGACTTCTCCGACCCACCACGTCTTACCATATACAACGGCAACAAAATCCCCAGTTTGAAGGTCCTGAGTTTGGCGATAAGCTGTATATATGAATAAAGATAAAATATCTAAAATTATAAAGTAACAATGCTTTTGCAAAATAGAAGAAAACTGTCACCAATAGACAATTCTCAGATAACCAGTACTGCACGTAACATAATCAGTAAAAGGATCTCCAGTGATCTTTAATATGAAAGAAGACATACATCCTCCTGCATTCAGACATAGTTATTCTGAAAGAGAATTTTGATCCACAGAAAAACTCATTTGAACAGAATTGAACTGGTATGTCTCTCCATAAATCTTGTAACAGCCTCCCTAAATATGCATAAAGTGGAGGTGTGATTAACTTGTTGGGAAAAAAATATCCCTTCACATGTACATAATATATTGCATGTGCAATTGGGTATATTAACTTTAAACATAAATAACACAGACATTTTGGGACTAGAATTGGGTGCAGGTGAGCATGTGTCCCACGTGTGTGTTCATGCTGACTCCATGCTGTAAGTGCACGTGGATACATACGCATTGCAGTGGGTGAGGTCACTGAGGTGTTTAAGTGCACATCAGTATTTTGGTGTGGGTGGACTTAAGCGTTAAAAATGGGGACATTTGCAGGTGTGTGTTCATTTGTGAGGTATGTATAAATGTGTGTGTGTGCGCATGTGTTTGGGTTCATGCTGGTGGGGTTCCAATCCATGTGCGCTATGATTGTTAAAACCTAAATTGCCAAGAACATCAATACATGTGCAGGGACCAATTTCAATGATTAGAACAAGTAAAATCTTAAGTACATTTGTTAACATTATACCACTTGCCATTTTTTTCCTTTGTATATCAGAAAATTTGAAATGATTTCTATGCTTCAGTGCATGATAGTAAATTATTTGAATCTTGAATTGAACTTTGAAAGTTGAGATGTAAAAAATAATTTTTACAAACCTGTAACATGAACCCGAGTGCCAGCAGTAGATGGCGAGTGAGAAGTAGGGAGTTCCATGTGAAGCTGTGTGTCACACGTTGACGAGTGAGAGGTTTGGTCTTCAACATGAAGCTCAGTACCAGTAGACAGCAAGTTAGAAGTTGGGACTTCAACGGGAAGCTGTCTGTCAGACGTAGAAGGCGGGTGGGAAGTTGGAACACCTATGACCACGTTATCTGTGAAAGTTGAAGATTATACATAAAAAAGACCTTAATGGTAGACAATGACTTTTGCATGAAATTTGTCAGAATTAGTGGGAACACTACAGTATTCAAGCAGACAATATTGTGAAACCTCTGTGCAACTTTATTTATGGAGTTAAGTTGAAAACTATGATTCAAATTATTTTGGTATATTTATTATAAGGCCTTACATTTATTCTAGACTTAGTCTACCTTTTACAGACCTGTTTGATCGATTGATCATGTTCATGGTATATTTTATCACTAAAAATACAGCAAAAAGAAATAAGTGAATTCTTTACTATGACATTCGTATACCTACTGACATTATTATTTGGATTTTAAGTATTATATTACAGTCCCCGAACGATAAATGCACTGTTGTTGCTTGAATGCCGACTACACTACAACTGTTATCTTTTGAATTCTACACAACTTTTGATTTCGAAATTTCACAGATATTGCCCAAATACTAATATCTTTGGTTTCAAACAATGATTGGGGCATTTTGTGGGCTCTGCAAAAGGCATTGGCTACCTTAAATGTTTCATCCGAGGGACAAATAAACTGTTTTTCATATCGCCAAAATTAACTCCCTAATATAAAAAAGGGTTGAAGAAAACATAAACAGCGATATTACTGATTTGTACAAACCGGTAACATGCAGTTGTTTCACAGGTGAAGAGGAAGGGGAGGATTCGCTTTCCCAGTAATCATCTGCATCAGTCATGGAAGACGGGCCGTCAGCATCCAAGTCATCATCTGCAACAGTCATGGAAGACGGGTCTTCAGTATCACCTGTATCTGTAAAGAACACCTCACACTTACACAATTTTGCTGTTGTACCACTCTGTAACGAACAAAAACATTGGTCTATCCAAAGAAAAATATGTACAGATAGTGCGCACATATTTAACTCTGTAGTATAGAACAACATTTGGTCATCGTGGCAGCGTATGGCAAGACAATGGTGTAATGTGCAGCAGCAATTCATGAGTTATAAGTTTAAGAACATCTTTCAAAAACCCTGGACTTACAGAAATATATGTTAAAGGCATTGGTTAACAATGAATCCAGTTGAAAAAAATCTGAGCTACATGGTCCCACGTGCTACTAGTAAATCTGATATAGTGTAGAAATGAAGCCCTGCAAAAATTGCTGTGAAAATGATAATTTAAATACTACTGCAAAAATGTAAATTTGCAATGACTGTTTTACGATGCTCAAATTTCCCCATTGGCTATAGTGTTGAATAAACTGTTACTGAAATGGTTCATTCTTTATTCATAGAAATCTGGATAGTGAAGGCAGGATTTTCAAAACTTTTATATTCTTGGCCGTTTATTCATCCACTTGAACATTGTTACACTGCTTAGACATCGCAGTTGTACAATTTTTTAAATCGACCCACAATATTAACCACTGACTTTAAAACAACCAATGAATAAGATGGGTCTGTTTGAAAACTTTCTGCTTGGATCACAAATAACTAGCATTAGTCAATAATACTAAATGAATATATATATTGGCAACCTTCTAGGTAAATATTAAGGTTAATTTAGTTCTTACCATGAGATGTCTCAATCGTAGCAGCAAACAGCTTTTCACTTTTCCAGTCATCTACAGTCCCTCTGCTGTCACACTGCTGATTCCCGAGAACACAGCCTTTACAGAAACAAGACAGGTTCCTTGTCCACAGCCGTCCACTGCTTTCACCCTTTACACAGTGCAGTTGCCTGGTGCCCTTGATGGTCTGGACGTCCTTGTGATCTCTGTTGTGATTCATTTCCTCTACGAAGAACACTTTCCGTTGAAAGTGGAGACATTCGGCTTGGCTTGGTTGTATTGTCAATTCATCTTGGCAGAACTCATATACATCTTTTGCATTGTTCATTACTTTACGCCCAGAACTAATAGCTAATGAAGCTTGTCGTTTCACAACAGCCGTTTCCCCATCGCTCGGACCTTTCCCATGTCTGGCACCAAAATAGTGATGCTCTACTGGAACTTGGTAATGTTGCTGTGCAAGAGCAATGTCCTTGAATGGTCCTCTACTTTTGTATTGGGCTGCACATTGATCTGTAAATCTGATGATCTTGTCAATTTCCATGTTTTGCCGGAGATGCTGTACTGCCTGTGACATGAACTGGTGCACTGCATGATATGTATGTCGATTATCGCCTGTTATGAAGACGAGTGACTCCTGCATTGTCTCATCACATGTTGGACATCTGTGATAGCAAACAATAGGGTGGATTGTGACGTTTGTGTGATACCAATGTGCGCTTTGTATTTCGTCTTGGTACTTGCATACAAAGTTCTCTGCAAAGTCCAAGACCATGACGACCCAGTTGTTTGGCATGTCCTTGGTAAGTGTAGCAAACTGCTGAGATTGCCAAGACGCACTATGCAGATGCTTACTGATAGTGACCGTCTCCCCTTCAAGTTCCTCCAGACATTGAGATACTGTCCCGTCGTTGGTGACAATCTGTTGCTTGGTGATCGTCTTCCCATTCTCGTCCACTCTGACCCGAATCCATTTCTTCCATGTCATATGCTTAGGGCCGTGTTTTTCCACCAGCGGTCTCAGGTAAGATCTCAACAATTTGGGACCACATTCTTTGCATTTCCTCTCGGAGCAATGTCGCATGTACGTCTTCGCTCCTTCAGACTTGGGACACATTGTGACGCGATTCACTGAGTGAACGCCATCAAAGAAGGACTTCATTCCGTAACTGTGTGCTAAATTATTAATTGCTGTTGCCTTCAACTCAATATTTGTGCAGTATTCGCACAAACATGCCCTGAATTTGATTGATCCTTGGAGCTTTACATGATGTGGCCGGAGGCTGTAGAATGTTTTTGCACCTACTTTCATGTCTGGATTCTGTGATTTGAACTTCAAGAACAAAGCCGCCACTGACTGTTGAAGATATCGAATATTTTTCATGGTCTTCATGGATACCATTTTCTTATCAGGCAGGTCGATGGCTGATTCTTCGTAGAACGAGATGACTGCGCTTGCTACCTCTGGGGACAGCTTTCTCTTGTCGTGCATTTGCTTCTTCTTGCTTGCCGAGGAGATGATCTTGCGGCCCATCTGCAAGAGAGCCGATCCTTTTTTCTGAAGTCGGTACTTGCTCAAGATCTTTAGTGATGCAGCAATATTCCTTCTTTTTTCTAGGTCTTTCTTCTTCTTGCTCCTCTTTAGTCTGCCCATTTCCTCACTAATGCTTGATGTCAGGAGATTTTGGACTTCATGATGGGCATCCTCAAGGCCAGTGTGCATTCCTCTCTTCTTCAGTGCTGCACGCTTTTTTGGAGAGGACTTCTGAAATAGATCTATCATCGTAGAAACACACTTTTCTCGGTCTTGTGGCATAACTGCCCTTACTCTCTCCAAACTTTTTCTTCTAGCCGAAGAACTTCTCACGTCACATCCTGCAGATGAGAGTTTCTTGCGAGTGACTTCCAACTCCGCATGTTTCTGATCGAATGCCTCTGCAATTTCTTTCAAACGTTCCTCTTCTTTCTTTAGCTCTGCTTCTCGAGCCTTGAGCTTCTGCGATTCAATCCACATAAGCTTTTCTTTTTCTTTTTTCTGCTTGTATTTCTCTCGTCGCATTGCGTTGTATTGCTCATGTTCTTCTTTTGACATTGCTGCTCGTCTCTCTCGCTTCTTTCTTGCCTGTGCTTGTAATTTTTCTTTTTGCCTTTTGTCTTGAGCTCTGGTGCTAGGTGTTTGTTTCATTTTGTTTGATTGAAGCCGTAGTTGCTCCTCCTTTTTCTTTGCTCTCATTTTCCTCATTCGCAGAGCTGCAGTCGCATTACACCGCTTCTTTTGTTCTAGGAACTTTTCAGACTTTTCCTTCTCTTCAGTGGAGATATTTCTCTTCTTTAAGGTGGACTCCGCTAGGGACATTTCGATCCTCTGTAACTTGTTATATTCCGCAGCTTTTTTCAACAATTTTGTGTATTCTTGTGGGTTGTTGGCCTTCAACTTATGTCGCCACTTTGTTGTTCGGGAAGCAGCTTCATTACTGTTTACTAACTTTACTGTTGACTGTTTTTTTGAGGGCTTCCGGGCCTCCGAATCAATACTACATCGCAACCGAAGATGGAAAGGCTTTTTCTTAGCCATGTCTATCGGTGTTTAACCAGCCTGAACTTGAAGTAATCATAAGTTGGAAGGAGGGGGGGGGGGGGGGGGGGGGGCTGTAGGGGGGAAAAGACAACATTAAAATTAAAATAAAATTAAAACTGAAATGTAGTTCAAATATGATTTGCAGATTACAATATATATTCTGGCAACCTTCTAGGTAAATATGAACACTACATTTTTTAATACAGGGGAATCTTGTTATAAAGAACAGTAGAACACTGATCTTTATATCGAGTTTCCACTGTACCTCAAATTTATATTGGGTTGTATATTAATGGCATTATTTGAATTGTATTTTGAAGGGTGCCCTCTGCGATTAAATGGTCATTTTTAAACTTAGAAACACTAGCGAAGTAAACTTCATGTGCAAATTTTGCCGTTTGTAAGATAGACAGAGACTAGTGTCATATTAGTAGTAACTTGTATGGTTGAGGGCCCCTAGTTTCGGTAAACTAGCGATTGTCAGCCTCCTTAGTGAAATATTTTATTTTCTAAATGACCTAAAATTTAGCTCAGAATGTGCTATAAATCCTGCATATTGACATCGTGTTGTCACACTCTCGATGAGGTCATCCCATACGGAAATATCGTCGAGAATAGCGTGCGACGTTCTTCTGCATGCGCCTGTCCTTGTGGAACCTTGTTCTCAGCAAACTATCTCACCAATAAATTACGTTTGGTTTATGTGGTGATAACTCAATAAGGAAGTCTTATACTACAGCAAGAGGTCATACCAAGCCCCAAGGAGGTACTAGGCAAGCGTAGTACCTCCTTGGTCATACTAGTCTAGACTCGATACTACTAAAGGGCGCTGATGTCGTCGTTTACCACCAGACTTCCATGTGTAATCAACTACATGTATTTACTTACATAAAAAGACACGAGTGGGACTAAAGATGCAATATCATTACGAATTACTTTACTCGCGCCGATTGTGGTTTTTTTTTTAATGAAATATTCTTCGAGGCTCTGCCCACACAATTTCGTTAACTGTGGGTATAATCTACGAAATATCGATCATAAAGTGTAATATAAGTACGATACGATCATGTCAGAACATGAGAAAGATAGCTAGCCTACCTTGTCAAAAGCGACACGTCGTTTCCATCGTAACAGCTGCCCACGAAACACAAAAGCGGCTTGAGCTGTTCTAACCGGTCGTCTGCAAGCCGATCGCACTCGTCACATTCAAGTCGCATCATCCGGAAACCCGGGCAATGTGTCGTCAACTCGTGAGCGTACGTCATTTGCCGAATGGATCGTGGAGAATTGTTCCCATCGTAACTTTTTCCACGGACACGAAGAAAATATACAAGCACCTTATTCCTCCGTATTTTCCAAAAGCAGTCAAACGCGATTGTTTCTTTTCACAGTTTTAAAGATCCATTGACAACAAACATATATAAGACATTTCTTGCCATGTTTCTCTCGTATTTCTGCAGTTTTCCACTCGCAAATATTTAATCCTCATTACCATTTCGCGGACACGAAATGTTACGATAGTAACATGATCTCATAAGAGGTAATTTTCCAAGAAAAACCTCTTCATTGGGGAATTGTCTATTAGTGCCGACTATGAGAGTTAATAATGTGAATAAATACACAACTCATTTTTCTTTACTGTAAATTGTATTTATTTAATATTCAAACAACACAAACAATGTTTTGATGTCACAAAAGAAACACAAAAATTACAAAAAAATAACATTTTTAATCATCAAAAAACGGGATTTTCATAAAGTCTCAACTATGCCCTTTTGATAATATATTCTATCACTCCTCATTAATCAGACACATGTGGATATTAGATTAAAATAACTTTTGTTGGGACCTCTGAAAACAGATACATAACATGATGAACAGTACTGCCCATTGTGTACCCAACTTCATGGAATGACCCAAATATATTATCTATTAAAGTAGAAGAGAGGTCGGTGATTCTTGTAGGTCTCCTTATGAGAGGAATAAAAGACTTAGACAACAGTTGATTAAGAAACTCTTGGCAATTATGATTATCATAATTTAAAAGATTTAAATTAAAATCACCCATAAGAAAACATAATTTATTCTTGAAATAGTTATTCGACAAAATGTTGCCATGGTAACGGCATATTAATGGCAGAAGATCAAGGAAAGATCTTGCGGATTTAACTACTTCCTCAGTTTTTTGACCAAAGCTTATGAAATGTTGTTTTGACCAAAGCTTATGAAATGTTGTTTGGCGGGGGTATAACCAGTCGCTGTAGCGACATTTCTAGTATTCCAAATCTTTCTGAACTTTCATTCATTCAAGTGTATGGCCCAATGTGCCTGGTTGATACCGTTTGCTGACTTTTTCGTGCATGCATCATGGTTAAAGGTGCATGGTCCCGGTGTTTTAGTCAAATGCGTACACGGGCGCATGGGGCAAGTTTCCTATAGAGACCTACACTATCGACTCCTCTTTAGCGCTTACGCTTTGGCCCACTTCCCCGAGTCTGAAGAAGTCCGATCCACTGTAGTCAGTGGTCCGATCACAATTCGGCTCATGATTCGGCTGAGGGGGATGACAGCTTTAGCAAACTTCTTTTGTGATGCCATAATGACAAGCACATATGCACGCACCCTGGCATTACTACAGACTGCGCGATGCGCAGAGAAGACAACGAAGGCAACATTACTTAGCAACACCTACGCACTTTACTCTTGATGACAGCTCAACTTCGGTAATCTTCGTATCAATGCTAACGGTGATCGGCAGAATCATCAACAGCGCCCTCTACACTACTGGGACTATGCCCCTTTAACTCACACACAGGACCTCAATATATGTCCTATCTTAGGGGTAGAGTGTTTTTCCTCTTACTACAGGGGACGGAATGCTCATGCACACACAACATTGCTCAGTGGGACTCGGGAAATTGAAGCAAGTTCCTTTTGATCTTGAGGCAGACACGCCACAGACTGAGGCAAATCACCACCCTTCTCTGAACTTATGACCTACCCCTTATTGCACTATCTATCGATACAAATGATTCCTAAGTAATAATTTGTGTAAATAGTAACTTTAAGACCATCTACCAGTCTCTGCAGTGGATTAGGAACAATTACAATATCTTTTTTCTTTAAAATCTATGCTCACCTTTGCTTCAGACTCCTTGCTCTGAAGAAGATTCAACTGGATGAGAAAAGAAAGACTCGGACCAGGACAGCAGTTGAACGGGAAGCAAAGTGAGTTCTAAAAAAAAATGAAATAAAAATGGATGTGATTGTTTGTTGAATTTGTTGGATTGAATATGGTCAATTTACTACTATTCCATTAGAGAAATGTTGTGCAGCTTGGTGCATACTTTCTTTTGTAATTTCCTTTGATGCAACTTGTGATTATTAGCTAGAAGGGCTTTAAAGTCTACTTCAAACGTCACAAAATATTGCATGGTTAAGGAGAATGATGTCTCCAAACATCACATATAAAATATTATGGTAATACTTTTTAGAGTTTATGAATAAGAAAAAAAAAATCTATCCTCATGTGTTTTGAGAATAAGCTCCCCTCTTGTCCCGAGAAGAATGGTCAGAATTTTTTTTTTTTTTTTTTTTTGGGGGGGGGGGGGGGGGGCTCTGAATGAAGCTATTGGAATTCTATGGTATTTATTCCCCTCCATCTTAAAGAAGTTTCAAGTTTTTTTGTTCTGAGGAAAAGTCTGAATTACCTACCTCTACAGTATACCAACTTATAAAAGGAATCTAATTTTCAGGGTTGCATAAAGGACACACAAACTTGAAAGAGCATAATCTACAATGTAGTGGCCAGTAGAAATAGACCGTGAGAAAAATTGAGACTTGCATGAAAAAGCAAACATTCCATCAATATGGTATTAATTTAATCCTTGAAAAAGCATTTGTAACTACTCCTGTGAAATTAATGTTTTGTGTAGTATTCCCTTCAAAAAAAAAAAGTTTTAAAACCATGATACATTTGAGTACTGGTATGTCATAGTTAAAGTCCATACTGTCACTGCACTGGATTATGTTGCATCACACAGGATCTTGTCCCAGTTGAAACATCCCCACATCGTCACATACCACGACTCGTTCTTCGAGGAGAAACCTGAAGTTGTCTTCCTATGTATCGCACAGGTGAGAGAATTCAGCCCGCACTATTTATAATCATCACAGTGTCATTGCCATGGAAACCTTCCATGTGCTGCTATCTGTACTCATTGCTCAAGCCCCTAGTTACACATTACTATTAAATACTTAAATTTCTATATTAAAACACATTCATAATCCGTGCATTCTAAAGACACTCTTTGTTTGTACAAATCCCAGCATACAAAACAAAAAAATAAAATTAGGAGACAAAGCATTTGTCTGCGCAGCTCCTGGACTGTGGTATCACTTATAATTAGAAGTTCGGAAATCTCCAACTGTAGCAGTCGTAAAATCAAGACTCAAGACACATTTTGTCACAAAACTGTGCATTATTGTTGAGCACATCAGAAGCTTGCACCTTATAAATTTATAATCTTGCTATTATGTACATTGTAGCATTTTCCGCACACTAGAAGGGGTAATCTGACAAGTAAATTAGTGAAAACTTTTGAAGTTTTGATACTTCATGATTGACACGTAGTAGTTTGTGTGATTAAATTGAGAAATTACACTATCTTTGCACACTTGACATTCATTGTGAAATTTTATATGGTTGTAAAGGTCAAATAATAGAAGATGTCAGGCACCAACTCCAGGGCTCTGTATAAATATATCCCTGTGAAAGAATTATGTGCATCAAAAAAAATCATAAACCACTAATAATACAGCTGTAAATAGTTGTTTGATGAAAAAAAGAAAATTAGATATTCCTAAATCACAGGTTAGAGGTTTTCTATTTTCGATGTAGAGTAAAGATTACATTCACACACTCTATCACAGACAAATGAAATAATCAGGCAAACATGTGTACATTATTTATTACCACTAAAGAATGTTCTGTAACTTTATAATAACAAAGATATGTGCACTAAAATCGTTCTTCCAGTTGTACAGTATATGGACGTACAACTTCCCCAAACAGACATAAATAACGTAACTATCCTGTTTAAACATGTACATGTACATATTCTAATGGTTGAGATTCAGTTCAGTGACATGTATTTATTTCTAGTAAATGATAAATATATACAAACAACAATATAATAATTTTGAACATGTTAAGGACACCTACCTAGAAGTATTAAAAAAAAAAGATGTTTATATGTTGAATATGGCCTTAACATAAATGTGATATGCATTCATTTAAGTACATATGATATAAGAATATGATATTCTGGTAGAATTTTACCACATCTTGCATTGCAATGACTGGGTACTTTCCTGTGCTCAGACTTAACAGTTCTTCATATTTGCCAATAGCAAGCTTTGGCCTTTTCTCTGTAGAGTGGAGGAGGCAACTCGGGGTTTGTATTTTAGTGGTAATTTTGTGATTGTAAGCAAAGATGGGTGCCAAGCTCAAGGGTGAAAAAAAAAAAGAAGAAACAGATGTAGGTTATGACCTACTCTGATTTGCTTGATCTTGTTGAACATTGTTGTTATTTCAAGTCTAGGGGGCATACCACTGCTTGTTTTCCTTGCACTTTAGGACGGACAGATTCTGGTCGTAAAACCTTTTTCTTCTTCTTCTCCTTTCTTAGTCTTCAAAGGGCTTTGCATCCTCTTTAGATAAAGATTAACTTGACCTGCATGATTCTTGTGACTGTGAATGTTGTCCTACTCAAGAGGCTGTTATGAAACGGGCTTTTTAAAGAAGACCTTGGAATTTTTTAGACTGAGTTGGAATGAACCAAAGAGCTTGGCAGATCCTACCACTCATATTGGTTATTGAGCAAAGGCAAACTTATCAATACTTTACCTCAGGACGGAATGTTTGGAGAGTCATGTTATGACTTCATCTTGTCTTGGTAGTACTTTTCAAAGAGAAAATTTTACTTTGGGATATTGCAACATGCCTCTTCTTGATCGTATACGCCATGCCGAGTCTGCACACTGTGCACCCCATGGAATACCTAAAGCCTACTGATTATACAGTACTAGTCACACTATTTGTCCTTCTGTAGTCAGCTGTGATGAAGCGAGCTGTTTGCCGTTGCATTCTTTCAGGCCTCTGAGTTTCCAAGATGGAACGTGAATCCCAGATGCAGGAGGATCATTCTATGTGAGGACGCACATGGAATTTAATGGCAGCTTCTCTTAATGATTGTTGAAGGAACTGTACATTAAGCCGTATAAAGCCAAGTTGTTGAGTGGCCTTCTTTGTGATTTCTGAAATAGGTGTTGACCATTTGAAATCACTGGATAAAAGCCATGAAGTTGTTGCATGGCCTTCTCGGTGATTTCTGAGATATATATGCTGACCATATAAAATCACTGGACAGAGTAAATCATATAAAGCCAAGTTGCTGAGCGACCTTCTCGGGGATTTCTGAGATATTTGTGTTGAACATCTAAACTTGAATACTGGACACTGTCCAGTGATTTAGTGGACAGAATAAGTTGTTTAAAGCCAAGTTATTGAGTGACCTTCTTGGTGATTTCTGAGGTATATGTTGACCATATGAAATCACTTGGACAGAGATTAAAGTTCCAGGTATTTTCCATATTTACAATCCTTCTTCTTGCTTTAATGAGGCCAGCTGTTGCACTGTATCATAAAGCTGTCATGATAAGTCCACTGTGTCATGGCTTGGGCATGTCAGGTCGATTGTAGGCCCCCCACCCCCTGGAGGGCCAAACCTGGTGCACTCGGACAGGATGTGGTCCGCAGTCTGCTCTAGACCACCACAGACTATAGCTGTAGAGCACCACACATGCCGAGGGACAAAGGCCCCATCATTGCATGCTGGCTCCAAGGCTGCCAACTCCAGTATACGGGCAGTTTAAAGTTACCCTCTCTTCAATCCAGTATGTCTTTGGATCTTTACGTACGGGTGTTACTTAGTAAGGCTCTGGCTCTTGCCTAGCTTCTGAGATAACAGAATGGAGCAGGCTGGGATGAAGGACCTCCTCCCTGCAAGAATGACACTTCTCTATGGTTGCATGAATACCGTCACCCTCACTCTGGTCGTGGTTAGTTTCAAAGTAGTGGATTGTGGTTGCCTGGACACTACGAGCGGGTTCTGACGAGACACATTGAAGCAACAATTAATTTTTTTTTTTGTGACCCTCACATCCATAACAGAAAAGATCCACTGTTTGTTTGCCTTGCTGATCCATGTTTTCAGACTAATGAGCGAAGAATTGAAAGTGACCCGTGTGTGAGCACGACTTATAAATCTTTACTGAAAGAACTTCTTTGATTTAACTCATCTTCCCTTAATTCCCTGATATTTGGAAAGGTCAATTATGCTTTTACCAAATTAGTGATAACTTAATAGTAATAATAGTAGTAGTAATAATAATAATGATAATAATAATAATGATAATAATAATAATAATAATAATAATAATAATAATAATAATAATAATAATGATAATGATAATGATAATAATAACATTAATAATAGTAATAATGAAAATAGTAATGATGATAATAATAATGATAATAATAGTAGTAGTAATAATAATAATGATGATAATAATGATAATGATAATAATAATAAAAATAGTAATAATAATAGTAGTAGTAATAATAATAACAATGATAATAATAATAATAACAATAATGATACACACGATCAAGAACTAAAATATCAACTAAATATCATTATAGAATAGGGGAATATTTTTGGCATCACTACTGTCACTTGACAAGTGTTTGTCCAAGTGCAGGCTGAGCATTTCTAGAACTTTTTCTTTTCACCAGTCATTTTCTCCTCTCATCTGCGCACACAAACCATATTTCAGTGTGGACCATGGTCCATATTAATGCAATAATCCAGAACTAAATGTCAGCTACATATCACCAAAGAGGAATATTTACATCGTCACTAAAGATTGTCTGACATTATATGTTCATCTAAGGGCAAGCTGAATACTTCCACAATTGTTAATTTCTACCAGCATTTAAGTCTGGTCCATGGTCCATGATAATAATACTAATACACATTGTATAATGATCCAGAACTAAATATTGACTAAATATCACTCTTTAAAAAGAGGAATATTTCATCATCGCTATCTTCTGACAAATGTTCATCCAAGAGCACAATAAACACAACAACTACAACTTTTCCTTTCCACCAGCACATTTCTCCCTGTCATGTGTACCAATGAACCCCGTTTCAGTGGGCTACATGGTCCATGCGAAGGACCGAATGGCCAGACTCAATTCACTGACCAATCTTTGTTTCATTTCACAAGCTCATCCATGTCTGCTGTGGATCAGACAATACATAGTACGGACATTCTCAATGAGATTACTTGACAGTTGTTTAAGATAGATATACTAACATATTTTAAATAGGTTGAATAAATTTGGATGAAAAGTATTAAGCACAGCTTCATAAACAGCCAATCAAATAAATTTTTTTTTCCAAGTACTGTACCTTCTTGATCTAAGAGAGAAAATAAAAATAAACCGTGACATTAATGTGCTTGAACAGCAAATTAGTACCAAATCTCTGCTGAAGAGCACACAGCAGTCCAAACTAGTGGCCTGCCCAGATGCGGCGGCAGACGAGGCCAGCTGGACACAATTTGAGAGGGAGCTGGGCCGAGTCGTTGTGTGGCGGGCTGGTGAGGCCAGGAGGGAGGCATGGAAGAGACACAGTGGAAGCTCCACTAGCCTGTGGAGTGGGGCTGTGCGGTCTGGGAATGCCACCCTCCTGGGTGCTCTCTCTTGAGGATTGCGCGGAAGGTAGCTAGGGTAGCTGATATCCTTTGTAACAACAACAACAACTGGTAGAGCTACTGCCAATTAACCATCATGATTTTGACCTGTGACCTTGGAGAATTCTTTATAGATAACAGATCAATCGTTCTTCCAGTTGTACAGTATATGGACACAACTTCCCCAAACAGACATAAATAATGTAACTATCCTGTTTAAACATGTACATGTACATATTCTAATGGTTGAGATTCAGTTCAGTGACATGTATTTATTTCTAGTAAATGATACACATACAAACAACAATACAATAATTTTGAACATGTTGAGGACACATACCTAGAAGTCTAAAAAAAAAAAGAAAAAAAGAAGATGCTTATGTTGAATATGGCCTTAACATAAAATGAATATAATATGCATTCATTTAAATACATATGATATAAGAATATGATATTCTGGTAGAATTCTACCACATCTTGCATTGCAATGACTGGGTACTTTCCTGTGCTCAGACTTAACAGTTCTTCATATTTGCCAATAGCAAGCTTTGGCCTTTTCTCTGTAGAGTGGAGGAGGCAACTCGGGGTTTTTATTTTAGTGTTAATTTTGTGATTGCAAGCAAAGATGGGTGCCAAGCTCAAGGGTGAAAAAAAAATAGAAACAGATGTAGGTTATGACCTACTCTGATTTGCTTGATCTTGTTGAACATTGTTGTTATTTCAAGTCTAGGGGGCATACCACTGCTTGGTTTCCTTACACTTTAGGACGGACAGATTCTGGTCGTAAACCTTTTTCTTCTTCTTCTCCTTTCTTAGTCTTCAAAGGGCTTTGCATCCTGTTATAAAGATTAACTTGACCTGCATGCTTCTTTTGACTGTGAATGATGTCCTACTCAAGAGGCTGTTGAGAAATGGCCTTTTTAAGAAGACCTTGGAATTTTTTAGACTGAGTTGGAATGAACCAAAGAGCTTGGCAGATCCTACCACTCATATTGGTTATTGAGCAAAGGCAAACTTATCAATACTTTACCTCAGGACGGAATGTTTGGAGAGTCATGTTATGACTTTTCCTTGTCTTGGTAGTACTTTTCAAGTGAAAAATTTGCTTGGGGGGGGGGGGTGGGGGGTATTGCAGTGTGCCTCTTCTAGATCTTACACAGCATGTTTTAATAGTGTGCATGCTGTGTGCCTTATAAACAAACTAGGCCATCTTAGTAATATCCTGCTGATCATACTAGTCACACTGTTTGTTCTGTAGTCAGCTGTGACGAGGCGAGCCGCTTGCTGTTGAATTCTTTCAGGCCTCTGAGTTTCCAAGATGGAATGTGGGTCCCAGATGCAGGAGGATCATTCTATGTGAGGACGCACATGGAATTTAAAGGCAGCTTCTCTTAATGATTGTGGAAGGAAAAGCCAAGTTGTTGAGTGGCCTTCTTTGTGATTTCTGAAATAGGTGTTGACCATTTCAAATCACTGGATAGAATAAGTTGTTAAAAGCCAAGTTGTTGCATGGCCTTCTTGGTGATATCTGAGATATATGCTGACCATATAAAATCACTGGACAGAGTAGATCATATAAAGCCAAGTTGCTGAGTGACCTTCTTGGGGATTTCTGAGATATATGTGTTGAACGTCATCTAAACTTGAATACTGGACACTGTCCAGTGATTTAGTGGACAGAATAAAGTTGTTTAAAGCCAAGTTATTGAGTGACCTTCTTGGTGATTTCTGAGGTACATGTATATGTTGACCATATTGTATGAAATCACTTGGACAGAGATTAAAGTTCCAGGTATTTTCCATATTTACAATCCTTCTTGCATGTGAGGCCTACTGCTGCACTGTATCATGAAGCTGTCATGATCAGTCCACGGTGTCACGGCTTGGGCATGTCAGGTTGATTGTAGGCCCCCCACCCCCTGGAGGGCCAAACCTGGTGCACTCGGACAGGATGTGGTCTGCAGTCTGCTCTAGACCACCACAGACTACAGCTGTAGAGCACCACACATGCCGAGGGACAAAGGCCCCATCGTTGCATGCTGTCTCCAAGACTGCCAATTCCAGTATGCGGGCAGTGTAAAGTTACCCTCTCTCCAATCCAATATGTCTTTGGATCTTTACATGCGTTACTTAGTAAGGCTCTGGCTCTTGCCTAGCTTCCAAGCTGACAGAATGGAGCTGGCTAGGGTGAAGGACCTCCTCCCTGCAAGAAAGACACTTCTCTATGGTTGCATGAATGCTATCACCCTTACTCTGGCCATGGCTAGTTTCAAAGTAGTGGATTGTGGTTGCCTGGACACTACGAGCGGATTCTGACGAAACTTGTGACACATTGAAACAACAATTGATTTTTTTTTTTGTGACCCTCACATCCATTACAGAAAAGATCCACTGTTTGTTTGCCTTGCTGATCCATGTTTTTTTTTTCAGACTAATGAGCGAAGAAGTGAAAGTGTCACATGTGTGAGCACGACGTATATAAATCTTTACTGACAGAAATTGTTTGATTTAAGTTATCTTCCCTTAATTCCCTGATATTTGGAAAGGTCAATTATGCTTTTACCAAATTAGTGATTGCTTAATAATAATAATAATATTAATGATAATAATAATAATACTAATAAGAATAATAATAACAATAATAATAATAATAATAATAATAATAATAATAATAATAATAATAATAATAACAACAACAACAATAGTAATAATAATAATAATAATGATAATAATAATAATAATAACAACAACAACAATAATTATACACATGATCAAGAACTAAAATATCAACTAAATATCATTATAGAATAGGGGAATATTTTCGGCATCACTACTGTCACTTGACAAGTGTTTGTCCAAGTGCAGGCTGAGCATATCTAGAACATTTTCTTTTCACCAGTCATTTTCTCCTCTCATCTGCGCACACAAACCATGTTTCAGTGTGGTCCATGGTCCATAATAATGTTATGCAATGATCCAGAACTAAATGTCAACTAAATATCACCAAAGAGGAATATTTACATCGTCACTAAAGATCGTCTGACATATGTTCATCTAAGGGCAAGCTGAATACTTCCACAATTGTTCATTTCTACCAGCAGGTCTGAACACATGAAACCCATTTAAGTCTGGTCCGTGGTCCATGATAATAATAATAATACACATTGTATAATGATCCAGAACTAAATATCGACTAAATATCACTCTTTAAAAAGAGGAATATTTCATCATCGCTATCTTCTGACAACTGTTCCTCCAAGAGCACAATAAACACGACAACTACAACTTTTCCTTTCCACCCGCCCGTTTCTCCTCTCATATGAACGCATGAACCCTGTTTTAGTGTTACATGCTACATGGTCCATACGAAGGACCAAACTGCCAGACTTGATTCATTGACCCACCCTTCTTCCACTTTACAACAACTACAACTTTTCCTTTCCACCAGCACATTTCTCCCTCTCATGTGTACCAATGAACCCCGTTTCAGTGGTCTACATGGTCCATGTGAAGGACCGAATGGCCAGACTCGATTCACTGACCAATCTTTGTTTCATTTCACAAGCTCATCCATGTCTGCTGTGGATCAGACAATACATAGTACGGACATTCTCAATGAGATTACTTGACATTTGTTTCAGATAGATATACTAACATATTCTAAATAGGTAAAATAGAATTTGATTAAGCACAGTTTCATAAACAGCCAATCAAGTAAAATTCATATTTTTTTTTTTCCAAGTACTGTACCTTCTTGATCTAAGAGAGAAAATAAAAATAAACCGTGACATTAATGTGCTTGAACAGCAAATTAGTACCAAAAGTCTGCTGAAGAGCACAGCAATCCAAACTAGTGGCCTGTCAAGATGCGGCGGCAGACGAGGCCAGCTGGACACAATTTGAGAGGGAGCTATGCCGAGTCGTTGTATGGCGGGCTGGTGAGGCCAGGAGGGAGGTATGGAAGAGACACAGTGGAAGCTCCACTCGCCTGTGAAGTGGGGCTGTGGGGTCTGACAACATCATCACCCCGGGGCCAAGCTCTTGAGGATTGTGCGGAAGGTAGCTAGGGTAGCTGATATCCTTAAGTTTGTAACAACAACTGGTAGAGCTACTGCCAATTAACTCATGATTTTGACCTGTGATCTTGGAGAATTCTTTATAGATAACAGATCAAAATCCTAATTTGTAATAACAGCTAGCAGAGCTACTGCTATGATTTTGACGTGTTCTCGTGAAAGGTAAAAGATCAAATCCCTGGACTTGCTATACAATAGGTGTTATTTGCTGTAAGTTGAAGTAATTAATGTACTTGTAAGTGAAGTGAAGTGAATGGTTTATGTGGTAAAAACTTGCAAACATGTAACATGAAGGCTAGAATACATTCCAATGACATATAAATACCTCCAAATTATTACATAACATAACAATTAATATTTTACCCAAAATACAGAAGTATGAATATTATACACCATCCATCATCACTCTACGTAACAAAAGAATAATAACCTGCGAAATTATATTCTAAAGATATACAACATGTAGCAAGGTGCTGCTTTCATTACTTATGAGATTCTTATTATCTGGGGTATCCATTTTCTCTTCTCCCCCTCCCCTCACCCCCTCCCTCCCTCTCCCTCTTCCCAGGACTACTGCGATGGGGGGAACCTGGACGAGCGGATTCAGACGGCCAAGCTACGATCGGAACACTTCAGTGAGGATCGTGTCATGCAGTGGTTCATTCAGCTGGCCATGGCCGTCCAGTTCATTCACTCCAAGAAGATCCTACACAGGTCAGCCAGGGCCAAAAAAATTGATTTAAAGGGGATGGCTAGTAACTGATCCGTGGGAATTAGTTAAAATGCTGGGTAATGATTGTTCCAATCCTTGTGGGATTCATTTGAGAGTACATTATGTATCTATTGTTGTGTGAAAATTATTTGCTTCAGAATGGTCTCGTATTCACAGTAATGTGCAGTTTAATGTTTCCAGGTTAGCATGCCTGTACAGTGACGGGGCTATTAAACTGCACATTACTTGAATATGAGACCATTCTGAAGCGAGTAATTTTCACACAACAATAGATATATATAATGTACTCTTAAATGAAGCCCACAAGGATTGGAACAACCATCCCCCAACATTCCCACTGATTCCCACTGATCAGTTACTAGCCATCCCCTTTAAATAGTTCTTTGATCATTACACATTGTGTTATCCTAGCTGTCCAAAAGGTTGAGCTCTTAGAGCTTTCTGCTCTCAATTTTAGAACTTGTCCTGGAAAGAATACCTCGTATAGTGTAACTTCAACTGTATGCTTTGTTTGTTTGTGTGTTTTGTTAAATTTTGGGGTTAGTTGGACTTCTGTGTATAGGCCATATTAATAGTGAGTCTAATTTTTGCCAATCAGAACTTCCCGACAATTGCGAGTAGTTAAATCTATGTTTGTGGAGTACAGTAGTGACTGGAGAAATACACATTGTATGCGTGCATGTCACATTCATGTCCGCATCAAAGTTGATATTTTTGCATGTTTTTAAATTTTAATACTATGACCCCTGACTCCAGAAATTTGTGAAAATAAAAATGTTGTGAATTATTAATTGAGTGTATACACTGAACAGTTTCCAGAATCACCGGTTCTGTTTATATTTCTTGCTGCCAAACACTCCCCCAGAGGCAGCGTTTACTGTAAAACATGATATATTGGCGGCATGAATTTTTTGCGAATTCGAGCCGACGGCCTCTTTTGCGGCATTAAATTTTCACGAACTGCCACTAGCATTCAATGCACAAATATGTAGTGTAGACATGAACTTTCACGTGCATTTTAATTTCGCGAATCTTGGCTGTCGCGAAATTCGCGAAATTAAAATGCATGCGAACATTCCTCGTTTTACAGTACTCTGTGTCTCATCAGTCAACTAATCAGTATTAAAACTTAAAATGGAGATGTATGTTATCATTTGATGTGAATGTGTTTTGTTTTGATAGGGATCTGAAGACACAAAATGTCTTCCTAACAAAGAAGGATGTAATCAAGCTGGGTAAGTACTGACTAACAACAGTCAAACCTGCCTTAGTGGCCACCTGTCTATAGTGGCCTCCTGCCAAACTGTATAAGCTGTTATTTTCACAAGGGTTTGATTTTTGCAAATATCGCAAATCACTGTTGGACTGCGAATTCAACAATGTGTGAAAATACACGAGTATCTTGAACTGACAGGCATTAGTGCACTTATGATCACACAAGTGATAATCTTTTACTGTTCATGGACATAAAGGCATGTAGTTAGCCTTGATGGATTTAAACTTAAGTAATGATCGAGCAATGAATGCATTACAATATCAAAATCTGGCATGATCTGTACAGTTTACCCTGATGTCACACACATTAAAGAAAAGACTGGTACGCGTATTAAACTAGATCCATACATCATTGACATTCAAAATGCTGTAACATTTCATGGTTTAGACAGGATTGTAGAAGACTTAGAATAGACATTTGCTTGAATGGTGGATGAAAGCTTTCATTTTGTTGATATTCTTTCCTTCGTCTTGGATGGACAGGAGACTTTGGTATCTCTAGGACCCTGGAGCACACGGTGGACCAGGCCAAGACCTGTGTGGGTACTCCTTGCTACCTTAGTCCAGAGCTATGTCAGGACCAGCCGTATAACAACAAGTCAGATGTTTGGGTGAGTGAATGAAATGCCTCATTCTGAATGGAATTGGTCGATGCAATTTTCACTTTGTGGCTTATCATTTGGGTCTATATGTTCATTCTTAATCCATATTTTTTCTGTTCTTTTACAATTGTATAAACTCCCTCAAAATTCTGAGTTGAGGGCAAGTCATTAGCATAAAGCGATCAGTCTTGACTTTTACTTTTTATCTCCGGTTCTCGGGATCACGCCATCACTCAACTTGACCCGAATAGGTTTAGCGGCTCATACAAAAAGAGTCTAGAATCTGGACTAGATGAGGAAGGGTCATAATGAATAACCAAAGGTCTTGAAAATACTGTCCGTATTCAAGGCCGTTTGTCTTTATTCAGCTTACTGCATCCATTCCCATTTCAACCCCCAGGCGCTCGGCTGTCTTCTCTATGAGCTGTGTGCATTTGAGCCGGCCTTCGATGCCCACAATTTGCTCAGCCTCTACTTCAAGATCGTCAAGGGAGACAATCCTGTAAGTCTTTAATATATATCTGTCACAGCCGAATCATAGAGCAGTAATTGTCATCACTATGTTTATGCTGGAATGATGTCATTAACTCTTTGAATACCTTAAGTAACTTGTCTCTGCTTTCTACCTAAAGGGTTTGAGAAATAATAAACTAAAAAAAGGTTAGACCTATATGTGCCCAAGCACTCAGTATAACTTACCAAACGTTTACGTCAGCTCTCATTAATCCAGCCAAACTTCACCTAATTAGATATAAGCAAACCCACACAGGTGAAGCAATGAATCCCAGTCCCAAAGGAGTGGAGTGGTGACATAATAGGGACTAGGATGATTCATGGTTAATTTTAATTCATCAACAATTATTGCCAGACATGCTATATCTGGAGTGCCATTATTTAGTAACGATACATTGTGATTTATTTTTAATCCTGTAGAGTCTATTTAGTGTTTCCACTGCTCTGTCAGACGGCCGCACAAGTATGATCCTAATATTGTCAGGTACCCATCCTGCACCCAATTTTAGAGGGACATAGTGGGTGTTAAAAACCTCTTGTCCAAGGATGTAGCCACTGGACAGGACTGGAACTTGTAACCTCTGATTGAATCAAGACTCTTATCCACTACACAAGAGTGCCCCTATCTGAATAGTAGTGCTGAGATTGATGATTAAATTTGTGACTTGCTGAGGATTCACCTGTTTCCTCTGCTCCTGTTCTTCCCAGACCCTGCCTTCCATGTACTCAGGGGACCTCCAGGGGCTGCTGGCAGCCATCCTGGTCAAGGACCCAGACAAGAGACCCAGGTATGAAAACCTCAAACCCCCACCAGGGAGGTGTTTCATAAAGCTGTTCTTAAAGTTACGAATGACTTAAGAACAACTGGTGATCAGTTCTTGTGCTGAATTATTGAAATTCTGATATAGTATAGTTTAGTATAGCACGTCACAACTGATCACCAGTCATTCTGAAGTTGTTCGTAACTTTAAGAACAGCTCTATGAAACACCCCCCAGGAGGAACAGTGACTGGGGAGGGGGGGGGGGGGGGGAGGGATTTGAGATGGGAGGGGGAGGGGGGAAGGGATGAAAGCAGGCTGTGAAATTATGATTGGGAAGGGAAGGGGGAATATAATGTGGAGAGTTGGGGGAGAGAAAGGGGAGTATGAAGCGGAGAACTTGGGGGGGGGGGGTATGAAGGAGGAGTTTATAGGATGAAGAGTGGGTTTGAGTGAAAGGGGTTGAGTATTAGAGTTTGGAGGGGATGAAGAAAGGGCACATGAAGTGGAGAGTGGGAAAGGGGGGATATGGGATAGAGTGCAGAGTGGGGTGGAGTGAAAGGGGGAATTGAGATGGAGAGAGTTGGGGTTGAGAAGGTGAAGGAGAAGGAGGGATATGTGAAGGAGGGGTCAAAGGGGGGAGAAGAAAAAGTGAGAGAAGGAGAGAGAAAATGTGAATAAAGAAGATGAGGACATAACGAGGAAGGAAAGGAAAAAAGAAAGATAAAGAAAGAAAGAAAGAAAAGAAGAAGCAAAAAAAAAGTAAAGAAAAAATGGAGAAGATGAAGAAGAAAAAGACTGAAACTCACAAAAATCTTTCATTGACAAAATTTGAATGTACTTGTTGCCTTTCCACATTTCTGTCATGATCACTTTTTTCCTTTGTGATTTTCACAGTGCCACCACCATACTTGGTCACAGCTATATGCAGCAACATCTGGGTCACTTCATTGCAGAGAAGGAACTCCTCCAAAAACAGCTGGAAGCTTCACCCACCAAGCCTAAACCTAGCTCCTCCCCTGTCATTGGGTCAAAGGTCATAGACCTCCCCACCACAACAAGGTAATGATCTTGACAGTAATGAGAGTTTAGTTCTTTTTAAAGGTCAGTATAAACCCTAACCCAAGGTTCCCCAAGCACAGTGTATGGTGTGAATACACACATTTAAAAAACAAAAACAAACAAACAAACAAAAAAAACACACAAAAAAACACACACACAACATAACCCCCCTAAAAAAAAAATAATGAACAAGCAAACGAACAACTTCAATCATCAAATTGTGCATGATTGTGCAAACACAGAAGTAGGGTGATGAAAGGATGATTTAGTATTCATCAAGCGTAATTTCACCCAAACCAGGGCATGCAATACAGCTTGTGGTCTGATCATACAATTAAACACTGGTCAAACTTTATGATCTGATCAGAGATTTAAAGTCCCCTGGCTAAACTTTTCGCTGGGGATCTGTTGTTTTGAGACCGTTTTCACAAAAATCTTCAGTCTCTTCAGCAGTTACATTCATTGTCATGTATGTGTGTACAAGACAAGACTGTTTACGAAAGCTGTGTTTATTTTCTTGAAATATATTCTAATAATTAATCATGGTTATAACGTACATTGATAATGCCCCATATCTACACGTATTATACCCAATAACCCTGGCACATGAAAGCTCGTCTAAGGCAAAGCATGCTGTGTACACTGAAAACAACTGCAACTAAAGATAAGACACCTAAATTTCATAGTTCTGTGAAAATTAACCAAACTTACGATGAAACAACACTAGATCATTTGATTTTCAAGAGAAATGCACATAGAAAAAAGACATCTTAAAATGTCTTCAGGGGAAGATCATGACACATAAAAGACCATTAATTCATTGTACATGTAGATACTTTGTAATTTTTAAACGAGTTCAGCAGGTCAGTCAAAAGTTAAAGAAGATTGCATCACCTTCATTGGCTAAAACCCGGATATTGTATGCCTTCCATGAATCCTCTGGGTCGGTACAGTCAGTTTATACTATATTTTTGGAGTCGGTTGTGGTTCAAGCTCTAAGGCGATGGCTAGTAGCAACTTTGTTTGCTGGTGTGTACCAAAATCCCTGAGACAGCCTCAACTGTGCCCTCCTAATCATCCCAAAATGTTTTAAAAACTGTACATGTAAATATAATATATAACCTAAACAACTTACATTTTAATCTTAACCCTAACTAGGCCGGGGGGCCTCCGAGGCCCCCCCCCCTCGATGTTCCGCATGATGTATTGCTAACACGAAAAGCTATCGCCGCAACGTTTCATGACTTTTTTCTTTCGAGTCTCCCACATCTTTTGACACCAAATTTGCGATGCCCGGGCGCGTGGTTCCGAAGTTGCGCATAAATATGTACGTGCATGTCAGACCAAAAATTGCTCAAAAACATGAATTCATGTACAATTTCAATGCAAACTGTGCTTACAGGCAAATTTCATAAAAGCATGATTATTTTGGGGTTTTATTGATTAAAATCAATTAATAACATATTTTCTTGTTCGGAACAATGTCACGATCAGGTTTCATGAAAAAAACAGTGAAAAACATAAAGTAAAAAAAACAGAGAAATACTTAAGAAATACAAAAAACAATGAAATACTTTAATAGGAATTTTTTTCTGATGGCACAATTTTTTTCCTCATATTTGCTCAGGACACGAAAAAGAATATGTACCCAAAAAATGTGCCCATTTTTGAGCTATATTAAGTGATTTATACCACATTGTCAAATTTCATTCATCATTGTGCATACATTACCATACTTTAGCATAAATGATATATTTTTTTTTTAAATTTAACTTTGTGTGTTAATAGGCAATGTGTGTGCCAATTTTCGTCGTGATCGCGGTCGATGGCCGAGATCTGGGGGGGGGTTACTAGATACAGTGTTTGCTCTGATTAATATGTTAGGTTTCCTTGTTCGTCCAATCTGATCAGCTAAGTAATATTAGGCTTACTACATCATACTGATGTTATTGACTAATTTCTTTATTGTTAACTTACCTATTGTCGCAATTTAATTTTTGTGTCAGTTTACTCCCATATCTTTGCTCACAGTGATAAAAGAAAGTAGAGAAGTTCAAGATATAATAACTGCAGAACACCAATCATGTACTTGTTGGTTTGATTCTCATTCTAAGCGATAGATGTAAAAAAGAATGTTTCCTAGAAAGACACAAAAAAAGTCATTTTGTAGGATGACAGTAAAGTGTATCTTGATATGACTGAATGATTGATTGATTTTCTTTCAGATTCCAGGGAGAATAGAAAAAATAAAGAGATATCATTACAGTATATAAACTCAACACATTAATATTAAGATGAAGAGATATTAACTGTCAATATAGCAATATACAAGAAATAGAAATAAGGGAAAAATATACAAAAATTAAAGTCTGTACAGAAAATAAATTTCTGCTTATGTTGTATAAAATGATAAAATATCAAGATTTTCCTACATCCTGAATTAAATTCTCTTTGCCCATACATCCCCCTTCCCGCCCTTCCGATCACATTACTAATTTTCATTGTGTGTGTGTGTGTGTGTGTGTGTGTGAAACCAAACCATATATATTGAACACACCTGAAACTATTGATTAAAAAAAAATGTATATAATCTAATAATGAAGCTTTCTTAAAACTGGCTTGAATTCAGTGTTTCACTTGCCTTTTAAGTGGAGAAAAAACAAACAAACATTGCTTTGGTTGGCATCCATTCGTCTCGAGAAATGATGGCGTAGCACTACAATGTAGGCAAAGAAGTTTGCACTGCCTTGATTGGCTGTATAGCCCCACTCTTGAGTGACAATCTCTGGAGCACATGCAGCAGATGAAGTCCGTTGGGGCTGAGACTGAGGCTGCCCGTGCCTTCCTCCTGGGTCTCTTGGCGGTCTGCTGTACGTTTCTTGCAGCTTCAGCCCTCTTGACACCCTCTCTGACAGTGCCTCTCCACAGCTGACGATTGTCAGCTGCACCTTCCCATGTGCTGGTGTTGATGTCAAATATCTTCATGTCGCATTTGCTCACGTCTTTGAAGCAAAGATGTGGCCTTTTCATGGGACGGAATCCCTCATATATACAACATAAAGTATCTTTAGATTATGAGCGCCAAATATCAGGTCCTCTTCTTTTTTTGTTGTTGAATATAAATATAACACTTAGGTTTACCATATGAAAATTTGGAGAGTTTCTTATGTCATGCAAGTGAATTTGCCAATCATTTGTAAACATACTTGTACAATCTAAATTAGATGGTAGTATGTTTTGATGAAACATGAATGTGAATTTAACTGTTTGAAGGGTGAAAGGGTGCTCCAACCCAAGAACATGTTACCACCACTCTTCAAGCTGCTGAATTGAGGTAGAACCCTCAAGAACACACAGTGAAGTCAGCAATTCAGGAACACATGTACAATTTATTGCATATAGAAGAAAACATTAACAACACATTAGAAATGTATCATACACGGGCTACTTGTTGCGGACTATGTCACACAACGGCCACTTTACATGCCTCTCTTCCTATCGCGGAATGAATTTGAATATGACACCTTTAACAATTTCATGCACCTGAAAATGGGATTAATATGAGCTAAATAATGGAACCAGTATGTAACGAGTATGGAACCAGTATGTAATGAGTATGTAATCAGTATGTAACTATTTATTATCTTTAGATTTAACAATGCACAAAAATAGAATATGGTATAAAATGAATTATGTTTTTAATAATAATTTCCCTAAGCAAAAAGAGAATATATTATGAATGAAATATGATTTGAATAAAAATTTTCCTGAGCAACAACACCATGTATTTAATGAAATGGAATAAATGATTTGCACAAAAATATGTAATAAATGTGCATTTTTTGTTGTTGTTTTTAACAGAAACCGTCCAGTATCTGCAAGTCATGCCAGGCAGAGAACTCCCCACCGGCCAACCCACAGTGAACGCTTACCCCCCAGGAGTCAATCGGCCCTCGGTATGCTGCCCTCTAGCCCTCTGCGCATTCCAGGCAACAGCGGTGAGTGTTTCACAGAGCGTTTGGACTAATGGTATGTGACACCTCAATGCACGAGTGCCATTGGCTTCACCAAGGAGGTTCAAGAGAATGGAGTCACAACTGTCTTATTTCCTTTACTAGATGTTTGATGCAGCTGCTCAAAAATATTTGAAGCATGTGCCAAACAGGATCTGCCGCTCAGATACGAAGACAATTGACTCGTGTCTCATTGCATAATCACCAGCCACTTTCAAAGGAAGATATGTCTTTGTGATGGTAATTACTTTTCGCTATCCCTTCTTATAAAAGATAGGTGGTACAGACACGAGGATGTGCGAATAGAAATTGTGCAAAAAATGCTGAAATAAAGATGAAAATTACTTGACTGGGCATACCCGGGCACTAATCTGATATATCTATCAATAAAGAATTATACTTGAAGATTATTCCATGCTAGTTTTATTTGTCAGAATGAAATGGAAAAGTGATAACACCGGCTTTCCAGGATGGTACAGTTTTAAACATTTTCACGTGATACAGCTCTGATTTACACTTTTAAACAAATTTCTGCACGGGATTGACTTTTGTTTAACTTGCTTTATCATTAACTGAAATTTCATTTCATTTAATCAATAAATAAGCAAAATATGGCCAATATTATGTTAACGTTCAAAATGAATCTTCAGATTGCTCAGCAAGACGGCGGCTTTGAACATTGATCATCAAAGGCACAAATGCACCTGTGAAATTCTTCTGTACATCAATAGAAATCTGACAACTGTTTGAATAATTGCAGCCAGTTGGAACTCCAACTCTTAAACCTCTTTGGTTTCACCCTTTCGATAAATGTGTCAATTTATCAACTATGATCTGGACTTGCATATGAGGCTGAGGGAGGGAGGGGGGATTTCAGCAAGCATTTTGTCATATTTTTACTTTTCTGACAAACTGTTTTAAGCTTCTGAATTCCTTGCATCTGATTATCTGAGCAAATTTGTCATCTCACACAACACTTGATGAAATACCCCTGTGGTACTAATATGTTGTACACTGTATTTTATCAATATTCGTCAAGTGTACATTAAATTTCAAACATTTGTTAAAATCTGTTTTAAACTCAATTCGTAGTCTTCATATTGAGGTATATTTGAGAATTTAATGTTTTTCTGATTGGCGCTAAGATTTTCCCTGGTTTGGGTTGAATAAGTGTTTGATACACGGATGTAGACCTAGATGTTTGTAAATGCAACATGCAAACTGTTTCAGATGTGATGTCTGCAGGTAAGAGGGGAGTAACAACAGGGTGGCAAAGCAATCTTTGAGAGAGTTTTGCATTTTCTAAATCTATTGCTGCAGTCTTGCCGCCAATTCCCCAGCGACGACCTCCCTTGGAGCCCAGCGAATCTGGGGAATACCCGGACGACTTCGACAGTAGTGACGAGGAGAGGGAAAACCCCATGGAGCAGAGAGGTGTAGAGTCACGTGACATGAGGTCTGCAGTGCGCCCTCAATCGGTGAACTCAAGGAAGGATGTTGATGGGGACTTGGACGGGGAGGTGCCAGAGGAGTGTGATGTGGCCTCAAACTCTGACGAAGGTTTGTCTAATAACGTGTCCAATCTCAAAAGCAGCATTGTTGTGGGTACTTGTTCTTTCTTTCTTTTCATTATGATGTAGACATTCATTGGCAGCATATCACGAAGAGAGTACAAAATTCCATTTTGTTTTAGGCCTTTCTCGTTCATACAGTTGTGCACAATCGTGCGTTTCAGAATTTGCAAAAGCCTCTTATAATTTTTAGATTTAAAACTACTTCTTCTATCTACATTACATTTACATGACAGGAGTTCCTATTTTGCTCTCAAAATGGCAACTTCTTGTAAATTATCTCTGATTTTGGGCAGATTTGATAAAATTAGCCAGTTCCATTTAATCTTTCACCATCAAAAGACATTTGGTGCTGCCAATATGATGATGACGAACTGATCTTCTCTGCCACGGATCTTCTCTAGGACTTGCTGGCTTGATGCAGAGTGATGTCATCTCTCAAATGAGGGAATGATAAAATGTGACGATAATTCTGGGATCATGCTGTAATGTATTAAATGTCAGTCGCTGGGGCGACAAGACCTCGTATCTACAAAATGTCAAATGTTCAGGAGAGCCAAAAAACATGGCGGCCAAAGCACTGTGGCGAATGGGAGAGGCTTTCCTTTGACATGCCGTGGTGGCTTCATTTTTGGAGTAAGACAGTTGGGATTTGGACAGGACATCACTCAACCCATTATTTGACCATTAATCAAAAAAAGTCATTTTCACCAAAATTGCAGATACAAGGTCTTGTCACCCCAGCAACGATATGTCATTTGGATGACATTCACATATTCTTCAATTTTCCTTTGACCACAAATTAAGTACACAGAAGATCACTGTTTTGTGTTTTATTCTTCTCCCTAAATTTTCAGATATTCCTGAGGAGCTGGTGGCAGAGGAGGATGTGGAGGAAGCGATCGACAGAAGAACAGAGAGAAAAGAGGAAGATGAGGAAGGAGAATACCTGAGTGACTTTGAGGATGATGATGAAGAGGAGGTAAAAAAACCCCCCAAAACAATGAAATCCCTCCCTGTAGTCTTCTCAATGGATATACTATATAAGCTGTTATTTTTGTGAGGGTTTAATTTTTGCAAATTTCGCAAATTACTGTCGTACCGCGAATGTAACAACACACGAAAATGTCACCACGCGCTAGGGTAATAGTGCAGTTATGATAGGCTCGGTTTTAATTTGCGAAAACATCTCGCGAAAATGACCAAGACCTCGTTATTCGCAAAAATATCTGTATGCAAAAACAACAGCTTGTACAGTCTTTCATATTCCTTTCATTCATTTCATTCATTTCTGCATTGAAAATTGAAAACAGTGGTTATCACAGCTTTGAGTTGTGACATAATGTATGTCATGAAGGACCAATTAAAGCCTGTTAGAGTTGTTGGGAAAAGACTGCAGAATATGAGAAATTATAATTTCTTTTCTCTGGCTTTTCCCCTCGTCCTTTTTTTATCTCCTTAGAACTTATTTTTATCTTTATCCACTGTCTCTTCATCTTTTCTCTATCATATTTCCATTCCAACATCTCTTCTATCCTTTCTTTGCCGTACTTTGTTTTGCTCACTCTGCCGTGCCTTTTGTGTTATTCCACTCTGTAGAACCTGCAAAATATCTTGACCAATGCCAGGACGGCAGCCAACGTCGAGATGGATAATGACCACGACGACAGCTTCGAGGACTCAGTCAATCTGTCTGACAGCCTTGCAAACTGCAGACACCTTGTGGCAGAGTAAGTTTGAATACATTAAAGGGATGGTATAATTCTGGTTGAGATTGGGCTACAAGTTTTCAACTCTTTTGTGAGATAATGAGAAACATCTTCTGAAATATGAAAGAACATACAATTCTAAAAGGAATTCAAAGTTTATTTGACAAAATCTGGTTTTTAAATGGCTGAGATGTCCTCAGTAAAGGCCACCGCACACTACACGATCCGACTGGTCTTAAAGTCTTAAGCCAAGCTGGGTCTTAAGACCAGTCGTACGACCGGACACCGCACACTATGCGACCCGACTGTAAAGCGCGCGTAGTGCGCACTGCGTGCGCTTGCATTTTACGCCCATTTTACTGGATTGTGAATGGCTGAAAGCTCACGACTGGTCGTAGAAATTCAACATGTCAAATCTCTACGACTGGCGCTAAGACCCAGTCGTACGACTAGAAAATGGCAAGACTGTGACGTCACACTTCTAGTCTTAAGGTCTTAAGACCGGTGAATCGGGGCAAAATCGTGTAGTGTGCAGCGGGCTTTAAAGGTGGTACCCACCTTTTGTAGGGGCCACTTTGTTTTGCTTTGTTTTTGGATATCTCGGCTATTTCAAAATTGATTTTCATCAAACGAACTCTGAATTCCTCTCAGAATTTCATATTTTAGAAGTGGTTTCTGATTTTCTTGCAAAAAAAGTTAAAATTTGAATCCCCCATCTCAACTGAAACTATGCCACCCCTTTAACCATAATCACATCTACCAATTTGCTTCAGAACGGTCTCATATTCAAGTAATGTGCAGCTTGATGCCCCGTCACTGACCAGGCATGCTAACCTGGAAACATTAAACTGCACATTACTTGAATATGAGACCATTCTGAAGCAAATAATTTTCACACAACAATAGATATATAATGTACTCTTGAATTAATCCCATAAGGATTGGAACAATCATCTCCCAGCATTTCCACTGATTCCCACTGATCAGTTACTAGCCTTCCCCTTTAACTATTATATACTATACACGAGGATTAACAGTCAACCCTGCTGATGTGAATTTTAAAGTGATTAGAGAAAATCCTTCGCCTTACATGAAGTTTGATACACACACACACACACACACACACACACACACACACACACACACAAATAAAAATTAGCCATCATGTTTATATCTATCTTGGTCTAGAAGGTTTTCTTTGACTTACTGTACGGAAAGGGCAAAAGGATGGATGGATGAAATGTTAACAGTTGGATGATTTCCATGATGCTGGTATTTCAAAACCTCTTTTGTGTCAAGGAGACAGGTCAGACAAATATTCAAAGGAATTGCCAAAGAATTGAAGAAAAAAAAAAATAGTGTTCAAGGATTGTTGTAGTATTGCTGAGGAACTTAGCCAGATCTACTACAGCTGTACAGCATTAATTGCTTGTTGAAAGAAGAAGAATCTCCCCCCCCCCCACCCTCCAAGAAAAGATACATCACCCTGAATTGGCATAGAATATTACATATATTACATTTAGTGTTCTCTCTTGCACTCATTCTGTCTGTTTGTTTGTCTGTTTGTTTGTTTGTGTGTGTGTCTCTCTCTCTACCCTCTGTTTATTTTTGTCGGCTAAATTTCTGTTAATTTTTTGGTTAATATTTCTTTGTTATTATCTACAGGGAATGCCGTGATGTTCTTGGTGACGGGGTCTTCCAAGAGATTGAAGCCAAAATCAAGGAGAATCGTGGGAAGGGGCTCGATCCATATCAATTGAGGTGAGACACAGCACCGGGGGCATATATACCAAATGTTTGATTGGAATTAATTCTTTTATGTATGCATGAAAGGGCAGATTTGCATTTTACCTGACTGTACTGCATTAAACTTGCTTCTTTGGAAAGCTTGTTCAATGCACAATTGGTGCACTGATACGACAACATTTGTATCGGGGCAATTACCCCCCGGCTAAATACTGATAAGTGATAAGGTTAGAGTAAAGAATAGGGTTAGGGTAAGGTTTAGGGTGTAGAGTTTGGTTTAGTGTTAGGATTAGGTTCAGGATTAGGGTTTAGGGTCTGAGTTAAATGCCCAGGGGGTAATTATCCGATAACCCAAAAAATATGGTGCATTGTATTCATCATGGATTTTGCAAGTATGGGATTTTGTGAATTTTGGACTTGTGAGACAATTTTGCTAGTGGTTTAGCTTCGGGTTGCGCGAAATGCATGAAAATTTCAACACTGCGAAAATTTCCACTTTTACAGTATTTTGTTACTGATAGTCGCTCTTTTGCTATATTCATGTTTTCTGAAGTTGCAAGTTTTGCTTTCATTTTTCTCTCTTTGAAACATCTAGTGTTGATTTGAAAATAAATTTTAGTACCTTAATGAATTTCCCTCCTTATTTTTGCTTACACCCCCAGATTGCAATTTGAAGAAGCCATAGGCTCTGAAAGAATGGACACATGCTACCTTCTCACTGAGTTATTAGCAGACCTCGACAGCATGAACGTCACAGAGAAAGGAGTACAACCAGTCTCATGATTCCAAAGCAAGCAGTGACATGGAGAGTGGTGTCAGTTCCTTCTCACTGAGTTATTAGATCACCTTGACAGCATAAGTATTGCAGAGAAAGGAGTACCACCAGTCTCTTGATTCTAAAGCAAGCAGTGACATGGAGAGTGGTGTCAGTCCCTTCTCACCGAGTTATTAGGTCACCTTGGCAGCATAAGTATTGCAGAGAAAGGAGCACAACCAGTCTCATGATTCCAAAGCAAGGATTGACATGGAGAGTGGTGTCAGTATCTTCTCACAGAGTTTTTAGATGACCTTGATAGCATAAATATTGCAGAGAAAGGAGCGCCACCAGTCTCAATGATTGCAGAGCACACTGGCATGGAGAGTGGTGCCATTACTTTTTCACTGAGTTATATATTAGCACACCTTGGCAGCATTAATTTTACAGAGAAAGAAACACCACCAGTTTCTTGCTTTCAAAGCAAGCAGTGGCATGGAGAGTGGTGTAGCTACCTCTTTGCCAAGATATCTGCAGACTTTGCCGGCATTGATATCGCAGAGAAAGGAACACCACCAGTCTCTCCATTTTAAAGTGAACAGTAGCATGGAAAGTGGTGTTGTGCCACTCAAGGTGTACTGGTGCTGGTGGTGAACCAACGCAGCATTGTAACCAATGAACATATAGTTTCATCACCATCAAGAGTTATCATTAAGAGCAGCTGCATTAGTGGTATCAGCATAATCATTGTCGTCGTCATCGATATCGTCAGCATTATCATAATCATTGTCATTACTGTCATCATTGTCATTAATTGTCACAATCATCATCATCATCATCAGCTTCACCATCATCATTGCTTTCATGTTCAGCATCATCATCTTCATCTTCATCGTCATCATCATCATCTTAATCATCATCGTCATGCAGCTGGAGGTCAATGACAGTTGGAGGAAGCTCAGCAATCCCCTTCCCTGGAGAACAATCTTGTCTCGACTCTGTTCTTTAACTTTCTACTTTCATAGCAGTTTCCAGTCTGGGTCCTACTCTGCCATTGCTCCACCATATTATTGTTAAAATCTGCTGTCATTTAATTTCCTTCTCCTCTTTGTTTTCAGTCTGGTCTAATACCTTCTTCCTGATGTCATCCTCTTCCACAAGCATCATACGGGTTTGATGTCTTCCTATAAACCTGTCATCTATCTGTACCACCACAGCTTGTTCTCTCCTGTATACCACAGTCAACCTTTCCTAAGTCGAGTTTATTTGGACTTAAGAAATACAATGTACCTTCGAATTAGAGAAAGTTCAATTTATGAGGGATTAAAATTGATAGAATATAAAGAGAAGAGGACTTAAAAAGACCTTCGACTCTGGCGGTCATTCGACTTTAAATATGCGAGGTTGACTTAAAAGATTGACTGTATTCGACTACTCGCTACCACTTGCACACAGGAAGTTCCCCCTTCCCCCCCCCCCCCCCCCCCCCCCGCCCCATTTTTTCACTCACTACCACTTGCATGCAAAGTTACCCCACCTTCTGATCTCCTATTTCTTATCACTACCACGAACACAAAACATTCCCTCTCCCTTCTCTCTGCCCCCTTGCCCCCTATTTTTTGTAATTACTGGAACTACCACCTACTCAAATTTTCCCATCCCTTCCCCCTGTTCCCAGTCTCCTGCACCCCTATTTCTAATTAGTACCACCTGCACACAAAGATCCCCTCCCCTCCCCCTCTTTTTCTACTCGCTACTAACTACACACAAAGTTACGCTTCCCCCTCCCCCTCCCCCTCCCCTTTTTTCCCTTCTGCTGCTCTCAGCCAATCAGATGTGAGAATTTCCGTAGCTTATAACAGTTTGTCAGAAAAAATATCTGACAAAATTCTTCATGTAATACCCTCTGGTGTGATGTACTAGTACTGTTTTGGGTTTTTTTTTTTCTTTAACCCAGAAATTGCTGTACTTCTGTCACATACCATGCATTTCTGACCACATTTACTGAATGTCAGATGATAGGTGAAGATATTTTTAAAAGCATGAGTACATTGAGCTCTTCCCAAAGGAGTAAGTGCTAATGCCCTTTTGCTGCTCGCACAGTGGAAATTGTCACCTTAAAAGCAGAAGAGATTGACTGCTTAAAGTGTTACACTTTCTGCATATAATGCGTTGTATTGATGTGTCGCTGTCATTTTGTTATATGATATCAGTATTTTATGTCATACTGTAAAAGTGGACATTTTCGCGGTGTTGAAATTTTCGCGCATTTCGCGCAACCAGAAAGTACCGCGAAAATGAAAGCATGTGAATAATTTTGCTCGCCATATGCTCCTGTGCATGATGTATTGATTCCGCGGAATTATAAACATGCGAATCCCTTCTTACCCGGCCAAGCACGAAAAATTAGTCGCACGAAAGTATCCACTTTTACAGTACTGACATCATGTACATTCTTTCAACCCCCTGGAAAAAAATGTTGACAACCCATGGTTTATATGTTGTGTTTTTCGGTACTTTGACTTAATAATAGGGTATCTTAGAGTGAAAAACAAAAAGAAAATCATGATTCGTAAACCTGTTTATACTGCTTTATGTTATGAATGGCAGCTTGTTCTGTGATCACATACCAGTTTCATTTTTTTTTTCTTGGAGAAATAATAGACATTTTTGTCAAATGTTGAAGGCGATCTCCAATTATCTACTACAAGAGCTTCGGTGCTTTCCATTTTGGGTTGATTTGTGAATCATTTGTGTGTTTGATATATTTGGTAATGAAAAGATTCTTTTATGTTTGTGGGTGTGCATTCACAATTGCTTCATTTCTGTCATTATAAGGAAAGAGTACTGTGTATCTGAAATCCGTCCATAATTTTCCTATTACATTGAGTGTCTGAATTTGCAGACTAAGATCAGTTCTTCCTCCTCCTTTCTACTTGCTCTGCTATTTTGCTACTGATGTTGTACGGAATGGGCACGGTCAGACTGGCAAAAATTTGAGAAGTTCAAGATCGAGGAGTCTCCGACGTGCGAGGCCATTGTCAAGTACAGATGTGCATTGTTACGTCACAGTCACTAGCCATCGGACGGCGCACTCTTTCTTGCGCGCGTACCAATGACCCAAACTTCGCGATCTTAAACTTCTCGATCTTTTGCCAGTCTCACCGCGCTGAACTAGTCTTTCAGTTCATACTGGTGTATATCCTTTTGATTTGTCTGAAGTCTTTCGTAGCACTGTGTGTACTGATTACTGTATAATAACAAAAAGATAGAAAAGAAGCCAAGTTTTAACTGATGAGACAAATTTAGAGGAATAAAGATAACACCCTTTGATGAGGGGTGTAGCCTGTAGTTTACCTAGTCTGGCTTCCAGACCGTCGGCATGATGTACAATTTTGCTTCCCAGTGTATTAACACCCTCCCTTGATGAAAGCACTAGCAGGTTTGGCTGGATGGTCCTGCTGACTTCTAGGGCACATTTTGTGGAAGGGACTACAGTTAGGTAAAGGATCTGGAAAGCAGACTAGTAGCTGCCATTTTGGTGCCAGTCATGAGCTTCACACATACAATGGATGGTGGATGGATGTAGTCTAAAGTCGTAGCTGGAGTACTGTAAAAGTGTAATTTTCACGCATTTCGCACAACCAGACACTAATGAGGAGATAAAAGCATGCAAATTTTTTTACATGCCATATGCTCCAGTAGTTTATGTCCTGATTCCGTGGAATTAAAAACACACAAAATCATCTTACCTGGCCAAGGGGCAAAAATATCCACTTTTACAGTACATATTTAGTTGAGGAGTGTTAAATAATATTGTACAACTTTATGCAGTGATATCCCGTTATGAAGAGGTTGGATACAACAGAACCTTAGTGCCGCAACTTGAAAACAATTGTGCAGGTTCCAATTCTCCACTTAACAGTTGAGGAACATCGCAGTTTATGGGTAATTGTTTTTTCACACCCTTTGATAACATTTCATGTGGAAATAGATACAATTTGTACAGGATTAGCCAATACGTAAAAAAAAATCAATGCTACCCCCTATTTTGTATTAACTATGTCATGCACCAAGCTGTGCCATGATTTCAGTACCCACAGTATTTTTGAATCCATGATCTTTTACTGATGAATGTCTTGAAAGATTTTCATTATGATGCTGCCGAATATTTTTTTTAATTCATTTTTATGAATTGTTTTCACGTATTTGTTGCATTCGAAATTCCATTAATCCTCTTCCCTAGAGACAATTCTTTCTCTCATTGTTTGATTCATTTATTGGGTATTTCAAACAGAATTGTTATTCCAGCTTTCATTAATACAAAATGATTCTGGATTTTGTGTCTATTTCAAGTGATGCAAATGCAATAAGAAAGTTTATAAATTTGTCAAATATATTTTGATAGTACATGTACAATATGTAAAATGCTGAAGTTATATGATTTATATTAGGCCTACAATATGAATTATATTCTCCTTGTACTGTATATACATGCATCAGGGCTCGACGCTTCTTCTTTTCTCTCTCTCTCTCTCTCTCTCTCTCTCTCTCTCTCTTTTTCCTCTGGTGGCCCATTCTTAGGCCACTAAGATCTTTAAATATGAAATTTTGCCTACGCGGAAAATGTATTTGCCAGAAATATTAAAGGAAACATAATAAATTTTGAATTTCAGTTGCCTGATTGGGCTTAGGAAATTTGATGGCCCAACATCAAATTTTAGTGGCCCCCGGGCCACTGGTCATGTCGAGCCCTGCTTATAAAGTACATACCTTTAATACATTTGTACATAAATACTATGTACATACACATATATCACACATACAGTGTACATACAAACATACACACACATACATAGGCCTACATACATTCATGACATTACGAAGTAATACATAGGTACCGGTAAATTCATACATGCATAAATACCTACATACACACACATTATGTACATACATAAACATACACAGAGACTCCAACCCCAAGCACCTTCTGATCTGGAGATTCTCCCGCCCGAAACCCCTAGCAAACGGGAGACTCCAAGTTGATGTGCGCGAAGTTCCTAGGGTTCTAGATGTTCTCTGGTGCTATCTAAGGCTTATTTTTTCAACATACGATAGCAATAAGTAAGAAATCCTTTCCACCGGGAGACACAGAGCCAGGGCGGGAGAAATCAAATCTCCAGCGGGAGAACGGGAGATTTTGCAGAAATGGGTTTTCGGCGGGAGATCTCCCATCGAAAACGGGAGAGTTGGAGTCTCTGCATACAAACAGGACCGTGCACTTACTTCCATGTACATGTATGTATAATACATACTGTCCAGCATACCGGTACTATGTACTACATAGGCCTGCTAGAGTACATAACAAACCAGGGAGGTAGGACAGAGGGAAAGAGTTCCCACATTCCTGTTAAAGCTGAGCAATGTTTGAATCTTTTCTTTCTTTTTTCTCCTTTTTCTTTGCTATGTAATAGACGTCAATGTTGTGCATGTGAGTTTATTCTTTTGTGTGTCATGTGGACTACCAGTACTGAATAGTGTATGGAATTAAATGTTGTTTATTTTGCAATGAGTTTCCAATAGCCTTGTGATTTTGTTGTACTGTACCTTTAAATCTTTATCTATTTATCTATCCTCCATCTCTCAATGTTTATATATACATATACAGGCTTCTTGCCAAGATTTTTTTTTTTTTTTTACCTTTGCCAGGGATCAATATTTATATCGGCACATATATATAGACTTTGCTAATGCTCAATAAAACACAGACAAATTGCAGCTAAAATGCCGCTAAATGAATAAATCCCAAAGTGAAATGATAACGTATCTGAATATAAGAACGACTCAAGTCCATGGAAGGCCATTTCGAGTAAACTTAAAAAAACTTCATATCTTTTTTATTTGTCCAATAGTATTCCATTTAACTGTGATGGGACGGCAACATTGTATATACAAATTAGAACATACTTATTATGACAATTAACATTTACATTAATTGTGGAGAGGCCATTTTGTGGGATGGGCTTGGGTTGTTCTTTGAATCATATGGACTTGGGTTCTTTGAATCATATGCGGGATTGGCTGCTATATGAGATGAGAGAAGCGATGAGAGAGGGCGCTATAATATGAATGCAAAAATGTCATTCTTACATTCATATAAGATTTCACTCATTCATTTCAGGCACTTCCGGGGGTAATTAGGATTTATCATTATACACAAGATGAGTCCATACATAAGCTACAATTTCCCATGTCAAACAGAATTTGGCCAAAAATTGGACTTGGGTCGTTCTTATATTCAGGTCTTCGATTTATTACTAAGTACTCTAAGTTTCGTGGATATACACAATTCGTATATATATTATATGAAGAGCTTGTTCGCAAAAAACAAGTCCATATTTGCCAAATGGAGATATTTGCCATTAAAGGTCAAGAAATAGAAATGGAATAATAAGAAAAATTGTGCTTCTTTGACCATAACTTCAAAAATGTACCTTTATATGTAGTGACCAATATATCATTCACAAGGCACAATTTTGTACTTTATGACAGAGACCGTACTTCAAAATCTTCAAAAAAGGACTCATCGGTTATTGCGAACAAACTCCTCATATAAACATATCATATATATATATATATATATATATATATATATATATATATATATATATAACACGAAGAATCAAGAAATAAACTAGTAATGCATTAATTCGCCAATAAGAATTGTACAATAAACTCATTCTTATTGGCAAATTAATGCATTACCAGTTTATTTCTTGATTCTTCATTAAATTGGAGCCAATACGTGAATTCGCAACATGTTTGGATATGTATATATATATATATATATATATATATATATATATATACATTGTATAATGCATATACAGTGCATATAAGGATATTAATAGATAGATAGATAGAAAGATTGATAAACTCAGCCAAAAAAAGGAAGTAAACACTTTTTCAACTTTATGTTTCTGATAATATATGTATATACTCATACAGTGCATATAAGGATATTAATAGATAGATAGATAGAAAGATAGATAAACTCAGCCAAAAAAGGAAGTAAACACTTTTTCAACTTTATGTTTCTGATAGAAATGTATTAGTTATTATGTAAAAGATAATTTAATTGGCTATCTACCTGGTATGTCAACAAAAAGATTAACTTTACGCATGAGTTAGCGCCTTTGTTTTTCTCTCTCCAAAAGCATAAAAGTAAAATATTGCAAAAAGTAATGAACAAGATGTCATTCATGTGTAAGTGCTCTTCCAGAAAAAGTAAGAACAAAAGACGAATTAAACACAATAAGAGACATGAATTAAACAGTTGCAGAAGTATGCCTATGATCTCTATAATATCTTTGAAGTCCTAAAGATCAACAAAGGCTAAACAAATGAGGAAAATCTAAGAATCTTCAGTCAAATTCAAATTCATCTGAGATAAGAAAGGAAGCAATATCAACAAACAATGACAGAAATTTGATTTTTTTTTCAAATTAGGAAAATTGTAAATCGCATCAGTCCTTACATATGTCTCATGAATTCTTGGATCAATAGATAAAGAATGAACTTAAGAAATGCTGTTCATTTCATCATCATCGTGCCTTTTCTCAATATGCCATTGAAGTTTGAGCTGACAGAAAATTTTTATTTTCCACTTTGCTTTTGTATGAAATTATGAATAAAAGAGGATGACAATTTTGCTATTTCATTCAGGTGTCTCAGTGACGGGCATGTGCAAGGGAAAAACAGCATTGATATATATATCTATCTATATATATATATATATATATATATATATATATATATATATATTATATATATATATTATTTATATATACATATATATATTTTTTTTCCTGTGTATGCAATTTTTACTTGTGTGCCTTGGAGGACAGGAATGAATGTGTATACTGGTTCCCTCATTCTTAAATTTTCCCTTTATTTTATACTAGGGTGATTAAATTACCTATATGGTTTATAAATGATACATAGATTTTCATTAAAATTTTGTATGGAAAATATGAACTCGAAAAAGTGTTTACTTTTTTTCTTGTTGAGTGTGGATAGAGAGATACATAGAAAGATAGATAGATAAATAAAATATATTCATGAATATACAATATCACTTGACAAAAAGGAGGCACAATATTTTCCAAATCACAAGAAGAGATGCTATCTCACAAGTTACGGTAGGCCTACACTTGCCAGTCATATCTACAAATAGAATTGAACTAAATAGAAAAAAACAAAAAAAAAATGTGTAAATTGTAGAAGGAAAAAAAATGATGGGCATGCATAGTCGAGATAGTGGGTATCAGCTATCTCACTCCCATTTTGACCGGCTGGTGCACAATCAAGCTCATGCGTTTCATCTTGCCGCAAGCTCTTTTCCGCTACCATAGCCTTTTCTTCTTTCTGTCTACTGCTAGCTTGGCGGATAGCTTCTTTCAGTACAACTAATCGCGGAATCGTAATTTCCGATGAGCGAGCCTAGCGGACATTTTCAAAACGTAGCAACAAAAGCTTGAATAAAGGTACGTTACGAACTTATCGACGGACGGGTCTGCTGCAAGGGTTTGACTTCTGCAAAGAGAATTTAGAATTGAAGAAATACTAAGTGTACTTTGAAGTTTCAGCTGGATGTTTTCGGTAACCCGACCTGTGTGCTAAACAGCATAAAAATCATCATCGCAACACTGCTGCCAATATCATTATCGCTTGTTGTGTTGGTGGACCAGTGCAGCTCGCTGTGCAGGCTCGCTAGGCCTCGGGTAAGCAAAGCCGACTCGGCAAACTACTAACGTCAAAAACTAGGAACGTTAGACACTGTAAATTTCTTGATTTAACGCTATATGAACAGTTAGGCAATCTTGGGTTTTGTAAACCATTTCGTCAGGAACGTTGCAGTCGTTAATGGAGCACCATCGACAAACGGATTATGGTTTGTGTTTGGGGTTAGCGAACCGTTTTGGCGACTGCTTTACAGCTCATCACACACTGCACAATTTGAACGTAGGGATATGTAACAGTGGGGTAAATACGTGGGGTACGTGCTAAACAACGAAGCAAGCAGCCTGTACAGTAGCTGTGCAGCGCAGCGGTGGCGTCCCCTTTGAAGGTAGCGGTCGAGGACAAGGTTGATCGTCAGCCTGGTGTGTTGGCTTCCTTACAAGAAAAGATGAAGTTGTTATTTTTGTCTGTCTAGTACTACTGAGTAAATTGTACTAGGTCCTATGCCTAATAAATGAATCGTTCAATTGTTTTAATAGTGTCAGTGGAAATACAACGTCAAAGATACTACAGTTTGAAAAGGGAGAAAGGTTTGCTTTGACACCATGGTGTCACTGCAAACCTTCCTGATCCTCCCTCATTTAAATGATCTACTGATAGTACTGTATAGAAACTACGCTTTTTTTTGCGTAGGCCCTACAGATATTTTCATGAATGACGATGCCACAGACAATTTCGCGAGATGTTGTGTTTGCGAATTGACGCCGACACTTCATGAATGCACTATTATTAGGGCGCATGGAGACATTTTCATGTTAGCCCGACCAGACGCCCTATAGAGCGAGTGGGCTGTGTATACATGTGAATGTATTCTGTGTTATTGTACGTATACACTGTATTAAAATGTGATGATAAACATTCTGATAAAACCAAAGCTTTGCTGTGTGCAATTTGTAAAGGCACTTGAGAAAAGCTAGTCGGGCTTCAAGTCAAGAAGGAGCCTTGGTCTACATGTGTGTGTCAGGTCTTTTAGATGAATGGAAATGTTGATTAATTTTAATGATTTTTCTTCTTGTCGACTCAAAGGTTGTCACAGGTATGCGAACGCAAGGACAATTGGGAAAGCAACAGGTGATCAGGTCTGTTCTGTGAAGGTCAAAATGTGATTCTCGTGCCACGTTGTTAGGAGCATTCTCTCGCAAGAGGAGGACTCTAACAAATCCCCACACCTTTTCCAGTAGCTGGGACTTAAATGTAGCAGGGGGTTTTACTACGTGGTGTTATTGATGTCAAGGAAGAACTTGGAGTGTGTATGAAACAGCTAGACAGGTGTGATAGACAGTACCAACTGTGATTGACTTTGGAACGCTAATCTCGGTGTCTTTAGAGATGGCTTACAGACAACCACCACCACCGTTACACGATGAACAATTTCAAGCCGCAGTCAGCATGGCTGCCAGTGTCAAAGGTCGTCTCCCACCCCACGGGGTGTCCCCCCGGGGTGGGGATGGCCTGCACATGACAGACCAGAGAGCCAAAGCAGTGCTGAAGGAGGCAGTGGATGCGGTCGTCAACAGCTTCGCCAAACACACACAGGGATACGGAAGAGGTGAGTCACAGAACCAGAGATCTGACAGTTTCTTAAAAAAAATACTGCACTCTTTTTCTTTTTACAGAGGTACAGGTTAGTTGCACATTGTGCCACATGCTGTCTTACCATAAATGGTTGCAAACATGATATTTTGCAAGTTGGTGGGCACTGCTAGACAATTTTGTGAGCCTGGTTTAAACTCCACCAAAGAGAACCAGAGTGACTTGCCTGCCTTTGATCAGCACTTTTTCCTGTTTTTTGTTTTTGTTTTGTTTTCTGCGATGGGTGTCCCAGATTCTTGGGAAGGCAGCAGGCGGCTGTAAAGTCTTACACCTGCCCTCCATGCGACCCTTTTCAGTGGGTCAGGCCACATACATGTAGGCGGCCCTAAAACATTTAGACCAAGTCTGAAGGATACAGTATGTACATGTACCTGCTGAGATCATTGACGAGGCAAAGAAAATTTTTAATCATGGAGATAGTAAACCATTGTACCTGTACATGATGTTGATAGCATGACCTTGAAGGTTTAGGAAAAAATAAACAAACAAGCAAACAAAAATAGTTTAGCTTCTGTGTTGACATAAAACTGTTTAATAGTGCATTTAAGTTGTACACATTTTACATTCTCTGAATGTACACCCTGTAAAGCAAAGCAAACTTTTCATTTTAAAAGTGAGTGTATGTGGAAAAGTAAAGTCTTCTCTCAGCCTCCCCCCCCCCCTTATTAAGCTGCACTTTAGTACATATAGCAACAATGTTTTGTTTGTAAACTTTTTCATTGACATCTAAAATTCTGTAAAGTTATCCTAGTGTTGACTCCAATATATGGATATTTTCATTTATGATGATTACATGATATTTGTACAACATGTAGGGCCTACATATGTACAAATGTTTACACACAGTGAACATTGTGTACAATTACATTGTGAGAACCTATAGTTTGTAGTACTAGTAATTTGATTTAGCAGCTTTACTTTGTAAGGAATAGCTGTAGGGATCATGTTTGAAAACACAGGCAAAGGAATGTAAACACATCCACCCCTTGACATTTAGAGGTAATTGGAGCACTGTTGATTGCATAGTTCTTCAAACACACATGAGGCATGTGCTACAAGTACAACCCACTTCTCCATAACTGTGCTTTATCTTCTGGTGTAGATGCTAATCTGAAATGATGACATTACGTCTACAATATGAACATAAATTTTATGTTTTGTTTTTGTTTTTGCCATTTTTCATTTTCTTAAATGGGCAGAAATGGTATTAAGTCAAACCAATGTTATAAACAGTCAAACCAATGTTATAAACAGTCAAACAATGATATTATTTAAACATTAATCATAGAAAAATGCGGAACCATGGTCCTAACTATCACATCAGCTGGCAGCTCTGCTTTTAACCCATTGAGGACTTGTAAGACCCCAGTATACTCGGGTAGGGGTCTATGGGAAATGTGTGTTCATGTATAGCAAAATCAGTCTGTCCTCAATGGGTTAAAATACCATTCACTGTTTTCCCTGTGTGGTGAATGTCGCACAACATACAGATCCATGTACAGTGTAGGAGAGCGATGAAGGAAGGTAGTGGTTTAAAAGAGTTCAAAAGGAAAAGAAGATAGTCTGTAAGATTTAAAAACATTACAAGTGTATTTTGATGCAGAAAAAAACAAAAACCCTGAATACCATATAATGCAGAGACTCCAACTCTCCCGTTTTCGACGGGAGATCTCCCGCCGAAAACCCATTTTTGCAATATCTCCCGTTCTCCCGTTTGAGATTTAATTTCTCCCGCCCTGGCTCTTTGTCTCCCGTTGGAAAGGATTTCTTACATATTTCTATCGTATGTTGAAAAAATAAGCCTTAGATAGCACCAGAGAGCATCTAGAACCCTGGGAATTTCGCGCTTCGCACACATCAACTTTGAGTCTCCCGTTTGCTAGGGGTTTCAGGCGGGAGAATCTCCAGATCAGAAGGTACTTTGGGTTGGAGTCTCTGTATAATGTACAAGTTCACTGCTCTGCTTATGTACACATGCTGTGTGGTAAAATGTACTTTTAGTGGAGAGATAATCAAAACGTCGAAGAAAGGCAAATGACAAGTCAGATAGTCCGTCATGTACAGCGATCAAATTTACCAGTACACTCTACAACTCATCAGATACATTAAACATCATACACAGGTCTTGTACACCATGCTATTGTGTACATTGTACATCTCAGTGCAATGAACCCCATCTCTCTCTCTCTCTCTCTTGTATAAAAGGAGTGAACTTTGTAATAATAACAGAAATATAATCCCCACCAATATGAGAATAAATGTGCATTGTATGATATCTTTTCCTACAAAGTGTACATGTACATGTATTTCTAATTTCTCCCAATTTTCCTCGATGCCAAACACACAGCATCTCTATGCCAATACCCCCCTCAGGGCATTTTAATCTCCTGCCCCACATGTACAAATAATGCATACTGCCTGGCTGCAAGCTTCACGCTGGAAAATGATCCAGTGTTGAGCCAACAGGACAACGCTCTCTGAAGAGGGCCGACAATACTGCCCTCGCTTGCTGACAAAAGACGCTTCCCCTCTGTCTCCTCAATACATTAGCATGACAATGCCTTGTTTGTATGCAGGGGAAAAATACACACTGTGCACATCTTCTCCTCCATTGTGCTGTGTATTAACTCCTTTTGTACCAAGGACTTTGGACAGTGTGTACACGTACACATACATTGTACACAGAGTACAGTGCTATGGGGTTTTCTGTGCCAGGCAGCACTCAAAGCACACGTAGGGTTAATACTGTTTGCAGTGAGGCAGCTATTAGTGATGGAGAACTGAAGCCTGAGACATGTTGGTATGTCAAATGCTTGTCAAACATTCCAGGCAATGGTTTTACATTTCATAGAACGATGTTAACTAGGAAAACAAGAAAAACGAGAAGCTGTGTGTGTGTGTGTGTGTGTGGGGGGGGGGGGGGGGGGGGGGGGGGGGAGTCACAAACCCCCAAACATCATACAACAGTACAATTGTACATTCAGATGTACAGTGTAGGCCTACTATCCATACAATGTACAAGCGTAAATAATTATACAGTGTACACATACACATTGTACAATGTACCTTCCACACTGACTGTTTTGGTTGTACATATTTGATTTATTAGCATCATTTTGGCATTGTATAGCCTTGAACACCCAGGAGTTTCTTGTAATTACAATGGCAGTCACTAGAAGCTGAATTTCACTTCTTTTTTTTTGGGGGGGGGGGGAGGGATATGGGCATGAGCTTGACAAATTGATCATGTACACATGTACATGTACATCTCAGATTTAATGTGCAGGTTAGGGTGATACAAACTGTGATAGATGTAGTCAAGCAAAAACAACAACAAACAAAACATGATTGTACTGTACGGTTATTGTATTACAACATGTTTGAATTTTTAGTGACTCAACAATGCACAGTGTATGTTTGACCACCTAGGTGACAGATTTTTTATTTTTTAATTGTTTTTTATTTTTTTATTTATTTTTTTTATTTATTTATTTATTTATTTATTTATTTATTTATTTATTTATTTATTTTTTTTTTTTTTTTGGGGGGGGGGGGGGGGGGTGTACTCCCCATACATGACTTCCTACATGTACACACCGTCAACGATTGTTGGTAGAAAATGCCTTCTCCCGTGATGGAGTCATTTTCACAATAGAACATCTACAGGTACTGAGTTTACAGTCAAACCTATGAAGCAGCCACCAAGGGGAGATGGAAAAAAGTGGCCATTGTCGACAGTTGGTCACTATAGACAGGGTTGTTAACATAGCTTTTCACTCCGGGAGAGGGGGGGGGGGGGGGATAATAGTGGCCGTATAAATGGCAGGTGGCCGCTGTAGGCAGTGGTTGTTGTTTAAAAAAAAAAAATTGCAGTTTTGACTGATCCTTTTTTTTAAATTATTTGCAGCACATCATGTGATGTTTAGATCACTTGACACATGGTCTTAGAAAACTACAGGGGATTGGTAAAAGCAGACAATTTTGGTACAATATCTTTTGTTGTTTACATTGTGTGGGGGGGGGGGGAGGGGGGTGGTTGGGTGGTGAACATTATACATGTTGCCTAAACCAAAGAATGTCATTTAGTCTATTGTACAATTGTATATAAATAATATAGCTTCATGGGTCTTGACGCAAGGCTGACATCAGACCAAGTAGGATTGTACATGTGTAACTATTGTATGCCAAACAAAGCATGGATCAGTCACGCTCTGTGATTTTCTACTGGAATGCTGCAGAGAAAATTGTGAAAATAAAGGCATGTTTAGAATCATCTCAGACAATGTGTCTTGCATGTCTGGGAAGGGGGGGGGGGGGGGCTGTGTCCCGTTTTTTTTTTCCATGTACAGAAGTGTATCATTGCCCATATTCAGTGCTTTAATGGAAGTTGTACGGTGTGACTGTATACAATGTAGTCACAAGTGTTTGTCCAAACAACTTGTGAACTGTAATCTTGCATTCCCCGTATATTGCCACCAGAACACTTTATCTGGCAGCCGTACAAATTTGTTTTCCTGCCACTTTCTACATTTCAAGTTTGCTTGTATAGCTCTGTATGTGTACAGTACATGTCCTGTACACATTTGTAATACAAGATGTATCCAGAAAACCTCAATTTCTGAAAATACTATGATCTTAAATGCCCCCTTTATAATAGTACATAACAGTTGAGATACACTGTAGACTTGCAGCATGTTTGACATTCACAAAAATGAAGCATCAGTCATAGAATTTCAAATTACCGCAGAAATATCATGTGTGAGTCACACAACATCACTTTAAATGTAGGCCTACACTGTAAACTCAAGAAGAGGGTACATTGTAGTTCTGAAGCTGTTAATAGACTTCTGTCGATAGTCTGCACGTACACTGTACATGCCCTCACATAATGTACACAACATAATGATAAATCAGCCTGAAGTGGTGAGATTAATAACTTCATAGAGATCAGAAAGATATTTTGAAAACAGAAGAGAGAGAAAAGCAGGAATAGTATTCTTGAAATAAAATGTTCAGTTTAGGAATCGGACATGAAATCAAAAAGAGGCTCTTGAAATTGTATCCATGGTAGAGATTTCTAAATCATAACTTGCATACATGTGTACATACAGTATGTAGTTATGAACATTCGTGATAAAATGAGAAAAACTGTGTACAATTGTATTACTCACACCTAAAGAAACGCAATGAATAATACATTCTAGATTTAAATGATACAGTTCATCAGATCAGATCGGACCTGCCCCTCATGATAAACTCTACTCGCATATTCCTTGTGCACTTACATACATGTTCATCAGATCAGATCAGATCGTCTGCTGATGATGTATAAGATCAGACATCACTTGGTTGACATCCATTGGCAGACTTACCTGACCCAGCTCTCAACATCTACCAGAGGACACTGTTCCCGATTCACTATCCCCCACACCAATACTACAGCGTATGCCAACTCATTCTTCCCACGCACCATCCGGGACTGGAACAGCCTGCCTGTTGATCCTGCCACATACCCATCCCTCATCGCCTTCAAAACTGCACTGAGGGAACTCTGTAGGATGTAACTCTTCATCCAGAGATTTTTACTCGCACCTGTAAATATTTTTCACCTGATTTCAAATTTCTGTTGCCCCGGTGCGGCGTATGCGCATGTTCTCGCAGTTCGTTCATCCTCGACCATTTGAGGGCAGCACTTTATCGGAAGAAGAAGAAGAAGTGTAAAATAAGATTAGATAAACAATAAACTACACTGTAGTGTTGTTACTTAGCATCAGTGGGATATTCATTTCTGCGAGAAGGTCATTCACTGTTCTGTCTTTCCGTCCTGCAGTGAATGTCGTGGAGGCGCTCCAGGAGTTCTGGCAGATGAAGGCAGTACGAGGCACCGAGCTCAAGAATGGACCCATCGTGGTCTACGAGTCCGTCCCCTCCTCCAGCCCCCCGTACGTCTGCTTCGTCACGCTCCCCGGCGGCAGCTGCTTTGCTAGCTTTCAGGTAATATTTTACTGTATAAACATTGAATGTAATGTGAGATCCCGTTCACACAGGCGCAGTCAGTACATTCTGACTTTGCACACAAGTTGAACACCTTGCATGAGCATCACATGAAATGATTTCGACAACCACTGTAGTTGTAATCAGAGCAATTTTCTGTCTTTTTGCATATGGCGTGGTATGCACTCAGTTCAGAGGTCATGGCCCAGGTGTCGTTTGCAAGCTTGTTTACTTTATTGAGTTTGTCCCCAAATTGTTTGAATTTGTGTTCAAAGAATAAATAAAACCGGAATGACATGACACAGGCTATGAAATGTGCTTTTAGTACTGCACTCTTTAGCACCTGTACACTGTGCACACAACACACATGTCTTGAAGCAGAATAATCAACTGTTGTATATCTTCAAATGTCTTTCCAGTTTTCCTGAAAGAACGGTTGTCAGTTTAGTGGTGTAAGGACTTTTTTATTATTTTGCAACTGAAATGTAAATAAAATGGTATGTGGGCAAAATAGGGCTCAAGTGACAGAGAAGTCTTATTCTACCTGAAGAAACACTTACAGTGTGAAACAGATATTATGATGTAAAAATACAGTGCACCCACCAATCCAAATCAAATCAGAGCAGTGTGGCTTGGGGGACTTGATGAGTTTTCTATTATGTATCAAAGCATTAAAAAAAAAATGTTAAACTGATGCTTAACCCTGTGTGTGCGTTAAGTATGAATTGGAAAAGAAATTCCACAGCATAATGCAGTGTACATGCTGTCAAATTCCTTGGTATTATAGAAAGGGTTATATTGTGAACTGTCTCTCTCCCATCCAGGACTGCCCAACCAAGGCTGAGGCGAGACGGAGTGCAGCCAAGATCGCTCTGATGAACTCCGTCTTCAACGAGCACCCAACCAGGAAGATCACAGACAAGTTTATCCAACAGGCTGTGGAAGATGCCAAGAAGTCCTTTGACGTAAGTTATGAAAGGAAAGGTTCATCTTGATGTTAGTTGTATTGCTTTGTATGAAAACAGAAAAATCAGAGAAGTATGTTGGTGAATTTTTTTTTTTTTTTTTTTGAGGGGGAGGGGGGGGGGAGTATCAGACACAACAATTGTGAAAACAATACTAAAGAGAGTAAGACAAATTGGCAATGCTGTGTTATGGTAGTGTTGAGCTGCTTTCCTTTTGTTTGTTAAAAAAAGAAAAGAAAAGAAATTGCGGTCATTTATCATTTTTCTCAGATATTTGTCCACAGACACAACTTATCCACCGAGGAGGACACAAACGAAATTGCAATACTCCAATCATACCAGTATTAGGTGTAGAGACATTTTTTTTTTTTTTTTTGGGGGGGGGGGGGGGGAATATGAAAATTGGTGAATTAATTTGTGTACAAAACAAATGGAGACCTGCTTGACGTCATGATCACACAGAGTTGCCAGTTTGTGTTACTTTCTAATTCTTTAAAATTTTGACCTTTTTCGTATGTTCAGTTTTTTCTACCAAATTTGCTGTGATCTACATGTCTGATTTTTCAGTTTTCGTACAAAGCAATATGAGCATGGATTTTCGCTGGAAATCTACCATGCACATACATTGTACTAGGCATTGCTTCTTCAGCCCAAAGTGGTGATGAAGGCAATATGTTTTCCAGATTATCAACTTATGTGTTCATACACAAAATGTGATTTAAAAAATATTCATTAAAAAAGTATTTATTTAAAAAGCAGATTGAATGGTTTCCTTTAATTTTCCATTATTGTTTCCACCAAGCATTCTGCATTCATCAAATGCACAAGTTTGGGGACATGCCCCTTTTCTACAGAACAGTTGCATTTTCTTGTATGCCTTTTCTTGAAGACCAATTTCTCAGTGCGTACCAAGGTACAAATTTCATGTACTGTGGTTTTTGTTTTTTTCATTCCTGCCTTCTGAAAGTACCTGCTGAAACTGTAGTTTGCATAGATATGGTTGAATGAGCTTACATTTTCAGGAGTGACACAATTTTGAATTATCTAATGTGTACATTCCAAACAGGATCCTACCAGGATTTTTGCCCCTCTTTGGGAGTGTTTGAAAGCATGTTTGTTTGTGCGTGTGGATGTAGGCGTATCTTTGAGAATGAAGTATGCCAAGCCCATTGCCAACTATGTAGTTCTTGTTTTGTTTTCTTTGTGAGATGTTGAATTCAAGCACTCAGGCATTCTTGAACTGTGGTAGGCAGGCTTGCGTGTGGCACAACCAAAGAGGGATGCCTCTGAGCAAACATATTGTTGTCTTTCTTTGAAGTCTTTGAAAACGTGTTTGCGTGTATGAACCCGTTCACGACATTTGAGCAATGATAATAAAGTCAGTTGTGTATGCAGTTCTTCATTGGATTTATTTTTTTTGTTCTAATATGCAAGGTCATTTCGATAAAGTAGTCTGGCGGGATAGAATTTGGGAATTTCCCCTTGCCATACTTGAGCTGTACCTCACCTTCATGCTCCTCTATCAAGCATCTCACAGAGAAATAGCAAAAATTGAGGAAAAATGTCAGATTATGCCAAAATGATATCATTTGGACATTTTAATCTGACATTCTCCTTTGCTCTACAGCTGTATACATTTCAGTTTTAATGTGATCTTCACATCTGGCTTTTACAACACAAACCTTTTGATTCAGTGGCCATGAAGCACTTAGATTCTTGCTCTTGAACTGCAAGATAACGAATCAGTTTCTTATTCACCGGGAACCTCATTTGAAATTTGATATTAAAGATCATCTATGGCAGAAAAAAAGAGAAAAATCTTATCAGACATTATATGTTGGATTGAGACATGTTCACAGTCTTATTGAGCTCTGTTGCTGAGACAGTAGGCTTCAATTTTAAGAAACCCTTTTGAAGGAAAAAGGGAAAGGTGTTTGTTACGATTATATGTATATGAAGACGTATCAGGGTGACAAAAATGATCAAATACGTAGAAAGTTTCCATTATAGGGACCAGTGTGACTGCTTTGCTCTAACATGAGTTGTTGTAATGCCAGTCTGCTGTAGTGGTAGGGTTAGTTGTATTATTCCTCTTACAGATCCACTTTAAAAGGGATGCTGATGTAATTGATGACCATGATGATCATCATATTGAATTGACAAAACAAGGGTGTTGGCTTGAAAATGATAGGATACTTGTACTGTAGCTGCCCTTTTTTCTAAAAGTTTTCTCGCAAAGTTTTTCCCATAGAACTCATATCTCTGTAGGTTATCTGTGTATGTCATCTTTATAACATATATCTGTGGGTTATCTTCCTAAGTTATCTCTTTTAAATCATAATATCCATTTGTATAGGTTTCCATCTTCTTTCACCTGCCCCAGGACCAAACAGAGGAAGAGAAGGACCCGGTCACCAGTCTGGGTGCTTTCTGCTTCATGCTGGCTGGCAACTGCTCCAAAATAGTTATCTGATAAAAGTTATCTCAATTTCATCCCCATAGATCATCTTTATAGTCATCTGCCGTAAGTCCATCTCTGTAAATTTTCTGCCTTTTGTCATCTACCCCAGGGTCCAGCTGAAGACGAAAAAGACCCCAACACCAGCATGGGTGCCTTCCGCTCTATGCTGGCCGCCAACCGCTTCAAATTTAGCTAGTCATCTACAGTTTTAAAGTTATCATTTCATCCCAATAGGTCATTTTATAGTCATACACTCTATAAAGTTTCTGCCTTTTTGTTGCCTACCCCAGGGTCCAGCCGAGGACGAGAAGGACCCCAACACCAGCCTGGGTGCTTTCCGCTTCATGCTGGCCGCCAACCGCTCCAAGTCCATGCTTGAGTTCCAGGAGCTGATGACGGTCTTCCAGCTCCTGCACTGGAACGGCAGCCTGAAGGCGATGCGGGAACGGGACTGTTCCCGGCAGGAGGTGCTGGCCCACTATTCCCACCGGGCGCTGGACGACGACATGCGCTCCCAGATGGCCCTCGACTGGATCTCCCGGGAGCAGGAGACGCCTGGGATCATCTCCAGGGAGCTGGCGGTCTCCGACGAGGAGATCGAGCGGGCGCGGCACGCCGGTCGCGAGCTGCGCTTCCCGAAGGAGAAGAAGGACATTTTGATGCTGGCTTGTAGCCAGATTGGCCCAATGTAGACCCCAAAGGGTTGAGTTTGATATGTGTATAAACAACCATTGCACCCCATGTGTATTCTCATGTCTAATTCAGCTTTCTCACACTTTTTTTCCCCGGTATTTATAAATTGTCCACAAGGTGTATCTGGTTTTTGCCATGGATGGCATTGATTTTCCCTGCATTATTAGTGCATTTTTTAGTTCAAAGTGGCCTCATCACACCTGTCCTCTACACCTCTCGCATTTAGCGAGGAATTTTCTGATAATATCAGGATAGCAGTCTACATACATCATCCAACAAATCTAATGAATGTCAGTGTGAGGCCCAAAAGCAGTGGAAAATGATCTCCAGAGAAAATTCTGCTGCGGGACAGTAATAAATATAAGTACAATGTATGAGCAGAGAGAATTGAGTGCACGAGTTAAATGCAGAAGTGGCTTGAGCTTGTGAGGTCATGCCGGGTTGTTATTGGACAGCTTTTTTGTGTTAACGAGAGTGCATCTAATTGCACCAATTCACAAATGCGCAATAGTGACAAATTGAAAACATTTTAGATTCTGGTAACAAGTACATTTGTTTATAGTGATGTGTAATGTAGCCAGTACAAAACACTACAGAGAGATATCTAATGATGCGTGGGTTAATTTTACTGGACATACATTGTATGACAGAATAGGCACTAATGCAGATAAATGTGGATTAATGCTCTGTACATGGCAATGGGCCAATCAGATTGCAGGAATTCTGTGACCTAATCATATTAAGAAGAAAGATGGTTGTATAAGATGAACTAATCTAGAGTGGTCATTATCCAAATTCACTATTGACATAACTTACCTAATGGTAGGTGGCACTGCAAGGGAAAGTTTGTTTTTTCTTTTGTTAATATTATATGGGGAGGGAAACAAATCATCCAAATTGATGCACAGGTTTTGTTTCCATGGAAACAACACATGGATGATGTCCACATATTATGGATGCAAGAGGTTGAAACATTGAGAGGGAAGATACAAGGGGTCGTCGCAAGGACGTTTTATTCCAATCCAAGTTCAAGACCAAGCGGAACACAGCTACATTACAAAGTATGTAGATATTGTTCATGTTGGTCGTGGAGAGAATTCTGTTCAATTGTTTTGATGTTCCTGGGAAATTTGAGACCTTGCTTACCTTAAACAGTACTCTGCCTGAAAGTACTTTGGCCTCATTCTGGGACAAATATTTGGTTTTGGCAGTATTAAAAGGAACACAGAGATAAAAAGTTTGTTTGGGTGTGTGAAATTAAACACAGGCTTTTGTTCTTGAATTTTAACAGTATTAAGAAATAATGTGTTCTTTATCTACAGTTTAGCAACCAAAATTTGTGTGATGTGGTTGTATTTGATATTTCATATATTACGAAACACACATGCAGTACTCTTGTGGTTCGACATAAGCCGCGCTTGCACTTATTAAGGTGATTTAGAAGGATTTCATGTGTTTAAAGAAAGAGTGTACTTTTTTCCTTCACAGGTCATGATACTGTTTGCATATTATTGTCCTACAAGTTTGTACAATGGAATCAGTTTCACTTTTCTTGCTGTATTCATACTGTTGACCATTCAGCGTGTTTTAATATCTCTTGACCACTGCCATTGGTCGCAAAACCTTGATATTCGTCTAGATATTTTTGGCATATTCATTTCATGCTGTATTCATACTGTTAAGTATTAAGCGTATATTATACACACACTTCAAAAAACCTTGATCTGCATGATTTAGCACATATCAGTACATTCTTCACATTTGTTTTGCATTCTAGTGTATTTTTTGCAAGGCTGGGTGTTTTTAATTGTGCTGTGGAAACCCAACAGGTATACATGTACATGTACACTAGTTGTTAGTACTCATGATCATATGAATATGTGCCCTTTAGGGATTCTAATGATTGAGGCTTTCTTATTCAAATGAGTGTTACTCTTTTCTGAGGCAAAAACGGTCACTGCGTTCAGACGATCCTCCGCTTTGGGGGGAATGTCTCATTTGCCAGGACTTTCCCTGGCAATCCCATCATGTGAACGCTCGGTGGGACATTCCCTGCTCCCCCGGCAACCTTGTGGGACATTCCCTGCTCCCCTGGCAACCTTGTTGAGTCAGGCAACAAAATTCTGGCAGGGGACTGACCTTGATCTTGTTTTCCTCATAAGTTCGCATGCTCAAAATGTGGTGGCAAATGAGGCAATCGTATAAATTTGCAGTCGCGCGCCCTACAGCGCCACGTATATACGGTGACCAAACACACAGCTGAAACCACCAGCCGTAATTTTTTTCCCCTTCTAATGGGGGATTTTGGTCGACCGTAAAACTCTCCAAACTGCCCCTGTAAAGCGGGGGATCGTCTGAATGCAGGACTAATAGGATAGTTTTTGAGTCAAGCCATTATAGCTTAAAGTATCTTATGAAGAAATTTGGCTAATTTGAATTTTAAACGAGAGATGACAGAGCAATTGAGGAATGCAATTTCATGTTTTAGCCACTGTTGGCGGACACCTGTTGAGCAGACTAGCATTTTTTTTTAACGTCAGTAGAATTGTTTACAACTCTGTCTCAGTTAACAAAAACTGTATTCAGAGAATGTGGAATGGGAAGGACATTTATTGTAGATTGCGTCATAGTGGAATGTATTTAAGAATAGAAGGAATTGCTACTGAGAATTACTCATGTATGTATGTATATAAAAATGATATACTTTAAAATATCCTTTTTACATCCTTAGCATGTTGTGCTTTGTGGAAGATGGATCCAACAAAATATGATGATGAATTATTTCATTATCTGTGGTAGTATTTAGAAAGTTTAACAACAACAACAACAACAACAACAACAACAATACACGCACATAAACCCGTAGCAGAAAACTCTTCTTTTTCTCCCATAGGTAGTAGCACCTTTCATCTTTAAATTATGGAAGTGCCATTGATTTTTAGCTGTTTTGCCAAGGAGGTTTTTCAAGAAGATTTATGAAACACCCCATTGATTTGGCTCATTTTCTTTCTATTTTTCTACTTTTTAAATACCAGACAAGAAGAAAAATGTACTCAAATATTTTCTGTGCTCGTGTGTATAGTTCTTGAAATAGGGTTTTGAGGTGTTTCATGCATTTACATGTATGTTTTGCTATTGTCATTAATTTCAAAACTCAAAATTCTTATTTCTTTTTTCGTTGTAAAATTATCTATCCCCCTGTCTGCTTCATCTTGTATAAAGGGTGCTTACCATACACACATTTGCCTTATAATTTATATTTTAGTTGGTGGTGGAGGCTTTAACAGTTCAAATTCTGAGAAAGGACTGAATTTCATAGTAAAGAAAGTGATAGTTTTACCCTTGAGTTCTGTTTTTTGACACTTTTTAGGTCCAATATCTGTTGCATTTTACTAGCATTTATAAGTGAATGTCTTTTCTAAGCTGGCTGATATTTCTCTAAAGCTGTGCTGCATCAGAAATTTTACTAAAGACTTTTTATATCAAGCGCATGATAGTTATTCCAGACAAAGATGAAAGATGGTTTTAGTGTTCTATTTATCATTAAAGATTTTACCGTAGGTGTGCATATCAATGTACCTTGTGGTATTAGTAGTAAGAAGGCAGTAGCATCAGTGTCCCACCAGTTTTCACAACAGGCAGATGGTCAATACAGTGGACTGTTGTATTGAGGTCTGATATAGCATGAGTATACCTTTCAAAATGAGGTAATACATTGTTGTTGGTCCCATTCTTTTACATTCTTTGGTTTTTATTCCTGCTATAATGAGATACAGTACCCTGTATGATGAGGAAATTCTAGTGGTCCTATATAAGAAACTTGTTTTAACAAGGTTCGCCTGTACCCTTGTTCCTGTCAGTGGAGAAAAAACAAGCCAAATCTGATTTTCTATGTTATAAAGAAATGTGTAGTGTGGGATTTCAGTCTTAATCGCTGATGACGAGATTTGCATGTTATAATCTGTGAGTAATTGTAGTTGTTGGGGGAAAGATATGTATTCACATTATATAAAACAGATGATGCACCTTTGTTGGAGTAGGAGACAAAACAATGGGAACATTGTCATGTAACATAAAAAGGGGGCTTTTAGAGGGATCTTTGGTTTGTTTGGGAAATGTGAAAAACTGATGGAAAGATCACTGTATATAGTATCAACAATGTTTGCCAAATTTATTTGATTCTGTATTATGAAGTACTGCTTGCCGCTGATTTTTAATTCTTTTTTTTTTTCTAATCTGTGTTTTGTTTTGTGAGTGAAAGAATGTAGCACATGCTTGCTTTCTTTTGAGCTAACTTCAAACCTGATTATTTTGTGTTTGAATGTCACATTCAATTAAGCAACCTTTGAAATAAGAAGCCTACAACAGATTCATTATTAGGATACAACATGAATGGAAAAATATTTTCTGGTATATTAAAGGACACGTCCACCTTCATATACATGTGGATTGAGTAAATGCAAAAATAGAATTTCACAAAACTTTACTTTTTGAATAAAGTGGACATATCTTCGACTTGTTACTGACGTATGTCAAGGGTAATATTATTCCCCCTGCCTTCTGAAAGAGAGAAGTTGAGTGTTCTTTTGTTCTGCGAAAAAAGTGAAAATATGTTGATTTTTTTTTTACTTTCTTCATATCATTGTACACGTGTGATATCACAAGCTAATATCGTAGTCTTCTCATCCAGCCGTGACTGAGCAGAAACTTCAAAAATTCATAACTTTTGAACAGATTGTCCAATTTTCCTCAATTTCTCACTGATGTGTTCTACTAATATTGCTGCATTCACACAACCCACATGTCTATGAAGGTGAACTTGTCCTTTAACTACAACCCTGAGTTCTGGCGAAGTTCTCGAGGAAAGAAACTGCAGTTAATTTGAAGTGCACATGGTTTCTATGTCATTGTTGTCTGTGCTGCTCCAGTTAAGGCTCTCTGAAACTGTGGAGGGTTATTATGGTACCAACCAATCAGAAGTGGGCATTTATGTTGTCACAGTAGCAGACATTTTTGTTACCAATAGTCAAATATCATGGTAACATTTATTCCTAAGTGAATTGTCCTTGTATGGAAAGTGCAACACACACCACAACCCTGCAAGAATGCATCCATGCCATTGATATAGGGTCTTGAGCCAGCTGTGGTCCAGTGGGTAACAATAAGTCACCGTGATGCTGTGTTAGGCAAACATGTAACAAAAGAATGCACACCATGTTGTGACGAACAGAAACCCAATCGCCCGAACTCTGTGCATGGATGGCTCTGGACTATACTATAATGTGAAGTGTGTTTCACATTTCTTTGTTTATATTTATAAACCAAACAGCTGTAATTCTTTTGAGTGTAATACATATATCTTGTATAAAAGGTTTCCAATAATGTATACTAGTACTCTGTGTAATGAGTTTATCTAACCCATTTTGTGTGTTTTGTAAAGGTTTGTGCAAGTGTATATCATACAGCGTATTATATTTTTGAGAGAAAATTCTGTCCAGTTTGTGTGGTTGCATCTTTCTACAGTATAGAAAAATAAAAGTATTGATAAGCAAAGCAGTATCGTCTGGTGAGTTTTTATCAGAAATACAGTATTTTAAGTGATACAGTTTGTGATGTCACATGCCTAGAACAATATAAAGTAAATATAGAGAGAATTTTACAAGATTTCCTCTTTTTCTTTGAAAAGTACACATTCCCTCGACTTGTTACTGAATCATGGTATGATTAATATTTGTATTCCCCCTTCCTTCTGAGAGAGGCAAGTCAAGTATACTCTTTTTATTATGCCAAAAAAAGATAAAATATGTTGAATTTTCTTTATATTTTCTTTGCATCATTCTATGCATGTTACATCATAAACTCAAACTGTAGTAGTCTTCTCATCCAATTATCTGGCACTGAAACTAAAAATTCCTCCTAACTTTTGAATGGATTGTTTGATTTTCCTCAAACTTTTACTAATGTGTTCTACTGATATTGCTGCATTTACTCGATCCACATGTATATGGAGATAAACTTGTCTTGTAATGATACCTTACTAGTTGCATAACAATGATTATTCTTGAAGTCATGATAAAAAATATCCCATATTTCTCGTTATTTACTTTGCTTTTTTAGCAGGTTTAATTGCTAATATCTAAAAAACCAGCAAGAGACCTGGGAGTCTCGTGCTCACCCGAGTATTGCAAGTTCATCTTCTATGCATTCTTGCAGACTTTTAACTGAGAACACTGGAAACTGGCAGCTTTGAGAGCTGCAAAGTAGACTGTACTTGGAAAGTGCTGTTGGACAATGCAGTTTGAAAAAACAAACAAACAAACACTTAAAGCTCTATCACTTTTGATTCTAGAGAAGAATATCATTGAATATTCTTTAAATTCAAAAGATTCGGGCCTTTTGGGCCGCTAGTTAGGCCACTAGTTAGGCTAGGTCACTAGTGCTCTAGTTTTTAATTGATGGTAATATGTTACAAGCTAATTATTTCACATTTTCTTTTTTTTAATAATCTTAGTTTGAATATATTTTCTGCAACATTTTCTTAAAAGAATACAATGTGCAAGCGAAAATGCAATAAACATTTTGTAACTACCGTGTATTGGACTTTTTACCAAAAAAAAAATTGAAATTTTACAAACAAACCTCAAAATTCTAGTACAAAATATAGTAAATTGCTGTATTTTCTCTCCTATGACATAAATGTAATTCCATGTGAAAGGGGACGTCACATCAAACATACTACAATAATACTTGAGATGAAAACTCCTTCAGTCTTGGCAAAACGACTAAAACGTTGAGATCTGCACACAAAATAAATGGGAAAGGGGCAAGTGCCTGATTTTACATAAAAAAGGAAAAAAATGATGCGGTTATGCTTAACATTACTACATGAATGCACTTCCGTTGGAGTTGTCAATACTACATCATTGCATTTCAATATTCATTTATAGGTTTGATTATTGATCAAATACAATGTTTAGATACCAGGATGTCGTTTAATTTTCTTTAAAAGATTGAAAGAAAGATAGGAATCTCTTCAGATGGTAAGGGAGAGCATTCTATCCACCAGGTCCATCAGTGTCAAGTCAATGATTTTATAGCGTCTTATGGATTTGTAATTTGTGTGCTAGAAGATACGTGTAAGAGATCTGGGCTGCAGCAATATGCGTTCACTTTAACATTTGAATGAAATAAACCATTTTTGTATTCAAAATTTAAAAGAAATTTGATATTTAGTAACAAAACATTAACATGGGGATAAACTCTTACGTAAAGAAAAAAAAAATCGCGCTCCATATTTGGTGACTTGTATCTGAATATTTTAGCAAGTACAGTAACAAGTACTTAGCCCTGATTTTTTAATAAATATTTTTAAAGGGGCATAGTCCCGGTAGTGTAGATGGCGCTGTTGATGATACTGCCGAAGATTACCGAAGTAGAGCTGTCATCAAGAGTAAAGTGCGTAGGTGTTGCTAAGTAACGTTGCCTTTGTTGTCTTCTCTGCGCATCGCGCAGTCTGTAGTAATGCCAGGGTGCGTGCATATGTGCTTGTTATTATGACATCACAAAAGAAGTTTGCTAAAGCTGTCATCCCCCTCAGCCGAATCATGAGCCGAACTGTGATCGGACCACTGACTACAGTGAATCGGACTTCTTCGGACTCGGGAAAGTGGGCCAAAGCGTAAGCGCCAAAAGAAGTCGATAGCGTAGGTCTCTATAGGAAACTTGCGCCGTGCGCCCGCGTACGCATTTGACTAAAACACGGGGACCATGCACCTTTAAGAAGATATGTCTTCACTTCTTTACTGCCGTTCATTGCAAGACCAACAATATATTTACAAATTCTACGCCACCTTTTGGTAGCAGACTAACTATGTAGACTTTAAGTGATCACCTTCATATATTTCTGAAATCGTCTGCCTTCCATAATTCTGTAATGAAGTACTCGTTAATCTCATATATGAGAAATCTTAAATGTATTTTCCTTTTTTACGAAGTAGCCGTAACTAGATGTTTTAGTGATAACTTCATTAAGTACCGATCCAATGGTTCAACTGTTTATTCGAAAACAACAACAACAATAACAACAACAACAACAACAACAACAACAACAAATTGATATCTGACTACAGCCTCGGCTACCCAAAATCTGAAATTGAAAAATGTGAAAAATCGTTTGTTGAATTTATACGTATAAATCTAACCTTACTGATGTAAATAAATAAAAAAAATTACACGAATTTATACATAAGCAGAAAAAACAACAACGAAACAAAAAATTTAAGAACTCAACTGTTAAATATCAGAAATAATTACATTTTCAATGTGTTGGCACAGGATGATTGAAGGGTATTATGTTATGAAGGAGACGTAACTAGATCTTCTGATTAATTCATTAATATTAAGTATTATTCCGATGACTGAGTTGTTTATTCGAAACAAACAAAGAAAAAAAGCAACATTCTGACTACAGCCTCGGCTACCCAAAATCTCTGCTGAAATTGAAAAATGAGAAAAAAATCGTTTGTTTTATCATTATAAATCACACTTTACCGGTGTTAATCAAGAAATTACACGAATTTTAGAAATACATTAGCAGAAATTTTAAGGCACATGAAAATTTTATTTTCAAGGCAACTAAACACACGTCAGAAAAAGACACGAAAAACTAGAAAATTATTTACAACAATAGAATTTCATTTGTATATCTGAAATCACAAAACAAGGCAAAACTAAAATGGTTAAACATCCTGTCATACAAACTTTTTAACGATTATTTTTTTTTTCAGCATTGGTCCAAAACAGGTAAAAACATCGGACCCACAAATAAACCGTTTCAGTCGTTCCTCCATAATCCGAAGAGACACTATTTTTTTTTTGCCTGCAACAAACGAAACTGAAATGTTCGAAATAATTTCACACATAATATAGTATAATATATGAATATATCATATATATATATATATATATATATATATATATATATATATATTAAATACATGTATAATATATCATATCTATGTGTCCAAACAAAGAAACAGACCAACAGACATTCTGACTACAGACTTGGCTCCCCAAAATTTCTGCTGAAGTTGAAAAATCATAAAAAATCATTTGTTTCATCAGAATAAATCTACCCTCTACAGATATAGGCCTATATAAGAATATTTACAAAAATATGGAAATACATTAACACAAATTTTTAAGGCACGTGCGGATTTTATTTTCAACGCATCTAAGCACACATCAGAAAAAAATAGAAAAATTGAAAATTATTTACAATAACAAAATGACATTTTGTGTATCTGAAATCACAAAAGAAGGTTAAACTAAAACAGACAAACATTATTTTGCACAAACTTTAACGATTATTTTCTCAACATTGGTCCCAAACAAGTGACATTATCGGACCCACAAAATATACCGTTTGTTATTCCTCCATAATCTGAAGAGAAATGCTTTCTCTTTTTTTTTGTCTGCAACAAACGAAAGTGAAATATTCTATACATTTTCAAACATAGAATATTCTATATGCAATCAGTTTTCAGCAGATTTATCATACAATTTACAGCTGTACTTAAAAATATCACCTACTCAGTAAAAAAAAAAAGACCCGCTAGAGTCCCCATTTCTGATTCATGTTTTCTTTGTGATTTGTTTGTTATTAGAGTCACATGTAACAGATCTGGACTGCAACAATTTGTGGTCATTTCTCCTTTTGAATGAAAAAAAGCGTTACTGCATTCAACATATTTTAGACTTACAAATTTGATATTTTTTAACAAAATATAAACATCTGGTCAAACTACTTATACTCTAAAAAATCGTGCTTCATTACGGGCGACTTTGTTCAAAGCATTACTGCCTTCAACATTTAAAACAAATTTGATATTTTTTAACAAAATATAAACACCTGGTCGAACTGTTTATACTAAAAAACAAAATCGTGCTTCATTATGGGTGACTGTGTTCTCAATATGATTTACCAAGTATAGAAACGATTGCTTAGTTCATGTTTTTGTTGTTTTTTCTCTTTACATAATGAATTATGTTTTTTCTCCTCTACTTCCATTCATTATAAGACTATCAAGATAGAGGAGCCTACTTGATATCACAACTTCACCTTTACTGACAATATAATCACAAATTGCACGCCACCTCTATGTGTACTTTTAGCAATCAGTTTCCTTTTCTTCTGGAATGAATATGTACCTTCCTAAAACCAGTATTCAACTGGTAATGGATAACTCAACCGGGAAATCTCAGAAAATAAGTAATCTAAGATGTACTTTTTTTTTCTAACGAATAAATTAGCTCAGGCTAATTCGAGCCAATTATTTCATGAAGTAGACATAACTACATCTTTTGATAACTTCATCACTAGTGAAAGTACCATTCCATGGATTCAGTTTTTCATTCGAAACAAACAAACAAACAAACAAACAAACAAACAAACAAACAAACAAACAAACAAACAACCATTACACACAGACTCGGCTTCCCAAAGATTCTTGCTAAAATTGGAAAATAAGAAAAATCATTTGTTTTAGCAGTACAAATCTATTCTACAGATGTTCATAAGAACATTTACATGAAATGTGGACAACATTACCAGAAATTTTAAGGCACGTGCGGATTTCATTTTCAAGGCAACTAAACACACATAAAAATTAGAAAACTAGAGAATTATTTACAATAACAAAATGACATTTTGTGTATCTGAAATCACAAAATAAGGTAAAACTAAAACCACAAATAAACCGTTTCAATCATCCCTCCATAACCCGAAGAGAAATGCTTTCTTTCTTTTTTATAAACGTCCACGAAACGTTTTTATTAGGTCTGCTACATTGAATTCGTCTTTAATGAACGTTTAAAAAAGGTTTATATTACAATTGGTCCGCTACGTGTTCGTCTTTGGTTTCTTTATTATGAATAGTCATGCCTACTTATGACTAAATATTCAAATAAGAGAATATAAGATTTGTGTGTGATCTAATTTTAGTAACAATGTCTTCATACATTACAACATTTTGGTGGTATATAAAAGAACGTGATACAGATTCATCAATAGGGAATAAGATGTAGTATAGGTATAGATGGCAGGACATTAGGAACAGATTAGGATATGACTAAATAGGATTAGGATTAGGGTACATTAATCCCAGATTGTGCCTGTATAATCTCTCTCTCTCTCTCTCTATCTATCTCTCTCTCCCTCTCTCTCTCTCTCTATATATATATATATATTCGTTCATTTGAAACGTTTTAAATACGTCTAAAACCTTCCACAAAAAGACGTTCTGAAAACGTTTTGACAAAACGTTCAAATAACGAACACTTGAACGCATTTGTTTTTTAATTCCCTGAAATTTAAGGTTTCTGTGTCTGCTTTGATGGGATAATCATTATTACCAATAGTTCTCCACAAGGCAAGTGCCATAATGTGTCTCGCCCATTCCCGTAAAAGAAATTGTACGCAAATGGGATATAACAGATTAAAAAAAAAGATATAACAGATAAAAAGAGATATAAGGGTAAAAATTTGTGGCAAAAACGTGCCATAAAAACTTAACATTGGGCCCTTAAAGTTCGTTGACTTCTGCCTGTGACCTTTGACCTTGTGGTGACCATCCACTCCCCAAGAGACATCTACCATCCAAGTTTGGTCACAAACGGACCTATGGATCAAAAGTTATGACCCATAAGAGAAATGTGCCATAACAACTTAACATTGGGCTCTAAAATTTCGTTCACCCATGCTTGTGACCATTGACCTTGTGGTGACCATCCACTCCCCAAGGGACATCTACCATCCAAGTTTGGTCACAAATGGAGTTATGGATCAAAAGTTATGACCCATAATAGAAACGCGCCATAAAAACTTAACATTGGGCTCTAAAAGTTCGTTGACCCCTGCTTATGACCTTTGACCTTGTGGTGATCATCCACTCCCCAGGGACATCTACCATCCAAGTTTAGTCACAAACGGACTTATGGATCAAACGTTATGACCCATAATAGAAACACGCCATAAAAACTTAACATTGGGCTCTAAAAGTTCGTTGACCCACGGCCTTTGACCTTGAGGTGATCATTCACTCCCCAAGGGACATTAGCCATCCAAGTTTAGTCACAAACGGACTTATGGATCCAAAGTTATGACCCATAATAGAATAAACGTGCCATAAAAATTTAACATTGGGCTCTAAAAGTTCGTTGACCCATGCTTGTGACCATTGACCTTGTGGTGACCATCCATTCCCCAAGGGACATCTACCATCCAAGTTTGGTCACAAATGGAGTTATGGATCAAAAGTTATGACCCATAATAGAAACGTGCCATAAAAACCTAACATTGGGCTGTAAAAGTTCGTTGACCCCTGCTTGTGACCTTTGACCTTGTGGTGACCATCCACTTCCCAAGGGACATCTACCATCCAAGTTTGGTCACAAACGGACCTATGGATCAAAAGTTATGACCCATAATTTGAAACGCGCCATAAAAACTTAACATTGGGCCCTAAAGTTCATTGACCCCTGCCTGTGAGCTTTGACCTTCAGGTGACCTTCACAGAGACTCCAACCCCAAGCACCTTCTGATCTGGAGATTCTCCCGCCCGAAACCCCTAGCAAACGGGAGACTCCAAGTTGATGTGTGAGAAGCGCGAAGTTCCTAGGGTTCTAGATGTTCTCTGGTGATATCTAAGGCTTATTTTTTCAACATACAATAGCAATAAGTAAGAAATCCTATCTACCGGGAGACACAGAGCCAGGGCGGGGGAAATCAAATCTCAAACGGGAGAAAGGGAGATTTTGCAAAAATGGGCTTTCGGCGGGAGATCTCCCGTCGAAAACGGGAGAGTTGGAGTCTCTGCCTTCAGATATGGTTAAAATGTGTAACTTTGTATGACCCCTCTTCCTTCGAAGTTTGATTGCAATTGAAGCCCAGAGTAAAGAGTTATTGAAGTTTTTGTAGCGTTACGGACAGACGACGGACGGACGACGGACGGACGGACGGACGACGGACGGACAGACGCCCCAGGCGATCCCTTAGTCTCCCCTCACCTCCGGTGGGCTCGACAAAAATAGCAATTATACACTCCGTATATTCACGGAGCTCTCGAATGCTTATCGTGTGCGAATATTAAGTTGTGGTTGACCAGTGACCGATAAGGAAAGCCAATCACAAAAGACAAACAAACAAATAAAAAATACATTTTTTTTTTCGTTTCCGAATTTCATATAATTACAACATATTTATGGAAAAATTGTGAGGGTTCTACATCATCAACTCGCTCATTTGAATATTCTTAAAGGGAAGGTAAACCCCAAGAGCAATGTGGATTGAGTGAAAGCAGCAACATTAGTAGAGCACATCAGTGAAAGTTTGAGGAAAATCGGGCAATCGATGCAAAAGTTATGAATTTTTAAAGTTTTGGTGTTGGAACTGCTGGATGAGGAGACTACTAGAGGATATGACGTATGAGTGGACAACAATACAAAGAAAATATAAAGGAAATTCAACAAAAATTCACTTTTCTAGAATTATGAAAGAGCAATGGACCAACCGCTCTCAGAAAGCAGGGGGAATAATTGCTACCCTTAACATATGTCAATATCAAGTTGATGGAATTTGTAATTTTCATGGAAAATTGATTTTTGTTGAATTTTCTTTATATTTTCTTGGTATTGTTGTCCACTCATACGTCATAACCTCTAGTAGTCTCCTCATCCAGCGGTTCCAACACCAAAACTTTAAAAATTCCTAACTTTTGCATCGATTGTCCAATTTTCTTCAAACTTTCACTGATGTGTTCTACTAATGTTGCTGCTTTCACTCAATCCACATTGCTCTAAGGGTTTATCTTCCCTTTAAGGACTAGTCAAGAAATGTTTTCAGGAAACATTTCAAAATGTCATACCTCCCTTATTTCTTCTCCGATTTAACATTTTTGAAACGTTCTTTAGGGATTGTTTTTCTCTTTCTTTTGGAGTTTATTTAGTTTTGGGGTGGATTTCCTCTTTATCCGTAGGCCTAGAAGAGGTGGACCTACATATTTATGAGTTATTTAGCATTTCAGACAATGGCATTTGATACGTGTTTTCGGGTTTTTGTTTTTCAGAACACGTTAAGAAGCACTCTGTGAGGGTCTTGCGTCTCTTGATTATTGATTCACTGTTCCGTCTGCTGTGAAAATCCCTCTCGTTTAGCAGAACAACATAAATTCACGTAGTTCGGCTCGTATCCATGAAGCCCGAGTTTACATCTCAGCGCTCACAATATCCTGGTTTGTCATAACCATGCCCTGACTGGTTGTTGTTGTTGTTGTTGTTGTTGATGGTGGTGGTGGTGGTTATGATAAACATGGATAAGCGTGTCTTCTTTGCCCATTTCATTCAATGCAGTATGCTGCTGATATGAGGTTCTTCACCTGAGTCTGCTACAAAGACAGCGTCTGCTGCATATCCAAAATAATATCGTCAATGTTCTGTTCTCAGGAAGATGTAACCTTCCCCTAGGGGAAGGCCTGTACAAAGAAGAACAAGAAAAGAAAACATTAAAGTCTTGATTACATTTTACTACACACATCGAAAGGAAACTTCAACCACGTAGCAATTACGATAGCCAATCGCTGGGGAATAAGCCTTACTTGGTTCCGACGTTGTTGTTGCTGCTACTGTTCTTATTATTGTTGTTGTTTACTTATGTGATTATGTGATCCATCTCATTAATTTGGTGAGATTTAATCACCTGGATTTCAGAAGCATGCCAATACTTTCACTGCCTGTGGCGCACTTTCACCTCGCAGATGACCCGCAACCGGTCTCCAACGTCGGGTTGAATTAGCATAAAGGCCCTGTCACACCTGTCCGGGCAAGTCTCGCGTGTGATTTGCGGAGAGCAATTTTAGCTAACCGGAGATTCCCGCAGATGGCCCGTACATGACATTACCTATAGCACGTATCTCGCCCGTAGTCGCTTGGAAGTGCGCGCGCCAAAATCCTTTTTACCCGCAGCCATGTTTAGACCTTGTCACACCTCTCCGGGCAACCAAAGTGGGCTTGTTGCGTGTGGGGATTTTCCAGTATACCGGACAATTTCTGAGATTTAGGTGAGTTTTGCATGTGTCTAACTTGCTGGACGCGTGATACTTGAGTTCTATACTTTCGGGTATTCTGTGACCTGCTTGTCAGGCGCGTGAGGACTGAACACTCAGCGAAGGAATTCCGCTGAAGGAATATTTATGTGGCAGAGGTCCCGGAGAATGTCATCATCTTGGCTGCTACCGACTCTCAACTAACCAGCAGAAAGTAAGTAACTGACCCTATTCACATTCACACGGGTTAACTGCCCGTGACTTGTCGTGACTCCTACTGGTGTTCTGCGTGGACGTCTGCTTGCAATCCCCGCGAGTCACCCCCCAAAAAAGTTTTGAGCATGCTCAAATCTTGGCTGCGGGTAAATCGGACTTGTTTGCGCAACTATATACGGGCGGCTTCGTGGTACGTACTGTCATTGTGCAAGCCATCTACGGGGACCCCTGCGGGTAGCAAAAATTGTTTCCCTAAAGTCGCAAGCAAAGGCTTGCCGGAAAGGTATGACGGGCCCTTGAGCACTCTTAAACTTGTTCCAGGTGAGTCGCGGGGATTGCCCGCAGATGTCCACGCAGAACAGCAGTAGAAGGGCGGTAGCGGTAGCACCTCGCAAGTAACTCCCACGCAAATAGCCCGGAACTATAACGTGAGTAGAACATAATAGCACACATCCAGAAGGTAAGACGCACGCAAATCTCGCCCAAATCCTTGTCCGCCAGCAGAAAATCATCCTGCTTGCTGGAAAATCCATACCCGCAACGTGCCCGCAACTTGCCCGGAAAGGTGTTCCATGCTCCAAGCCGCTCTTCCAGAGAGTTTGGACATGGAGACTAAAGAAGATGTTCTTAATTTGAACAATTATCAACCTGTATTTCAGATGACACGTCGAAATTCTGTGAGGAACTTGGAGGTAATATTTGTACGGAATAACTACTTTTCCCCCCAAATCTCTTGGTTATTAATACCACCGCACTGAAAACGGAGCATTAATATAGTATCCCATAAAAAGTAAAAAAGAATATAACCACATTTTGGGCATAATATTGCTGGCGAAGTTTAGTACTTCAATGTTAAAGCTTTGGAATTAAGAAATTGGCTAATTTGATACGCGTTTTGCGTGGTTAATAGCATTTTACAGTTAAAGATATACAAATTTTACTACCCATCTTCGCGTGTCCTAAAACATCGAAGTGGACAGGGAAGTGCTGCTGGATAGGTATGCTGTATTTCAGAAAATGATATATACATAATAATATTATTCAAACAGAAGTGCTGCCTCTTTTGTCATACCATCACCTGTGAGTGCGCGCAAACCTCTCGGTGGCACGGAGCATGTTCACAAAGGAGAGATTTTTGTTTCCTCTACTTCTCTAAAGTCTCCCTGCTTCAAATGTAAAGGGAAAGGATGAAGTTACGTCAAATGAGAGAAATTGTACCAGAAGATGTATATTAAAAAAAAGATATACATGTAGAGGGACTACATGGGCGTCAATCGGAGTCAACCAAACAATACTGGGTTCCTTCTAGGAGACGATTTTTGTTGTGTTTTGTTTTGTTGGTCACCGCCTGCCTCGGAAAATCGGGCAATCCCTCATAAAGCTGGTGTGTGTGTGTGTGTGTGTGTGTTTGGGGGGAGGGGGGTGGGGCTCCAATAACATGTTGCCCAACCAGAGGTAGCTCTCCCACTCAACTGACAAGCGATAAAGAAATAGTGATGTTAATACTGATGATTATAATGAAAATGATAACAATAATAAAAACAAAAGATAATATTGAATACTAAGTATACTGCAGTATTAACGATAACAATGATAATGATACTGACTATCTACTATCATAATTATTTGGGGACAAAATGTTCGTTTGAATCTCCCTCTTTCTTTTTTTTTTTTTAATTCGGAATCGATCTTAACACCGGTGTCGTACCCTTGGCCTGGTAATTACTTGAACCAGTAACTATGTTTATCACAGTATTTTTGGATTCTGCAAGAAATGAAACATTTTTTCTCAAACCATTAATTAAGAATTTGTAAAAACAATACATTTGCAAAATGATTTATGTTTAAGATTTCGATATAGCCTTTACATACTAATATAGCCATAGCGGAGGAATTGTCGGCGGAGCGAATGTCTTATCTTCGGAGCAAATTTTGGGGGAGCTACTGTTGGCTGAGCAATGTCGGGGAGCAATTAAATGTCGCGGAGCATTTGTCGCAATTTTTGGAGCAATTATTCGCACCGAGCATTTGACAGTCAAGCATATGTCATGGAGCCGTTTCGGGCATCGCTGCAAAAAAAAAAGAAGAAGAAGAAAAAGAAATACATATAGCCATGTCTTTACTGGCTAAATAAAATCACCTGGGGGGGGGGGGGTGGCATTGGGAGTACTGCCTTGGGGCCTTGGGGGCCCCGTTCATGATGAAATAACTTTCTTTAGTGTTTTGGGTATCTCCGTTGTCTACTACTTCCATTGCAAAAGAAATTAGCCCTGACTCTTTTCAGCTTAATACAATCATAAATTATAATAAAGTGTTGATGGGGGTACTTTGGTTCTACTGTCTGGGGCCCCGTACAGGACGGTATAACTGGTTTTGTTGTTTTAGGTATCACAGTTGTGTACTAAGGCCACTTCCATTGCAAAAGTAATTAGCTATGAGTCTTTCAACTATAAAAAATAAACTCATAATGTTATGTAGGTGGGGGTACTTTGAGACTACTGCCTTGGGCCCCGTAAAGGATTTAAAAAAAAAATGGCTTTTGTGTTTTGGGTGTCTCTGTTGTGTACTATTCAACTACAAATGAAATTAGCAATGACTCTTTTCAGCTAAATAAAATAATATGGGTGGGGGGCACTTAATGGCTAGTGTCTGGGGGACCGTACAGGACACAATAACTGGCATTGGTGTTTTGGGTATCTCTGTTGTGTACTACTTCCCTTGCAAACGAAATTAGCCATGACTCTTTTAAGCTAAATGAACTCACAGTGTTAAGTGGATGGGATATTTTGGGGCTACTGTCTGGGGCCTCGTACAGGATAAAAGAACTGGCTTTGGTGTGTTGGGTATCTCTGATGTGTACTAAGCCGTACTCACATTCCAAAATAAATTAGCCATGACTCATTTGAACCAAATACAATCATATGGAGGAGGGGGACACTTCTGGGCTACTGTCCAGGACTCCCGTACTAAAGACCTTCATCTGCTATCTCTATGCCGGTGATTACGAGGCTGAAGTCTTTGTCGATGTTGAAGCGTTCTTCCCCTCCCTGAAAGATTCCATTGGCAAAACTAGCCTTGGTCGTCCTCGGCTGCTCTTCTGAGATGCTCTCCTTGACCCAAAACACAGCTTCAGGATCATCGTGGATACCACAACTCAGTCGGATATCTTCTCCTTTCCATCCTTGAACGGTGGAGGGAGTACCTACCGTTGAGACTAAACAATGTAATTTCTTTGGGAACTTTCGAGGAGAGTCTGTCACTATACGGCCACTATACTATACTCGAACTGTCTTGCCTTTGGAGATATCCTGCTTTGAAACCATTTCTCACAATCTCCTCTAAAATGATTTGATTATCTCCCGCTCTAGCTTGGGGTCTGCAGTTTAGAGGTATTTTCTAACATCTGAAAATGTAACTTTCTCCCCGTCAACTTTGGGTTTTGTCATTATTAAAAAAAAAAAAAAACCTAGGATGGCACCATCTTGAGAGCATTAATGTATGTATATATAAATGAATACATGAACAAATATTATACATGTATGTAATATATACAACGGCGTAAATCCGTACTGAGGAGTGGGGGGGGGGGGATGATTGGCGATAGTCACCATCACCACGATTACCAACCCATAACCGGACCGGCGCAGCCCTTGGGGGGGGGGGGGGGGGGCACACACACACACACGCTTTACAGGGATGAAATGTCCCACTCTTTTCCATGCAAAGTGGGAGGGAAGTGGCAGCAAAAATATGACGAATCTTTGTTCTTGTCTTTGCTTGTTTGTTTGTTTTTTCTTGTCAGCCGACTTTCGGCGGAAAATCAGACCTTAAAAGTATGAAGACTTTTTTTTTTGTTGTTGTTTCTCTTGTCTTTTGATGTTCTTTCTTCTTGACTGACAGGCAATTTTGCCCCACCCCCCCCCCTTTAAAAAACGTAGCGCAACCCTGAATAATGCCCAAATAAATTCAATAAAATGCTACTAAGGATATCCATTTCTTGAATAACGTAGTAGATATTTTCCTGTAGCTAGTAATTGTATTCTTCAATTTTCTTGATTTAAGTCAGTGAAGCAATCATCACAGGGGCATCGTTCCGTTTTAATGATGGGGGTAGGGGAGGGACTTTGAGTTTGAATATCTGTGCGAGGGAGCGGAGCGGCCTGGGGGAGGGTGTGGGAGGGGGGTATTTCCCTCCCATAGGAGGAAAATTTGGCATTTTCAGACTTCAAATTCAGCGATCTGGTGCACACTTTCGGTGAAATTTGGGATTTTTTCCATAAAAAACAAGTAAGAAAAAGAAATATTCATAGATAATTGAATGACTACATCGTGGTATTTCAGCTCTTGCTCCGCCTGTGCACGCCACCTCCCTGGCCTGTGCGACATCGCTGTGAAGGCCTGCTAAATAGTGGGGCCTATCACCGGCGTAGCCACGATTTGATCGGGGAGCGGTTAGATGCGAGGGAGAGATGCGAGCGAGGGGGGAGTGAGAACTTTTTGCACATTGATGTTGTAAATGGTGCAATTTGATTCATTTTTTTGGCGTGTTCTATCGACTTGAAACAGTCCAACATGTTTAAGGTAGCAATACATTTTATGTTGAACAATTTTGACTATAAAATGGTATCATTTAGACAAACTTCTTGTATTAATTCTTACACTGAAGATCATGAACGCGATCATGAATTTTGACATTGTACAGTCCAAAAGCGGCCGTTTGTAGCTATATATATATTTTTCGCTTTGAAAATTAAGGGGCGGACCGGGCGCATTTGCTGGCAATTTAATACTGGCAGCAACATTAGGAGAATGACAAAGATTAAATGCGAGCGAGCTTGAAAATTTTGGACAATGTACATAACAAAGAAATCGGTCGGTAATTATTAACATCTAATTTGTCGCCTTTTTTAAACAAGGGAATAAATTTTGCTATTTTCATGCTCTCAGGGACAATGCCATTGGAAAGAGATAAATTGAATATGTGAGCTAAAGGATCCGCAATTGAGGATATTACCCCCTTCAAAAGAAAATTACTAATGTCATCATGTCCGGCACTTTTTTTAGAACTAAAATCTTAAACAATATCAAATATCTCCTGCTTATATGTTGGACTAAGAAACATTGAACTAGATTTGGTGGACCTAAAAATTCAGAAAAATGTTTCGTTGAATGGGGTATATTGCTTGCAAGATTTTCCCCGATTAAAGAAAAATGATTATTCAAAATATTACAAATCTGATGAGAATCTTCAATGATTTCATCTTCAAATCTAATTTTGGTAATATTACATTTATCATTTGATATATTCATTGCTTGCTTTAAAACATTCCAGGTGTTTTGCATATCGTGCCTATACAAATATAACTGCTCGGTATAATATTTTCTCTTTTCTATACGTATGATTTTCGTCAACGTATTTTTATAACTAGTATATTCAAGTTTCAATTGCTCAGTAGGTTTCATTTTATATATTTATAATATAACTTATTCTTTCTGTTTATTGAACGTAAAAGTGATTTAGAGATCCATGGGAGCCTAGGTATCTTTTTATAATCAGATTGTTTTTGTCTATGTTTTGGAATATGAATATCCAAGAGTCGAAGAAACTTCTGCATAAAATATTCAAAAGACAAATTTACATCGTTTGTATCAAAGATACAAGACCAGTCTGTCATGTCTAAACTGGCACCTAGACTGGCTATATTTTCATGAGTGATTCTTCGTCTCAATAAGCAACCATATCTATTATCAATATTATCATTTAAAGAGAAACTAGTAGAGATGGGGAAAATGGTCTGTTATGTCTGAAAGCAGTATAAGGGAATCGGGAGGAGGAAGAATATTACAAAAAATATTATCAATAAGGGAGGCGGATTCATTAACTATTCGTGTGGGCTTAGATATCAAAGGCAAAAAAGAAGCAGATGAAAATATTTCCAAAAAATATTGTGACATATTAATTTGTTTTAATAAGTCTATATTAAAATCTCCCATTATTAAACATTTTTTGTGAATAAAAATTGGGTTCACCAAATCCGACAAATAACCTAAAAATGATTTTAATAGTGTTTGCATATGGAGGTCTATATACTACACCTACGATAATATTCTTACTGCCAGGAACGGATATTTCAATAAAAAGAGATTCAATCGAATCAGTCATGCTGTTAAGCTCATCACGAACTACATAATTATACATTTGTGAAACGTATAACGCAACGCCCCCACCCACCCTATGTTGCCTGTTGTTAACTACAAAATCATATCCGTCGAGAGCGTATGGAAGACTTGAATCCTGGGAAAGCCAGGTTTCGGTCAAACCTATCACTGAGAATTTTTGCCTGATGGGTTTATTCAAAAACAACTGCAATTCTTCAAAATGTTTATTAATACTTCTAATGTTGAAATGTATAAGAGAAAAGGTGGTTTCATCATACTCCTTAACAACATTATTAAACTGGTTGAGAGTGAGATATTCAGAAGATGGACTTTGAAGTTGGTTTTCTATGTCAAAATCATATTCAAATTCTTGCGACAAATGAATCAAAACTATCTGAAACATAATTATAAAAAAAGTATCATTTTGAGTGACATTTGCTTCACATTCTGCCAAAGAAGGCCCGGCCGTATAAAAAAGTCATCATCATTAATCTAATTTGAATACTGTGTCTATTGTATTGTGGATCAAAGGGTGAACGTGATGTCATTTCATTTCATTTTCATTTCATTTATTTCCACTTTCATAATTGGTTTACAAACTTTGCATAAAAAACAAACAGACAGACAAACAAACAAACAAAAATACATAGTGTCAAATATGATAGTGGCGGAATCATGAGAATCACAAAGTAGGCTTATTGACAATGATCCCTTAAGAAATATTGTGATGCAAATATATGTAATCATTTATAATCATTGGTTTGTAACTGAGTTGAAACAAACATGAATGCTAAATACGATAAGATTTACAACTTGAATCAATAAAAAAACGGATACGTGTAGATATGAAAGTAGAGAAGAAAAGAAGAAAACTCCATATTTAACTATTCCTCAACTTGTAACTTAATTGCATCAAAAAGATGTTGTTTATACAATCTTTTAAATTGTCTTACGGTCTTACTGATCCTGAAAACTATATTTAAATTATTCCATAAAATAGTACCTTTGTAAAATATTGATGACTGCGTACAAGATGTGCGATTTAATGGGGGATGAATACTCTGAGCGTTTCTGGTATTATAATCATGAATTGAACTATTGAGAGTAAAATAATCAGAGAATACATCAGGGAGAAAACTATTATTAAGTTTAAACATGAATATTGCAGACTCTAATGAAATTAAATCTTGAATGGGTAATATTTGAGTTTCTAAAAACAAAGGTAAACTGGGGGAAGCATATGTTGAATCGGTTATTAAACGCACTCCCCGTTTTTGTAATTTATGTATTCGATCAATATTCTTATTAAAAGTGAATCCCCATACAATATTGCAGTAATTAATATGTGGTGAAATCAAAGCATAATACAACATTTTAAGGACATTTCTAGGAAGATACTGTAATTTATACAAAACCCCTATGTTTCTTGATATAATACTGTCTATGTAATCAATATGATAATTCCAAGATAATCTTTCATCTATAATTAATCCTAAAAATTTTGTGCTTACAACTTTATCTATTTTCATATTCTTAAAATACAATTGCAAATTGTGGTCTGTTATAATTCGCATACCAAATAAAATATAATGAGTTTTATCTATATTCAAAATCAACTTATTGGCTTCCATCCAATCACTAATATTACACAATTGTCTATTAACAATATCAAACAGTTTACATGGATCTGAGCCTTTACAAAATACACTGGTATCATCAGCAAATAAAACATAACTTAAATGTTTAGTTGATAAAGGTAAATCATTTATATATATAAGAAAAAGAAGAGGACCTAAAATCGATCCTTGTGGAACACCACAATTAATTGTTCTGATATCAGATTCAATTTCATTAACTATAGTCAACTGTTGACGATCTTTAAGGTAACTACTTAAAAGTTTGAATGGGGGGCCACGTATACCATAATAATATAATTTTTGTAATAAAATGAAATGATCTATAACATCAAAAGCCTTAGTAAGGTCAAGAAATATTGTTACAGCATATTCTTTATTATCAATAGCATCATTTATTTTTTTCACAAGATCTAATATTGCTGTGGCTGTTGTATGACCCCTTCTAAATCCAAACTGACTTTTTATCAAAATACTTTGTTTATCTATAAACTCAATTAAACTATTAAATATACATTTCTCTAATATCTTTGAAAATATAGTTAACACCGATATTGGTCTGTAATTATTAATATCATTACGGTTACCCTTTTTATGAATAGGTGTTACACGTGCAATTTTCATTTTTGATGGAAAAAAATAGACATACAGTCATTGAAAAGAAAACTTAATGGTTCACATATAACAGAAATTACAAACTTTATAACTTTTATATCTATACCATCTACACCTGAACTTACATTACTTTTCATTTCCTCTACAATCGTTATTATTTCTTTTTTTTATATTGGCTTACAAAATATACTATTTTTGTTAGGAGATTTCAAATATTTATCATATGAATTTTCATTTCTGTTATCATTACAGATCTGCAGTTTCTCCCCAATACTAACAAAAAATCATTAAAACAATCAGCTATATTTTTATTATTTGTTATTTTTTCATTCCCAATCTCAAGACTTTCTATTAAACTACTTTTGGTATTTCTTGTACCTTTTAAAAGATTATTGATAATTTTCCATGTTGATTTAATATCATTTTTCACTTGATAAAATTTTTTATTGAAATATTTCTTTTTTGCTTGTCTTAATCGAAGTGTAACATAATTTCGAAATTTATTATACACCTCTTTTCTATAAAGGGATGGTTTCTTAACATATTTTTTATACATAATTTTTTACGACAAAGCTTAATCAAATCCTTAGTCAACCATGGATTCTTATTCTTCTTCTTAAAATCATATGATTTATAAGGAAAACATTCATCATAAATATGTTTGAATACTTGCAAAAAACTATTATACTTGAAATCAACACTTCCTACACCAATATAATTTTCCCATTCAACATTTTTCAATGTGTTAAAAAAAGCGATCATATTTGACTGAGTAATATTACGTTTTACATAAATGGGAGGTGATTTGTTTGTACAATGGGCAATGGATGAAGACATACAAAAAATTGGCAGGTGATCACTTACATCACTAATCAAAATTCCTGAGTGAGTACAAATATTGACATTTGTAAATACATTGTCCAACAAAGTGGCAGAGGTTGCAGTTATCCGAGTGGGACTGCTAATCAAAGGTTCCAAATAAAATCCATACAAAATATCCATAAATAAATCAATTTTGGAATTTAAACCTATTTTCACTAAGTCTAAATTCAAATCACCCATTATGAAACAATTATATACACGCGGATTTACCCTATGTAAAAAATTGGCAAATTCATTCAAAAAAGTATCAATATTACAATTCGGGGGACGATATACCACACCAACAATTGTTTTTTTACATTTAGTGTTGTTATTTTCTAACTCAACAAAAATACTTTCAAATGACTCAGATATAACTGTCAACTCTTGCCTAATAAATACATGTAAGGAATTATGAACATATACACCTGTTCCACCACCTCGTTTGTTAATTCTATTATTACAAAATAAATTATATTCATCTATATTATAAGCTTCAACTGAAGAAGATTCATTTAACCAAGTTTCAGTAAGTCCTATTACCTTAAAATGATGATCAATAGTGCTTATATACATATTCAAATTATCGAAATTTTTCGACAAACTTCTACAATTAAAGTGAACTAACGAAAATGAATCAGAAAACTTGGTATCTTTATATTTTGAGTTAAAGGCGGGCACATCAAAATAAGATTCAGGTAAGTTTTGTTCGTCATGGATCGTATCATACATATACATATTTTTCATATAAGAATATACAACAGAAAGACAAAATATTCACATTATTGAACACAAGCAATTTGACATAGCTGTTGGAGTTTCGAGAAGCAGGAATAGAACAGAAGATATTGGAGACAAGGTAATGAATAGTAAAATACTGGTACATCGTGAAGTAATGACATGTAATAATGAACACAATTTATGACATACAAATTCTATAATCTTGATTGCAGTGAAATGATAAGAAGAATAACATAAATCGGAGTAGAGGATTGTATTTGACATGCATACTTTATATAGACAGTAGTAAACAGGTAAGTATACATCGTATTTAAGTAATCGAAAGTATATCATTATAAGAGTGATTTAGTGTTACTATGAAGCAGCTTCATTCAACTATTATTGTCAATGTAATTTCTTGATGTCTTCTTCGCAGGTGATCAGTTTTGTGGCTGTCTTGCCACCTGAGGCACTGATGAGGGCAATTATCCGTCCATCAGAGGACCAGGCAGCTGTGATGTCCGTTGCTTGTGTCCACGAAGGCACCTGTAGAGGGCAGTACTGATGAGTTTGACATCTTGGATGTCTGCGATGTGCGAAACTAAAGAGAAGAAAAAAAAATGCTGTGTCTACTGGGAACCAGAGTCAACGTACACAAAACAAACTATGAAAGTATGTCAGGACATTATCAACAAGTGAAATGAAAGGTGGATCCAGATGGCCTGTGGGTACCAAGGAAATTACACAATAATAATAATAATAATAAAACGAATAGAAGTGAGGAATTGACATAAGTTCCGGAAAAAAAGAGTTGCTTGGCAACCTCACGCAGTGGTTTAAATTCGTTGGTAACACTCTCTTGTGTGATTTAGATGATAGTAAGCATCTTGGAAAAAGAACAAATTATTCACTGTGGTTACAAAACTTCGGCATTCTGCATTCCGAATGCCCATGTATGGACATAAGGTTAAGATAACATTTCTAAAACTACCAGTTGTTAACATTCATGTCGGAGGACGATGACCAGGGAGAATATCATTGTGTAATGTGTAATGTCATGGTAAGAATATGACTTACAGTTGACTGTCAAGAAGACTGATCTGTCCATATTTTCGAGATTCTTCAGCAACACCTGGCAAAAGTAAAGACCTTCATCTGCTATCTCTATGCCGGTGATTACGAGGCTGAAGTCTTTGTCGATGTTGAAGCGTTCTTCCCCTCCCTGAAAGATTCCATCTGCGAATCTAGCCTTGGTCGTCCTCGGCTGCTCTTCTGAGATGCTCTCCTTGACCCAAAACACAGCTTCAGGATCATCGTGGATACCACAACTCAGTCGGATATCTTCTCCTTTCCATCCTTGAACGGTGGAGGGAGTACCTACCGTTGAGACTAAACAATGTAATTTCTTTGGGAACTTTCGAGGAGAGTCTGTCACTATACGGCCACTATACTATACTCGAACTGTCTTGCCTTTGGAGATATCCTGCTTTGAAACCATTTCTCACAATCTCCTCTAAAATGATTTGATTATCTCCCGCTCTAGCTTGGGGTCTGCAGTTTAGAGGTATTTTCTAACATCTGAAAATGTAACTTTCTCCCCGTCAACTTTGGGTTTTGTCATTATTTAAAAAAAAAGACCTAGGATGGCACCATCTTGAGAGCATTAATGTATGTATATATAAATGAATACATAAACAAATATTATACGTGTATGTAATATATACAACGGCGTAAATCCGTACTGAGGAGTGGGGGGGGGGGGGGGTGATTGGCGATAGTCACCATCACCACGATTACCAGCCCATAACTGGACCGGCGCAGCCCTTGGGGGGGGGGGGGGGGGGGGAGGGGGGCACACACACACACACGCTTTACAGGGACCAAATGTCCCACTCTTTTCCATGCAAAGTGGGAGGGAAGTGGCAGCAAAAATATGACGAATTTTTGTTCTTGTCTTTGCTTGTTTGTTTGTTTTTTCTTGTCAGCCGACTTTCGGCGGAAAATCAGACCTTAAAAGTATGAAGACTTTTTGTTGTTGTTGTTGTTTCTCTTGTCTTTTGATGTTCTTTCTTCTTGACTGACAGGCGATTTTGCCCCACCCCCCCCCCCTTTAAAAAACGTAGCGCAACCCTGAATAATGCCCAAATAAATTCAATAAAATGCTACTAAGGATATCCATTTCTTGAATAACGTAGTAGATATTTTCCTGTAGCTAGTAATTGTATTCTTCAATTTTCTTGATTTAAGTTAGTGAAGCAATCATCACAGGGGCATCGTTCCGTTTTAATGATGGGGGTAGGGGAGGGACTTTGAGTTTGAATATCTGTGCGAGGGAGCGGAGCGGCCTGGGGGAGGGTGTGGGAGGGGGGTATTTCCCTCCCATAGGAGGAAACTTTGGCATTTTCAGACTTCAAATTCAGCGATCTGGTGCACACTGTCGGTGAAATTTGGGATTTTTTCCATAAAAAAACAAGTAAGAAAAAGAAATATTCATAGATAATTGAATGACTACATCGTGGTATTTCAGCTCGTGCTCCGCCTGTGCACGCCACCTCCCTGGCCTGTGCGACATCGCTGTGAAGGCCTACTAAATAGTGGGGCCTATCACCGGCGTAGCCACGATTTGATCGGGGAGCGGTTAGATGCGAGGGAGAGATGCGAGCGAGGGGGGAGTGAGAACTTTTTGCACATTGATGTTGTAAATGGTGCAATTTGATTCATTTGTTTGGCGTGTTCTATCGACTTGAAACAGTCCAACATGTTTAAGGTAGCAATACATTTTATGTAGATTATTATTGAACAATTTTGCCTATAAAATGGTATCATTTTGACAAACTTCTTGTCTTAATTCTTACACTGAAGATTATGAACGCGATCATGAATTTTGACATTGTACAGTCCAAAAGCGGCCGTTTGTAGCTATAAATATATTTTTTTTCGCTTTGAAAATTAAGGGGCGCACCGGGCGCATTTGTTGGCAATTTAATACTGGCAGCAACATTAGGAGAATGACATGACGATTAAATGCGAGCGAGCTTGAAAATTTTGACATTTTACAGTCCCCAAACTGCGGTTTGTAGCTACATTTTTTCGCTTTGAAAATTAAGGGGGGGGGGGGCACCGGGCGCAACTGCTGGCAATTACCCGGCAGCAACATCGGGAGAATAGCATAGCGATTAAATGCGAGCGAGCGAAGCAAGCGAGCTTGAAAATTTTGACATTGTACAGTCCCAAAACGGCAGTTGGTAGCTATATTTTTTCGCTTAGGAAATTAAGGGGGGGGGGGTGGGTGGGGGCGCACCGGGCGCAACTGCTGAAAATTACTGGCAGCAACATCAGGAGAATGACATAACGATGCGAGCGAGCTTGACAATTTTGACATTTCACAGTCCAAAAACTGCCGTTTGTAGCTATATCTTTTTCGCTTTGAAAAATAAGGGGGGGGGGGGGCGCACCGGGCGCAACTGCTGGCAATTACCCGGCAGCAACATCAGGAGAATGGCATGACGATTAAATACGAGCGAGCGAAGCGAGCGAGTTTGAAAATTTTGACATTTTACAGTCCAAAAACTGCCGTTTGTAGCTGTACTTTTTTCGCTTAGGAAATTAAGGGGGTGGGGCGCACCGGGCGCAACTGCTGGTAATTACTGGCAGCAACATTAGGAGGATGACATAACGATTAAATGCGAGCAGGGAGGTGTTTCTCTTCCCACCTCCCTGATGCGAGCAAGCTTGAAAATTTTTACATCTTACAGTCCCAAAAACTGCCGTTTGTAGCTATATTTTTTTTTTCGCTTTGAAAAATAAGGGGGGGGGGGGCGCACCGGGCGCCAATGCTGGCAATTACCCGGCAGCAAGATCAGGAGAATGGCATGACGATTCAATGCGATCGAGCGAAGCGAGTGAGCTTGAAAATTTTTGACATTTTACAGTCCAAAAACTGCCATTTGTAGCTGTACTTTTTTCGCTTTGGAAATTAAGAGATGGGGGCGCAGCGTGCGCAACTGCTGGCAATTACTGGCAGCAACAAATATCTCGTAAACACATTTATGATGTAATCTGTTGAAATTTCAATCCCAGAAGTGTATACTATTTTTTTTAGGGGGGGGGGGAATCCTCCGTTAATTGAAAGTATCTAGATATCTCCTCCCACCCAAGGAACATTTGTATTTCTTTAAACTGAAGTAACAGACCTGGTGCACACTTTGGATGAAACATTTTGAAATCTGTCAATCTAAAGTGTATTAAGTAGACATGATTGAACGGGGAGGGTATGGGAGGGGTTAGGCCTATTCCCCCCTTACGCGAGGGAGATTTGTATTTTCAGAATTGAAATTCAGCCATCTTTGGGTGAAATATTTAGACAGTCTTCTATCAAAAAAAGTAAGAACATTTCCACATCTCGGTAGTTACGAGGAGGAGCAAAATGATCTGTTTGTCCCCAATACATTTATGTGGGAACCATCCCCCTCCCCCTCCATCGACGCCTCTGCATATGAGGGAGCTTTTGTAAGTGAAAGATCTGCTGCACACTCTTTGATAAATATAAGGAAATAAAACGTCAATCTCAAAAGTGTACAAAGTCTATCGAAAGGAACCCAGTAGCTTTTGCATATTTATGATTGCAATTCAGCGATCCGGTGCATAATTCTGGCGGTAGTTGTCCAATTTTCCATAAAGAAAGTTCGAGATTTGTCCTCATCTCGGGAATTGCTTGGGGGACAAAATGATCTGTCTCCCCCAACTTCATCCACTGCACACGATTGCGCTTTTTTTTTTTTTTTTGGGGGGGGGGATATAATGGTACTTGGCAGAATAACGAAGAACGGTTTCCACAGAAGTCAAGTTGTAGTGGCAAGGTATAGTGACAGCTCTTCATGTAACCCGGGATAACTTGTGACATGCAACAACAAACACACTAGTTTTCCTCTGATCAAAACACTATTAAACAAATTGCTATGGATAAAGGTGAATACATATATAGTTTTATTCACTTGAATAAATTTATTCCGCGAGATCAGTTTTGTACATGTGTTAAAAACCTTAACATAAAACAGTAACAAAGCAAACAAGGTTAAACAAACAAGCACAGTTTTTTCTCCGTATGTGTCTCTATGACAATCTTTGTGGACTCTACAACTAACGTAATTATGTTCCGTGATTCCAATCGACCATATAGAATATTATCTTTCATGTCTAACCCCATTCCTTTGGAGAGTAAACAATAAACATTATCAGAAACGCAAGGTTATATAAGGACCGTATAAGTTTACGCGGAGATTGAAAACTTGAAAGTTCATCTCGTATTGAAAGAAATTTTACCTTTTAACTTCAGTTACCTCACAGGAATAGATTAAGCAAACCGTACTTTAATTGAAGACAACCCAACGTTTACTAACTACAAATCTCGCAACATAGGCCTACATATCAGAGCACTTCTGAAGCCCAGGTCTATCAGATGTTAACATACTGTAGCCTTTGAAAGATCAAACATAATTTGGCATATTATGATGCCGACAATTTGAATAATTTCCTGAGATTTTTTCTTAAAGATTCTTTTGTATGTTTTATTACCATTCAAACACCATTCATATTTGCAGAAATCAAAATGAGTTCTGCCCTTCCTTTTCGTAGAGATAGTTCTATTTATTTTGCCCACCCTTTTTCCATCTTTGTCAAGTTAATGGCTTCATATCTGGCCCCTACTAAGCACAATGACATGATAAGCAACGTTATTTTCCAACAACATAACAGGCTCATAAATACAGTTGTAAAATTCGTTCTGGATCACGGCACACTTCAGGTTTTACACATTCTTACCAACGTGTGAAAATAATTTGGTAAGGTATAATATCCGTTTCAGTACTCAATTCCAAGTAGGTCCTATTCACTGGAAAAAAAAGTGAAAATCTTTTCGTACTATTCTGGCAAACTGTTAGAATGTCTTGCCTTTTCTGTGGAATTGTTTAATTAGGGAATAAAGAATCCATTTTTCTGTTCGTGAGATGAATGTTGCATATCAATAAAATTGGCTGCGAATAAACTTCAGGTGAACTTTCTTGTGTTTTTTGCACATCTCCCATGAAAACAAAAAGAAATCTGGTTAATAGGTCTGAACCATTAATCTAAAGCAATGTTCATTAGATTAAAGGAGGTACTTGCATATGACAAAATATGGGAATTTTGTTTTTTCTGGAGGCAAACGAATTATACTAACTGAGCAAAATCACTGCCAATATGGAGAGGGTAAATGTGTTGCAATTCCTACGACTGAAACTCGTACAAGGCTGTTAACGAACTCGTTTGTTATCTAGATCTTTGGGTAACTCATGCAGAGCTCGACGTGAGTCGTATCGCGCTCGGCATGGTGCACTCGTTCACGCCTACGTCCATGGCCCTACAGACTGTGTTGCATCAAGGAGGTGGGAAGAGCACCTCCCTGGTTGCATGCAGCTGGTTGCCATCTGGTTGTGTGGCTACTATAGTAGTTCAACATCCGAAGCATGCATTACGGTCGATATTGCTCTACATGCATTGGCGTGCGAGAGAAGTACGCGAGCGCTGCTAGCACTGTTCAGCCGTATGCTCTCGTCACGAGGCGGGCGTGCGAACGTCATGGCTCATGCATACAGTATGTAGCCTATAACCTAGGTGGGGATGCAGCTGGTCTGATGCGACGAGACTACGAACAGTGGATGCGCGCGAATACACCGCCTATGATCCAGTTGTTTGTCGTTGTTTTCTTTTTTTTTGAATGGGTGGCAGTCTTCTTACACGGAAAAAAAAAAAAACTGCCACCGATCGTGGCGCCTAGCGGACGCGGTAGATGCGTCCACTGTTCGTAGTCTCGCCGCATCAGATGTATCGCTTGGCAAAGACAATTATCTCGCTGCATCATACGTTTAGCTTAACAGCAAATTACAAAGACAATAACTGCATTCTCCGCCTAGATTATAGGCTTTGCAATAATCCATCATGCTGGAATCAATATCACCACATTTTTTTTTTGTTCCTACATCTTATTCTTGGGAGAATTTCTGGGGGGATATTTGTACATTCCATCCCCCCCCCTCCTTCAAAAGTGGGGGGATATATCCCCCCATTCCCCCCCCCCGGGATTTACGCCCATGAATATATACGTATATATATATATATATATATATATATATACACTCAGCAAAAAAAGTAAGTTCCCCCTAACATTTTTGGATATATCTCAAAAAGTATTTTACGGATGTTCATAATTCGAACGGGAATGGATAGGGAATTTCATTACTCATAACATGAGTGGCATATCATTGCTACCAGATATCATTATTGGTGTCAAAAAAGGCATTTTATGTCAAAATGCATGGGAAAAAAATTGCACTTTAGGCCATAGAGAGCATATTTATTGTATACATTTCCTATGTAAGTTATCAAATGATCTTTTTAAATTGTGTAATTCTCAGGAATTTCTTCAGGTACAATGTGCTTCCCTATTAAACAGATGTTATGCATACTTTTTGAACAATAGGCCTTATCAATATGAAAATATTGGTAGAAGCCATGTGATTTGTAATTCCAATTCAGGTTGATCACATTAATGTGCCTGTGGGCATTTTGCATCATGCCCTCAAGTTGTAGATCAGTTTGCTGAGGGAAATGGCATCGAACGTATGGAGTGGCCCGCAAGATCCCCTGACTGTAATCCAGTAGAGAATCTTTGGGATATCATTAAGTGGAAAGCGAGCAAGAAGTTGAAAGATGACACTTCACTGCAAGAATTTCAGCGCATCTTGCAGAGAGCATAGACCAACATTGAGCAGCGCCAAGTACAAACTTTAGTTAACAGTTTGAGGAGGAGATGGCGGCTGGGCATTGCGGGTGGTGGACATATCAATTATCAAATACTTCACTATATGCTCATGAAAAGAAAGAGATAGAGAAATATGCAATAACCCATGCTTAAATGTTCAGAATCATGAGTGATTGTTTGATTATTTGTGTAAAAGTCATTGCAAATCACGAAAGTGCAACTTTTGTTTCCATGCATTTTGACATAAAATGCATTTTTTCACACCAATAATGATATCTGGTCGCAATGATTTTCCACTCATGTTATGAGTAATAAAATTCTTTATCCATTTCCGTTTGAATTATGAAAATCGGTTGAATACTTTTTGAGATATATCCACAAATGCTAGGGGGAACTTACTTTTTTTGCTGAGTGTATATATATATATATATATATATATATATATATATATGTGTGTGTGTGTGTGTGTGTGTGTGTGTTTAGTATACAATAGATATTTATATATTTATTTTTCTTCTATGAGTCCTTTTTCAATTTTACCACTGCATGCAATCGTCGTTGCGCTACCATTGTCTGGTATTAACTTACTTTCTACACATTGGTCAAATGCGACTTCTTGTGAACAAACATCTTGTCCGAGGATGAACACAGAGGATTAGGATACAAGACGAAACCTCACTGACAGAAATTTTTTCAAATTCCCAGCCTTATCTGCTACCTTATCACTGTGATTCCATAACAATGACACCAATTAAAGAGCTTAATGGCAAAACGGGTTTAGCGCCATTTTGAAACTTTTTAAAGTGAGTCCATCACCAAACAGTGTAAAATAAAACCTATTCATTGATACATGTTCCTCGCTGCACTATAATGTAGGTTCATTACAATGATTATTTTTCAAATCACAATAAAAAAACATATTTCACTCTTTCATTATAATGCTTTTTACAATATTTGATTAAAAATATCAAATATCTCAAGTTAACAAGGATGGGGATAACTTGTTTTCCCATCAAAGTCTTCAACTTTTGTTTTAATCAATGGTAATAAGACAAGGTTATTGTAATTAGATGATAAATAATTACAAGCCGAGAAGTTTCATTTCACATTTGAACTTTGTTCATTTTTTTTTGCAATTACTTCTTTCAAGAATACAATGTACAAACGAAAATACGACAACATAATTTAAAACACTTACATTTTCTACGAAGGATAAAATTTTACGAACAAAGAAAATGGAAATAACTGTAGTACAAAACACAGCAAATTATTGTTTTTGTTACCCTGTGTCACAAATCCAACAAAAAGTCGCCAGAAATGGATTATTAGTTTAGCAAACAAACAAACACGCAAACCCACCACAGCAGTAGAAAACAAAAAGCTTTTCTACCCCAAACAAAATTAATAAATAAACAAGAGACCCGCGGGTCTAGCGCTCACCTGAGTATCGCAAGTTCACCTTTCACGCAGTCACTGATCTAAATTATTCACAGCTCTACCAAAATTTGACCAGGCATTCTCAAGTAGAAGATGAAAATGTACAATAAGGGCCCAAATTTTTTAAGATTCCTTAATTTGGGGGGATTGGGGCCCTCTGGGTCCCTCTGGGTGGGGCATGGTGCCCATTTTGATAAATTGAGATCCTGACCCCCTAGGGATGCTACCTGCCAAGTTTGACGAAAATTCATTATGAGGTTTTCAGGAAGAAGATGAAAATGTACAATTCAGGCCCCCATTTGGACCTTCCCAACCACCCACCCCTACCCCCAAAAGGGGCACCCCTGGATCTCCTATGAACAAACTTGAAACTACAGTCATTAATGTACTCACTCATAGTATTATCTTAGCTCTATAACTTCTGATTCTAGAGAAGATTTTTTAAAGATTCCTTCATTTTGGGGGTTTGGGCCCCCCCTGGGGGCCCCCTGGGTGGGGCATGGTGCCCATGTTAACAAATTGAGATCCTAACCCCTTAGGGATGCTATCTGCCAAGTTTGGTGAAAATGGGTAATGGGGTTCTCAAGAAGAAGATAAAAATGTACAATTTAGGCCCCATTAGGACCCCTCCTCACCCCCCTCCCCTGGGTCACAAGGGGGGGCACCCTTGATTCTGCCATGAACAAACTTGAAACTACAGTCATCAATGTACTAACTCATAGTATTAACTTAGCTCTATAACTTCTGGTTCTAGAGAAGAAGATTTTTACAGATTCCTTAATTTTGGGGGGTTTGGGCCCCCTAGGGGCCCCCTGGGTGGGGCACGGTGCCCATTTTAACAAATTGAGTTCTTATCCCCCTAGGGATACTACCTGCCAAGTTTGGTGAAAATGGGTCATGGGGTTCTCAAGAAGAAGATGAAAATGTACAATTTAGGCCCCATTAGAACCCCTCCCCACCCCCCTCCCCTGGGTCCCAAGGGGGGCATCCCTGATTCTGTCATGAACAAACTTGAAACTACAGTCATCAATGTACTAACTCATAGTATCAACTTAGCTCTACCACTTCTGGTTCTAGAGAAGAAGATTTTTACAGATTCCTTAATTTTGGGGGGTTTGGGCCCCCCTGGGGGCCCCCTGGGTGGGGCATGGTGACCATTTTAACAAATTGAGTTCCTAACCCCCTAGGGATGCTACCTGCCAAGTTTGATGAAAATCGGTCTTGGGGTTTTCAAGAAGAAGATGAAAATGTAAAAAGTTTACGCACGACGCACGACGGACGACGGACGACGGACGACGGACGACGCACGACGGACGCCGGACGAAGGGCGATCGCAATAGCTCACTTGAGCCTTTGGCTCAGGTGAGCTAACAAACAAACAAACAAACAAAACAGATCCAATATTCTGACACACAATATTTCGTGAGGTGGCGCCAAGGACTGGAAAGTGTTGGCTCTTGTATAAATGGATGAATAGAATGACTGACACATTTTTCCTCACAGACATCCGTACCTTCTTCTTGTGTTTTCACAGGAGTAAAGTTATGAAAAATTGACTACATTCCCCCCCCCCCCCCAAAAAAAAAAAAAAGAAAAAGAAAATTCGCTTTTCATTAACAATGTTGGCATAAGACTACGATTGGACAAACTTGGACTGATATAAATCATGATGAAAATAACACTTTCACTTCTACTGCTACTAGTACTAATGATAATAATGATACTAATGATAATTTGTATAACATTAATGTAGATAATAATGGTGATAATACATACAATTTCTATACCGCCATTTTCCATCTTGATTAAATGCTCAAGGCGCTTTATACCAAAGCGAAAAGACTGAGAATACATGTAATAGCTCAGAAGAAGGAAAATAAATTTTGCAAAACAACATTTCAGGAAACTTTCAAGGAGTTCGTAAGAGAAAGACGCATGGGGCGTGAACATAGGTCTGTACCACAATTCAAACAAGATGGGAGGGGTAAGGGGAGTGGAAACCTTGACTGGATTACCTGTCCTAAGTCAAAGGGGACAGATTTTAGTCAAATTTTGTTGACACTCCATACTTGTCCTACTCTATAATATCACAACGACTGCATAAAAGTGATTTAGTGCATAATAATCAATTTAGTATTGCATTAAAACACGTGTTGCGTGATGCATTTCGCAGCTCGAAAATACGGTTTTGTGAGTGCACGAAGAAAAAAAAATAATTAAAACACATATAGATCTATACAGTTTAGAGATAATACGACATACATCGTTCCAAAATAAATACCGTAATATCTTATGTTCCATATTCAATCGAATATCAAATGTATACATGCATCAACTTATCTATATAATCATGAATGCATACCATCTATATAATTCTTTTTTCTTTTAATCAGTCTCATGTACACTATACATGCTGTGTTACTGTCAAGGGTAGACCATCGCTGCCAACAAAATGGCAGAGAGAAAAGATATCAACAACACATTTCACAAATTAAAATGGAGTCTCTGTTATTTTGATTAGCACATTTTGCTGTCAATACACATTTCAGAGTACTTGCATTTTACCTATCCACAATATCAAACACATAGTACAACTACGGAGTGAAGCATGAATTACAGTTGAACATTATACGTAACACAACGACGAGACATTATGATTCTTTTTTAAAGTACCACTTTACGAAGCAAATACATTCACTTGAAAGGCACAGTGAGCTTGTTTGAAAAACAAAACAAAACAAAACTACATCCCTACCCCCCTACCCCCCCCCCCCCGAAAAAAAAGTGACATAAGCGGCATAAATGCTCGAAAGAAGCAACGGGGTCACAATTCAGTAAATATACCTGTATGATATACCTGCACTCGGCTTAGTCATTATACATCACGTCATACATACAAGTCTGTCGAATTTTAAGTTAAACACTGTCACGACAACGATGTATCATACTCATCTAAAAAAGAAAAAGAAAAAGAAAAACGTAACGTATTATCCTTACTCATAAACACTCAATATTGAGCCCACTTGTTTGCGAAGCATTTTCTGTATTATATTATTACAAGCTGTACGTCTAGTGCTCCTTGCAACATTCGTACGTCGGAAGATAATTGACTGCCCCTTTATAACGCATGGTACACAGTAAAGGGCAAGTACCAAAACGGACTAAAAACAGGTGTCTATTCTTTTGTACAGTATATTGAAAGCATCACAGCGGAGGCATATTTCGTCTCGAAGCATTATAGACGTACATTTCTCATTATTTCAATGATTTTATATCACTTGCCATTGAAAAGCCAAGGGTTGGTTGAATCCAATTAATGGTTGATCTGATCAAATGACATTCAAACGAGGATATCTCTTTGTCTGAAATCATCACAACAAATCATTCTTTCTACATAGAGACACATATTCATAGCCTCAAATTTGCCACCACTGCTTTATACATGTAGATTGGCCAGCTGTGTCAACCGTACAGAAGTATCACGCCTACCGAAAGGTATGTAGCATTTAAGGTCACGATGTTTAGTACTCATTTTTTTTTTTCAGAAAGCTTATTTAAGAAGCAGTCCGTGAGGGTTTTGTGTCTTTTGGTTATTGATTCACTGTTCCGTCTGCCATCAAAATCCCTCTCAGTTAGCAGAGTAGCATTAATTCACATATTAGCGATTATCCATGAAACCCAAGTTTACTGCTCAACGCTCACAAATATCATGGTTTATGATCAACATGCACAGACTGTTTGTTGTTGCTGTTTGTGGTGGTAGTGATGGTTATGATTAACAAATGATTTATATAGGCCTGATTTCTTCACTCAATGCAGTATACGAGGTTCTTCAGCCGAGTCTGCTACGAATTAGACATGGTCAGCTGCATATCCAAAATTGTTTTGTCTTCCGACATACGTACCGTACCCTTTATTTCTGGTAATCGTTTCTCTCATATCTATTATACCGCCGATCGAGAAATATCTGCAGTTTCATGTGCTGTTCTTTATGCCGTGATACTGATAAAGTAGTAAGATAGCGGCGTTCTTCTTTTCACTTATCATCAAGCAACGTGTAAGCAGTGACTCCCCACAACGACCCATGGAGGAAGACCTGTGGAAAGTGATTGCAAAGAAGAACATAGAAAGAAAACATAAAACTAAAACTGAAAAGTCTTGATAACATTTCACACACATTGAAAGGAGATCTGCATCTACGTAGCAATTATGACTGTCAGCCAATTGCTGAAGAATGAGACCTATACTTGGTTCAGATGTTGATGTTGATATGTTGCTTGCCTGTTTGTATGTTTTGTTTTGGTTTTGGACGTTACTTATTCGGCAATGTGAAATGTTTATTTCGGAGCAATTTACGTTAGTCTCGTAAACTTCTTACAGATTTGAGGACATCCGTACCATTTTCATTTCAGTAACATTCCTATATAGTTTCACCGCCTGTGGTGCACTTTCACGTTGCAACGGTACCGGCCTCGAACGTCGGATTGAATTCCCATATAGACCCAAATATGTTAAATACTGTGTGTCGTGTGGTGTGTGTGTGAGTGTTATGATGCGTGTGTGTGTGTGTGTGTGTGTGTGTGTGTGTGTGTTTCAATCACAAGATCATCTAAAAAACAAGAAATCAAACACTTAACAATGTTTACCTGAGTCGTGCCTTCTATAATCCCTGATTGATCCAATCGGTCACTGGCTTTTTATTGACGATAATGTTCTCCAGCTATGGGAAGTGTCAAACAAGTGAAGATAATAATTTTATACGTTTAGATATAGTGGACGTACATAAGGGCAACACACGTTATATTCCATCAATTCGTACTTTCTTCAACCAATATATCCGAATAGCTGGAGGTATTGCATTACTCCTTAGTGCTGATGGTGAGGCACAATCAGTTGCTTGCAGTATCTTACAGTATCAACACGTTTCCTTCTAATTACGTTTTTATTTTTTTTTTTGGGTGGGGTGGGTAGGGGAGATAGATATCAGTTAATTCTCTTTCGTCTTATTTCGTTCACTCTTAAATTATGGTAAGTTCTGATGTTACAGATATTTTTTTTTGATTGAGGAAAAACAATCACACGCTATGTAAGGTATCAGAAATTATATGTTCCCGGGTGGACAGAAGATATCTGAAAACATCGCCATGGCGAACACGGAGGTCGTGTCAAGAAATGCTGACAATGTCTTTATGACTTTTCAAAGTTACACTTTTTTCTTATAAACAAAAATGGTCGAAAATTTAAGGAATTATATTTACTTTACAGCATGTGGCCTGTGAAGCAATTGTTTCGGAGAACGTTTTAGACATCAGCCCGTAGATTTTGAGATCGGCGTGTTCAAGATGGGGTAAGTGACAAACAAATTCAGCCAGGCCTTCTAGTACTACTGGCTTTGAACAGACGTCATGACCGACGTTGATGCAAAGCTCGCGTATCTGAAGAGGAAAAATATAGCAATAAATCGAATGCATATTCTGAACATAGGGATCAACACTACATATAAATCATATATATGTATAAATGTATCTACCCATCTTTCTACGTATACATAATTATATGTATATTATAATGTGCTTGTAAAAAGTGAATTTTGTTGATGGACATGGAATATCTATGATAAAACACATCAATACAATGGGAACTGATATCACTTTGACTCAAAGAGAAAAGTCACCACTTGCCAGAGATATAGCTTCGGTCATGGTCATGATCCATACTGTCCAATGTCAAAGATCATATCAAGCATATCAAGCATATCAAGCATAGCTATTTGAAATCACTGCAGTATCAGGAGGGGGTTGGCTTTGGGCTCTTCCAACCAAAAGACAAAAAAAAAAAAAAAACAGAAATCGAGAAAAAAAATAAAAAAATCACAAAAGAATTGATTTTGTGAGGATTCCGTCTTTAGATGGGGGAGGGGGGGGGGGGGGGGGAGGGGGTTGGAACAATGACTCTGGAACCTCTTTGTCCCGCATCCTCCCACACTAAAAAGTGATAAAAAAGTTTCGTGGTTCCTGTATTGAAAGACGTAACCAGTATAGAATAGAATAGAATAGAACTGACGCAATGGCGACTGGTTATATGCCTTCGCCATATCACATTATTCTCACATATAGATCAGTGTACAACTTGAGAGTGGAAGACGACAGTTTCACGTGATTGGTAAAAACATAAAAGATAAATGACATGATTATGCAGTCGTTCAAAAAGCAGATTTCATTGGGATGGATAAATTGTTTCATCGAGCAAGACTTTGGTACCCCTGCTGGAAAGAACACAGTGTCCCACAGTGTGAAACACAACTTCAAACATGATGCGAAACACACACATGACACTCGTGACAGTGTGAACACATTGCAAACAGTGTGAAATCTCTTCACATTGTTGAATCTAATTCTGTGACAATGACTCTGCCGACTGTTTTTGTTTTCTTTTACGAAGAGGAGAGTCAATGTACAGACGATCAACGAGAATTTTTATGAAGGCAAATTGATGTATTAAAAGTCAAAAGCATTTTCACTGTCAACGATCATAATGTGTATTTTCAGGTTATATACCTGGCTGCATGGCACCAAGTTGGTAGCTGTTTGGATGAAATTATCGGGCAAGTCATAGCTGCATTTCATACTGAAGCTCGAAAGACGTGGCAGTGAATACACCCATTTGGCCAAGTCTTCTCCCATGATGTATATTGGACGCCCCAGGTTCAACTCTAACTGCTGCATCTTTAAAAACAAGAAACAGACAAAAAGTTAATTGATAGAAATTAGAGTAAACACTGGATAAGACATTCGCAGTATAAATTACAACATCATAAATGATAAGCCCGGGTTCAGATTTAGATAAAGTTGTGCTTTAATCACGCGTGTGGACAGAGTAGCAAGCAAAGAACGTGTTAAAAAGTAGAGCTGGCCCCAACGGGCACAAGGAGACATCTTATTTCCAAGATATTCTTATGATAGAGCCCAATCGAATACCTGATTTCACTTTGCCACCATAATCACTGCAAATTGCCAACAGAGCATACACTGTATTATGAACTAACTTGTTTTGTCAGGTAAAATCAAGTTGCGATCATCGCATCTTTTGCGATAAATGTATTTACCGATAGTCTCAGGGGAATTTCTCCTGGCAATCAGTTTTTTACAGTGCGTGAAAGTGTATTGCGTAATCACGAATATAGTGCATTTCTTCTCTTGGAATTTGAAGGAGAGATGGTATAATAACATCTTATCCATCATCCTAACCACAATGTTTAAATGAGTAAGTTCAGCTACTTCGATTGATTATACTAACAAAATGTAGCATAACAAGGTCACAAAAGAGTTACGATGTAAGAAATGGGGTTGCCAATAAAGGATGATTCAGGTGAAAGATTATACCAACGATTTCCATAATAGTTTTAAAACCATCACCACTATCATTACTTGGCTGCTTAGAACGTTTGACAGTTTTTCGTCTATGTATAATCATGAAGTGTAACTGACATTACCAAAATATGACGGATTGAAAGAAACTTTGAAAAGATGCAAATTATAAGATAGTCTATCCAAAAACGTTATATTTGAAAACTGAAGGAAAAGGAGAAGCCACCAACACGTTTACATTGGTTTGCACATCTCACAGGTTAACGACCTCGTATGCCCTGCTACAAGTTCGAACTAATTTGTCAACTCCTGGAGTGACTTTTTTTTTCTCCGACGATCACGTGCACTTTTACAATTATGTCCCTCAACTTTCCATATAACAGTATACCTCAAAGTATTCTTCTATCGAATTGGTATATCTCTATTCAAAGTCAGAAATATTTAACATGAGTAAGTGTTTCTTTAAAGCCGGTTTTTCTGCTATGCTGAATGTGACTCAAGATTTCTTTTTGCCTGTATGTACATTTTTCGAATATGATATTCAGAGCTGTCATCTATAAATTGAATAACTGAACGTTGATTAAGCCCCAGCATTCTACATTCTAGGAAGTGCTCACACATTGAGATTATTGATAGGGAACCACAATCCTATATCACGATGAGTCTTACTTGACTGGTTGTGTAATTTGTTTGTCAACGCAATTGTTTTCTGTCAACAGGCAAATAGTAGATCAGGATAGATAGAGTTGTAGGAATTCACAAAACATCTATATAATTATTCACAAACAAATGCGATTTGTGCGTGAGAAATAATACCTGAGATATTTGCGCCATGGCGGTGGCTGTTGAGAGGAAATCATCAAGAAAGTTTCCGTAGCCCAAACTTAGGCGCGAAAGTTTTGGCATAGTATGCACCCACTGGGCCATGGGTCTTCCAATCAAGTCGTGCCGTGGATTTCCACGTGAAAATAACGTCAGATCTTCAATCTGAAAAAAGGCAACAACAAATGAAGAACTGAACTTATAAAATCAACAAAAATTGCAGTCAATGAATATGCAGCAGCAATGACATAATGTTTGTCTGATGACATAATATCAATGTAAATGCTCAAAGAGGGAACTTGTGATCATAGCGTGTACATTTTAGACTCAATTTGAGTCTAAAACAGACTTAAACGTCTTCTCACATTGACACCAGATGAAACCAACCCTCCCTCTCCCTCTCTTTCCTTATCATAAACGGAAACCTAAGACACGTGCCCGAGTAATTTTCTCGGGACTCGTCTTCAATGGGTTAAAAAAAGATGAAGTGTATTTAATGGTTACGCATTGAATATCAATAGATCTTTGAGATAAAACAACGTTTCTCAATTATCGTTTTATCGTGCTGCTTATTCAGAAATAAGCAAGCTTTTATAATACGGTTAGAGTCTTGATATTACTTGTTGTCTTGTAAAATATCTCTTCTACATTCTTCCAAAGCGTAGGAGTCCCCCTAGACTCTTTATCAAAGCTATATACACAGTCTTTGGAACGCAATAAAAGGTGTCCTATCTTTGAGTTTGATATGGCATTATTACAATCATGTACGGATTTTCCTTGATTCAATGCACAGACAGATCTATAACCGTATTGTCGTACACGTGCTAAGATTCTCAAATGTTTTAAAAGATAGCACATGGCCACGAGTGCGATGATATAAGATTTCGCACGAGGTGAAAGATAGGGGCGCTCTATTCAACGAGGCGAAGCAAATAATTTTCACACAACAATGAATATATAATGTACTCTTAAAAGAATCCCACAAGAATTGGAACAATCATCCCCGAGCATTCCCACTAATTTCCACTGATCAGTTACTAGCCATCCCCTTTTAATAGCGTGCCTCATCTTTCACCTAGTGCGAAATCTTGCTCCATGGATGGCACGAGGAAAGACTGTACACTGTTTGTTTCATACAACACCTCGAACGTCAATAGATGTGGTCCACACACATGTTTGAATTTAGCACAGAAATTGCAACCGTTTTCATAAATGGCGAATGAGTAGCTGCACGTGCAGTCATACAGCCTGTCGTTAGCTGCGTTATTTCAACTTTAGCTATTGAAATTAACAGTGATGAGGAAACTCACTCGGCTTAATTGCTCTATTTAAGTCGTTCGTAAAGTCATGCGTAACTTTACGAATAACTTCATGAAACGGGGCCCAGTAGCAATTAAGATGTCGGTTACTCTCACATGAAATTATTGCCACAATCCTATCGCAGTTTAACGTGTGTCTTATGATTGCAGTAACAGAAGTTCCTTGTCTATCCTTTCGTATTACAGACTTGAAGGATTTGAATGAAACCATTCCTACCATTTGATGATCGTAGACTGAGGGTGATACACTGGGGAACATTTTCTTTCCCACAGGTCCGGACATTCCTCCGTGACTTCTATGGGGTTTGTTCTCCGTACCAAAAAAGAGAAATGTCTCTTTGGAGACAAGAAGAGAGAATCAGTATGATCTTACGTGCTCTCGTGTAGTCAAAGTAAGCACACCTGACAGGATTGCGCCATGACGGCGGCTGTTGAGAAGAAATTATGCGGCAAGTCGTAGCAATTACACTTCACAGTGAAGCTCGAAAGACGTGGCATTGTACACAACCACTTGGCTAAATCCTCTCCCAGTTTGGAATTTTCAGAATCGTCTTTCCCGTACCCAGAGTTCAATATGAGATCTTGGATCTGGAGCAAAATAAAGAAACCAACCACCATATTGAAAAAAAATATTGCAAAATATGGAAAGATTCAGTGTTTGCTGTCAATATGTAGAGTAATGTAAAATCCCTGAACATGCATTGAAACAGGTTCAAACGTTCATAAACACATGAATTAGATCACAGGATTTCTCAGATTGAGTTGTCATGAAATGTAAGTACACACTTCCTCTCTCTCTTCATGACACTATTTTAGTACAAGAGAAGTAAGTGTTGAGTTCGACGCGTGAAACAAGAATCGGTCATGTCGGTAAATTAAAGAGCAATGAAAAACACAAAATATGATTTGAACGAATTCAGTAATGTTAGCAGAACACATGAGCGAAGCTTGAGGAATATCAGACAATTATACTAAAAAATTAAACATTTTTTTTAGAACGTTGGTGCAGCCATCGCTACCCGAGAAGGATACCACATTTCGCGAATTCCCGTTACAGATTGTACGTGTGATGTATGTATGTATGTACGAACAATAAGATAATAACGAAGTGAATTACACAAAATTTGATTTCTTATGAAAAGTACACATTCCCTCGCACATGCAAATATTGAGGGAAACATTATTTTCCTGCTTCAGAAAGAGGTAAACCAAGCGCTTTTGCATTATGATAGAAAAGTAAACCATGTTAAAATTTCTTTATAGGCCTATTTTCTTTATATAGTTTTCCATACCCGACGTCACAAAGAGTTGTAGGCCGTATTCGTCTCATCCAGTTGAACCAACACTCCGGCAACATATCCCGGAGATGTATTAGATTAGGTGATTTCAAGATCGGTGCTAGAAGTGCAAGCGGATTTCGCAGTGCTGTGATTCCACCACCTAGTGTTGGGGATCGAATGTGATCGGTATCGCTTCGTTAATCTGAAAGTCGGTGTTGGAGCTCGATTTAAGGCAGTTGGATGGGAGATAGCACAGCACTAGCACTAGCACTAGCACGGAACTTGAAATCACCCATTGTATATTGATTGCTTCTTCTTTCTCTCTCACTGACATGATTCAGGTATTTGGGTTTCATTCTCATTTAAGGGGTACATCATCTAGATTCAAAATTGCGTCATCTAGATCCACCATCTAGATTCAAATTTGGCATGCTCGAAACAGGGAAAAGCGAACATTCCCTTAACATTTTCACCACCTATAATAACTGGAAAATAATATTTGATAATGGCGGCCATTTTTGGTTGACAGTTTGTCGGCCATGTTGAATATCTCAAAATTTCAAAGATGCAAGAGTTGCATCACACCCAGATTCGGATTCAGTACCTTCGACATATTAAAAGTAAAGCTATACCGTTCCTTTTACAATTCCATCACTGATAAAAGAACGTATATAGATCTGATAATAGGAATCTTTTTATCGACCATTTTTGCTGCAAAATTGAAAGAAAATTGTCGGTCTTCTTTATAACGGGAGTAGCCTTTTAACAGTGTTTTGAAATCGTGAAATACTAGCTAATTCGCATCTATGTCAGTTGGGGTCAGTGGACGCACGTTATTTCCCGAAAGTTGTTGATAGGTAAAGACCAGCCTTTTGTCAAGGCCCTCTCGCTTTAATGGGCGAGCGAAGCGAGCCCAGCCGAGCGCGACATCACAACCCCACTCAGCTGGGCTCTCGTCACTATACAGCGAGAGAGCCTTGACAAAAGGCTAGGTAAAGACGGACATGAAAATTGAATGGCGGAGGAGGAGAGGAACGAGCACGCAGCAAACAGCGAGCAGCCGCCCCAGCATCTTTCCAGTCGTTACACTTCGGCTGAACTAACTACTACTAAAGAGACCCATTCCAAAATATGAAAGCTGCACAACCCACACCGGACACCGATTACAGCCCTAGGAAAAAAAAAAACCCGAACTTGGTGAATCAGGCATTGTCCTCCAGGACTGCATTGCCAACAAACGAAAGAACTAGCCACCCCCCCCCCCCCAAAAAAAAAAAAAAATATTGATTTTAATATAAGATATATTTCATTGCTGAAAAATGTTGAAATGTGTATATGAAATATTGTAGTAACACTTCGGCTTTCGCCTGTTATCTACACCACGTCATGTCATCGTTTATGACAAGGACGTACCTGACAGTTTGAAGCCTCCTCGGTGAGAATCGTGAAGAAGTCCGCGTGAAAAGCAATGTTGGTTAGGACTGCTTTTTGCAGCACACAGCTGGAACATATAGCCTTCGCCAATTCACGGGAAATAGTTTGTCCACAGTTTCCTCCGTCAAGACACAATGATGGCTAAAGGGAGCAAGCATTTATTGATAGTAGTAAAAATAACAGTCCGCTGAAGAATGACGTGGGCAAAATTTATAGTAGTTATTTTCGAGGTGATTAAAATATAGGAAACAGAGTTTTATATTGTAAATCTATATTACAGTTCGACATTAAATGCCTGAAGTGTGAAAGGGAGAGTGCCGTGCTCTTTTTGTTGCATGTATAGACCTATATAGCCAGAGCATAACTGGGGCAAAATACATGACCACATCAGCATTCATAGGTAACTATGCAGTATACACGCAGCATGAAACCGCTCTTCGATACGCGTCGTCTTCGGTATGTTCACGCGATCAAACGTGAATAGTAAGGGTCTACTTCCAGTAGCAGATTGAAATCTGGTTCTCTTCACCGATCAGTCTGATTCTAATCGAGCTTAAAACAGCTGCACTATACCATTTCCATTCACACATTAAAAAAAATTGATTGCAATACAGATATTTTCTGACTCAATCCAAAATTGTTTAAATGTTAACAAAGTCTCTGCGATGGATTTGGACTCTTCGCACCGCAGTATTCCTTGTGAGCACTTCATACCGGTTGCAGTTGTTCGTGGATCATCGTCAAAATTTGCATGACGGTGCATTATGGTAAAAGGAAAAAGCCTATCTTTTTTATGGTGGCGCCCTCGCTTGTTCCATCTTTATACACAAAAAGGTAATTTTTGTAAGGGTGTGCGCAACGCTGGCCGTGTTTTTCAACAAATATTTTCCATCCAAAATTCGGTATGTCAATGTATCATAGTCTAATCTAGACACCTATACTGAAGTTGATGCTCCCTCCTCCCCCCCCCCCCCTTCCACCATTTACAGGATCAAAGGTCACCCTGATCAAGTCAAAATGTGCAAAAATGCAGCTGCTTAAAGAGTGATTGGATTTTATTCAGACTTGCTAAGGAAGGGTATGGGTGGCCATTCTACATGAAGGACACAACAGTTTGTGGTGAAGGCGCCCTCAGTGTTCCGACTTGGATGCCATGTCACGTTTCGTGCATGCCATATCACGTTTCTTGTATGCGCTCTACAATAGCCACATTTCTTGTCGGATATCATTCAAATTAGCTATTTTGATTGACGGGGATTATTTTAAGCAACAAAAGTTTCATTGAGAGCGCCCTCATTCTTCCAGCTGTTGGGGATGCCACCTAGAAAATAAAAGGTTATTTTTATGCGATAACTTGATGATTAACGGATGTAATTCAGACTTGCTAAGGAGGTGTATGGGAGGTCATTCTGTATATTGACACAACTGTTTGTGGTGATGGTGCCCTCAGTGCTCCAATTAGGATTGTAACATTTGTTAAATGTGCTCTATCAGTCACATTTCTAACAACTTTTTACGGATATTTATGAGGGAGCGGGTATTCTAAATAACACAAGTTTTCATTGACAGCAGCTTCGTAGTTCCGGCTTTTATATGCTGCCATATCATTTCTATTGTATGTGCTGTACCAGCGTCATTTCTCGTCGGATTTCATTGTATCCCGCGAACAGCCCCAGGTGCCGGATTATACATTTTGGCCTAAAAATTCATCGGGGAAAACACGTACTCGAGCGAATGCTCTGGTAAAATTTATGAAATTAGTTGAGAGCAGTGAAGATAAAAAGATGAACTTTGACAAGAATTTGTATCTCCAACAATACCGGTTCCACGCCAGGTTTTAAGCGAATGTGAATAATGATGGAGGTTGAGAATTTTGCGCTCACTGTCACGCGGGGAAGTATAATAGACACACACACAGCCCAAAATAACGTCGACATTCTACATAATCTTTCTGTCGCTTTTCAAATCGACATCAAAGCTGTATCACTTACCACTTGATTGCAGTGTACCATAAACGCAATTCCTGCCTTTGTATGTTCTGACTTATGCGGTGACACTTTGTATTCTTTCCATCGCTCCCCCACTGCTCTGGCAGCCTCCTCAGAATGGCATTCGAACGCAACGTCAGTGCAGAAATCCTGGTCTGCACACTCTATCAGGCTGCCAATTATATCAAGACTGAGCTCATTCCCTAAAGATGAGGCGAGGTAGAATAGGTAACGGAACTCTTTGTGTCGACTGAGAAGTGTGCTTTTCAGGTCGTCGTACTTGGTGCGGTCATTAGCGAATAAATATTCAATGTATTTCCCCGCAGCATATTCTTGAAACAATTTGTGGGGGAACGAAACCGTTGACACAAAGAAGGATGGAATGTTGACGTCTCTTTCCATTGTTAAAACTCCGACTCTCCAGGATGTTTCCATTGCATCACGACAATCTCTGAAATGTTCTTCACGAAATGAGTGTTTCCTGTCCAGTAAGCCGTTCAGCGCTATCTCACTTATGTCTTCAATTGCCTTTCCAACTTTACTCTTCAAATGTTCAGTAGCATTCTGGTCCTCTAGATCTTCACATTCTTTTAAAACGTAATGTTCTTTTAGAAAAGAGATAATTTCCTCAAAAACCTGGCGGTTAGTTTGCACTTTTTGCGTTTCTATTTGTCTTTCTTGATGTATATTATTATTCCACATTAGGCAAAACATAGCGCAATAGATCGGAAACGGGGCCATGTTCTTCCGGATTACATAGTTTTCTTCCATGAAAGTAATCAAGCTTTCTGAAAGAGCATCCTTCTTTGGAAAGTACCTCTTGATATGCGTTGATAGATTCTCCCTGTTATATCCTTCCACGCCAAAAAAAGTGTAATTTTCGCTAAAACGGTAGATTCTCCACAATTCATCTTCTTCCCATGGTCGTGTGGTTACGATTACCTTGCAAGACTTATATTGCTCTAATTCTAAAATGCGAATGACCTCACTGCTGTTGTTTTCACACAATTTTCCGCTGTACTCATCGAAACCGTCAAACACAAGGAGAACTTTATTTTGTCTTGTTGAGACGAAGTTGTCAATCTGGTCTGTTGTTGTTGTATTTGAATCAGAGAGATATCTTTTTACAATGCCACTAATACTCTTGCCGTCAGTGACATCTCGAAGAGGAATTACGATCACCATGTCCAGATCCTGGAGAATCCTACCCTGGCACCAGTCCCAGGCAATCTTGGCACAAAGAGTTGTTTTGCCGATACCTCTCTCACCCTCGACAAGAATGCGCTTTGAAACACTGGTCAAAAGTTCACCGTATGTTGTTGGTGTCTTACGTCCGCTTTGCACGTCTGTTTGACTCAAATTAATGTCAATTTTATCCAAATCAACAAGTTCCATAAAGCTGAATGGATCCACTGTGACCTTGCACTTTGACGTACCGTAATACGCCTTCAGGTCTTCTTGACATTGCTGTACTTGTTTCTCTGTTAGCCAAACTGAGCCAGGTGGTGACCCTACTTGGAATTGGAGAGAAACGGAAAAACAGAAAGTTGTATTATATTAATTAAATATAATGTGTAATATGGAGAAATAGAGAGAGAGAGAGAGAGAGAGAGGGAAAGAGAGAGAGAGAGAGAGAGAGAGAGAGAATAGGATATTAACCTATTTTACTATACTTCCATTACGTCCATTGATTGTGGTTTTATATGATCATTATTCTCTGAAAAAAAATAGCGTAACTCAGTTTTTGCTTTCGCTTTCAAAAGAGCAGATTGACTTGTATCCGCTGCTGACACTTCATTTTCTCAAAGGATCGGTTTCATTTTTTTTTTTGTACCGACAGTACAGCTCATTTCATGATCCTCGGGGGAAATTTCAGGAGTTCGTTATCGTACAGAAGAAAATAATTGTTACAGCGTAACTGATCACTGATGGCGGCAAACATTTACCACATGCTCGAGAACTAAGACCCCGTTTACAGTGCGAGGCTCGGCCGCGGCTCGGTCGCGGCTCGGCCCAGCCCCGCTTCAGTGTAAACGCGCAAATGGCAAAATGCGGGGCCAAAATTGGCTTCGCAAAGGGTCTGAAAACCAGACTATACCAAATTGCATTTGTTTACAAGCAGAGCGCTCCTACGACAAAATATTGAAAGGTTTGAGTTAAAAGCGCGGCCGAGCCCGGCAGTGTAAACGGACAAAATTGCGGGGCCGAATTGAGGCTGGGCTCGGCCGCGGCTCGGCCCAGCCCCGCACTGTAAACGGGGTCTAAGACGTTTATATGGTACAGTGTTCACAACCAATATGAATTTCACGGGGCCATCAAGAAATAGATAATTACTGTCTAAAGCAATAATTTAAGATGACACTTGGGAGGGAAATGCAATCACCACAAAAATGAGGATTTCGTGTATATTCTGTGATATATTAATGCCATAAAATGCTAAAACTTCAATACCTTCTGATTGTCTTACATTCCAAGATAGGTAAGAAATGTATAAGACATACCTTCCTCTTATTGATAATTATATCATTATCATACGCGAATCCCAAGAAACCATTAAGAAATTAGCAAGTACAAAACTTTAGGAGAATCTGAAGTCCCCCTTAAGATGACCCATCCGATCCCCCATGAACAAACTTGAAACTACAGTCACCAATGTACCATCTCGTGGCATTACTTTAATTCTAATTCTAGATCTGGTTCTGGAGAGGAAGGTTTTGAAGATTCCCTGATATGAGACTCCTGTGGTCTCCAGGAGGGTGTCTAAGGAGGGGGAGAAGGAGGCATTGCGCCCATTTGAGCAAATTAAGATCCTTTCTCCTGTCTGATGTTATTTGCCAAATATGGTGAAATCTGTCAAGGTGCTTTGCAGGAGAAGTTGAAAATATACAAATTATAATGCCCAACGTAGACGGAGGCCCGGACGATGATCCATCTTCAATGGCTCACTCGAGCGTGTGAGTCAGGCACAGTAAAAATGGTTATTCAAATATTTCATAGCAGGAATACGATTCACATCTATTGCATTCCTTGTCATACCCATTAATTCTTCTTCATTATCTTCCTCATGAAGTTGATTTGGTTCGTGTGGTCTCCGCCAGCATGGAATCCAGCCACATCCTGTGAAACAAATCAAGGACATTGACGACACAATAATATTGATGGTCGTTTTTCAATGAGGTCTTTATTACCGCATTTGGAAGTTATTCAAATATCACTTTGATTTTGATCATTACATTTTTATCTTCTTAATTTCAATGTAACGTAATTACATCTTGAATGACTTGCATTTCGTTTAAATTTGCGTCACAAAACTTTATGATTAACTGTCCTATTAGTACAATCAATATCTTAAAATTACGATTATTTGAAGGGTATTGTGAAACAGCCATTCTTTATAACTCACTTGTTTTGTTTAATAGTTTTTTATATAATTAATGGCATCCAAACAATGAATAAAATATCCAACAATTACAAGAAAATCTAAACCTTTTCTTGGTAGGTAGTCCGGATGGTACTTCTGCAGAAACTTTCCAACAAGGAAAAATAGAACGACCAGGGCAACGGTTAATCCAATTATTCCACTGATGAGTCCAACATTATCACGCTTCCCTGAAATATGATGCAGACAGTTTGGTTGAAATTGGTTATTTGCTCGTTAGTTTAGCAAACCAGCAAAAATGTAGAAATACACCCCTCAATTATAACGCTGGCGTGTTTTCCCTCTGTAAGAAGGAAATGGTTAAATATGACTCTAGGTAGAACTGTTCAACATAATTAATGCTGATAACTCAAGTTGCTAAGAGAAAACGCTGTAAACAGTCGAAATGTTCATTTGGCAAAGTAATCGAAATATTTTTTTTTTTTGGAGGAACGTGTTTTAATGCTTAACAGAACACATTGTGTGGTAACGATAGTTTACTCATAAGTACTCGACAAAATTAAAATTTTTCGTGACAAATCTTAAGGAAAGTAGGTTAAATACTGCTTTTTTTTGATCCGTTATCATTCAGAAAAAAAAAAACATATTGGCAAGTTTCACATACCTGGCATAGGCAGAACGGTGATTTTAACTGTTGACACTTCATTCATCATTGACTCACCGACGGCGTGGCATTGAAAAGTTTGCTCTGTCCCATTCAGGCCTAAAGCCGAAACAGTGATCGTCTCAAACCTCTCATATGAGTCGTCAGGTAGTGTTATCTGATGAGAGCTGAAGGAATTCAGTTTCTTTCCCGACTCCTCTTGCCACAGCATTGAAATGTTAGGCTTGAATCCACTCACGACACAGGTAAGGTTGAAGGTAGGGGTGTCGGAGGTAGCTTGGTATGTGCACCGGCTTTGATGGGATTGACTCGTCATAGTGACGCATTCCTCGATTTCATGCTTCGATGCAATCGCTTGGGAAGCAAAAAACATATTGTTTAAAAGATTACATACTTTGCATTAGAATTCAGATTTTACCCAGGAATTACTGAGACAGCAATTAAGTGCCTACGCTATGGTGTGCTTTGTTAAGTATGTTGAAATTGAGGCTAGATGACGAAATATTCCCAAGAGGTGAACGGCTCTATAAGCGTGCAAGAGTAGAAGATTATTATCGTTCGTAATTCCGAAGGTTTGTTAGATATAACGAAATAATGGAATAGCGAACCTTATTCCATGTTCGAATTACGTGATCTTCGGAATATTACACATCACCCAATAACATGAAGAGGTATTTTCAGTACAGATATACGATTCCATGTCTCATGTCTCGATTTTCACAGTCACTCAGTTTGTTGTCGGTATTCTTGCACTATTTCAAGTCTAACACAGCCATACATGCATCTTCTGAAAAGCGCTTGACTTAACTGGGTTCACCGGCATGGATTCCTCATACATCTCGTGCTTCCGGTACATTTTGTTTCGTGTCAACTTGTGGCCATAAGGTTTCTGTGAATGCTTTATATCTTCCCAACATTGCCGAAATAAATCTTATTGTTATATCATCTTGATTTCACCAATTCTGTGTATATGATATAGATGATATATGATATAGGTGCTCCATTTGCAAAATTTTACAAAACCCTGAAACTTTCACAGTAAAACCCATCAAGTCTTCAAGATATTGATAATATGTGATGTAAATGATAGTGTTATGATAACCGTTATCCTATAACAGAACAAATAAATCATCATCCTTTGTTGGCAGAATGGAAAAAGAAAATGTTTATATCTGAAATGCCAATGTTTCAAGACATCTGGAACTCTCTGTAACGTTGAAATTTTAAACTCCAAAACACCGCGAAATCGTGCCAGAAAGCTGTGAAAAGTGGTGGTACGTGGTAAATATTTGAAGTCGACAACCGTGCTGTTGCAACTGATAGACATGTGTCCTACATCGACGTAAGCAATTTATCAATCAGCTGCAATGAAAACATCTCGACGGAAGAATCTCATGAATTTGAACCGTGCTGTTGCAAACAAACAGACAAAAAAAAAAACAACAACGAACGAACACACAAACAGAAACAGAAAAGAAACAAAACTAAGCACTGGAGTGAGCACTAGAGCTCACTTCAGCATCGCAAATTTACCTTTTACACAATCTTGGAGACCATGATCTTTATTTAGAAAAACATAGCAAACTTTGGGAACTTTGTGGGACTGAGACGGGCATGGAGACGGGCATGGCAACTTTGCGGGCATAGAGTCCATTGTGTATACATTGTCCGCGGAACCCGCGGGGGCACAATTTTGGCACTTCAAATTACTTTTTTTAAAGAGACGAAATTCGAGAAAATGAAATAACAAAATGTCAAAACTTAAGACTTTCCGATAATTAGGCTCGCAGATTCTTCCAATAAAAGAAAAGTTAAGGGTGGAAGGGTAAAGGGTCATGGTTAGGATTGACCCCCTCCCCTTTCATCCTATAATCGTACCGCAGTCTCCTGTTGATGACATCACATGCACTTGCAATAATACTTCACAAGAGTTTGTAGAAAATTTGACAATGTGTTTTGAAAGAAAATATCGAAAAGTGAAAAATGGTCCGGAATTACTGTAGGTCCCCTCCCTATTCAGTTAGATTACTTTTCCCTGGTAAGGTTACTTCCCACTCCCTCACTGGTCACGATAGGCATATATATGCTACTTACAATTAATCGTCATGAAGACTGAATTGTCTACATCTTTGAGATTCTCCAGCACCACCTGGCAAAAGTAAAGACCCTCATCTGCTACCTCTAGGTCTGTGATCACAAGGTTGAAGTTTTCGTCGATGTCGAAGCGTTCTTCCCCACCCTGAAAGATTCCATCGGCAAAACTAGCCTTGGCCGTCCTCGGCTGCTCTTCTGAGATGCTCTCCTTGACCCAGACCGCAGCTACAGGCTCTTCTTCGATGTTACATGGCAGTCGGATGTCCTCCCCTTTCCATCCTTGAACGTTGGAGACAGTACCTACCCCAATGGATAGATAATGAAAATGTGAGTATGAAGGGCTCACACGGATTGATGATTCCCCGTAGAGACGTGTCTTCAAATTCTTCAGCTGAAACTCTGCCAAAGAGTTCGAAAAGCGAAACTACGAGTTCTTTTTACTCATAAAAAAACACTTACTTTCTGTACATACACCCAGTCAAATATATAATTCCTTCAAATTCAACGGTAAGGCTTTCATCTTCCAATCATTGCTGTTTGTAGAGGAATTCATACACAATATCTGCAGATATACAGTTTTTTGTCCAAACTTCAATTCTGAGTTTTAATCAATTTGCTTCATTTATCTTACTTTATTTGGTACGATTTTGTGTTGCGGTCAGGAATATTCTATCATATCTATCCGTAACAGGTGTGTGCCCTAAAGCATTTTCGAAACGAATTCGTGACTTGAGGAAAGTGGTTTCCACGTTCAGTCACGGTTATTGATGTTCAAATGTTGACCTGCAAAATATTAATAAGATATGGTCTGGCCTTCGGGGGGATACGCCATTTATTGCCCGAACTAGAATGGTATTGCCGAGTCGAAGACGAGAGCATTGCTATTCTAGTGAGGGCAATCAATGTATCCCCTGAAAGTAGGCAGTCCATTTTACTATTTTTACCCATTTCAGGCGTCTTCGAGCTGTAGCTCAAATCATTACAATCATGCTGACAATTGAGCTTCCCGATTTACGGTTACAAAATCCACTAGGCGCCCAAGTCGAACCCTATACACCAGTGCGCTCAAAATACCAACTACAATTGCCCGGCTAAACTACGTTATATGTGTAATAAACATGAATATTGTATGTCTGCGTGGCTCGTTGCCAGCATGCACGCTCGTGACTGCCACGCCCAAGATCACGTTTGGGATTGTTCCGTCCGATAGAAACGAAGGGTGTTTCAGTTGAATACGAGTCCCATTTCTAATCCTCTCTCTTATTTGTTTTGGCAGGGGTGGGGGTGGGGGTGGGTATTACAAGGACGAGGATAGAGATGCGCCGAAAAAAAAGGCAGGAAAAAAAAATGTTCCTTAACTAAATCCGTTCGTCCAAAGGTATGCCTTTTGACTATCAAAGGCACGCATGTTAAATGTTATTAGTCACAACAAAATGTTAGCCAAATCATTACGTGCATGAATTATCATTATACATAGAGAGGGGTTAAAGTTGAACAACTGTTGTTTCTGGGCTTTGGTGGCATTGAGCAGTAAGGGCCGTCTGTTTTCTTAATTATGTTTAAAATTGCATTCAGACATATTGTCTCATGAAAAATAGCAAAATAGAAAGGACGAAATTGAGTCTAAGTTTACAATGGATTTCTTTTTTTATTTTTTATTTTGAATAATGAAAGTAGACCAACATAATATCTCATTGTCTTTTTCTAATATTTCATTACATTTACTTACATTTTTTTTTTACAGGAGTGTTACTGAGAACTTCTCAACATTGTATAAACACACTTCATGAAATAATATTTTTTTTTCTCACCAACTCAGAAGTAATCTTATCAAATAGGTTTTCTTCAAATGTCTTTGATACATCAAACCATCTGAGGTATAGCCCATTCATCAAAGAGTAATATTTTCGTCTATACTTTATTGAAACATCTGTACATCGAATTCAATAATTGAAGACCTGAATATAAGAACGACCCAAGTCCAATTTTTGGCCAAATTCAGTTTGACATGGGAAATTGTAGCTTATGCATGGACTCATCTTGTGTATAAATGATAAATCCTAATTACCCCCGGAAGTGCCTGAAATGAATGAGTTAAGTCTTATATTAATGTAAGAATGAAGGCCTTGGGTCATTCTTACATTCATATTATAGCGCAACCTCTCATCCTTCTCTCATCTCTACAGCAGAATATCATGTATATGAATCAAAGAACGACCCAAGTCCATATGAATCAAAGAACGACCCAAGTCCACCACACAAAATGGCCTCTCCACAATTAATGTAAATGTTAATTGTCATGATAATATATGTTCTAATTTGTATATACAATGTTGCCTTCCCATCACAGTTAAATAGAATATTATTGGACAAATAAAAAAGATATGAAGTTTTTTTTTTTTAGTTTACTCGAAATGGTCTTCCATGGACTTGGGTCGTTCTTATATTCATATACTCAATTAGGTCCTCAAAGGTTTTTACAATATTACCACAAACTCTTGAATCACCTATGGTACATAGTTCTCAAACAATTCAGGGTAGAAAAAAAATGGCTCGTGTTTCAGACTAATTTCTTTGTTCCACCATAATTATTGAATCTTGTAAGTAAAAATTAGATATACCGATATCTTTGTGAATGCTGTCTCTACAAATGTGCAAAACCTTGGGAGTTTCTACCAACTGGGAACTGCATGATTCATTCAAAACACTTCATGGAGCATTTGCCTTCAACAAAACTATTTATCTGCATAAAAAAAATCTCACTGTCATGTAATTTTCAATACACGTCCAAGTGCTAGAGTATAAGGGGTCAAAAAATTAACAACCCAATTCATTTTCTCAGACTGAGCATTCACTACAGGGTCTACGATGCGCAGACGACCATCGTTATAGCCATGAAACATCAGAGGTCACTTTACTCTATCGTTCCCTCCTTTATATACCAAAAAAAAAATGAACTATTTAATCGTTTAAAAATCGCCGGGACATGTCAAGGCATAAAGCAAAGAAAAGCAGAAAAAAAAGTTGAGGTAGGCGTAGTAATTTCAAGACTGCAATTTTCCATATAAGAGATAGACTCTTTGGACGCCAACAATTTAGTAGGGCCCTACATGTTCTATATGTGTCAACTTTAGCACATAATTCAATTCGTATAAAGATTTCGTATTCAAACCAAAATGATCCCTAAGGCTTTAAATGAAATAGATTTCCATTGTAGACCATGTGCAGAAATGCAGATCGCTTCAAAGAGCCAGTGGACAGATTGATATTTAATACAACCTGAAAATTCAACAAATTCAGTCCGGTATCGAATAAGTTCTGAAAAGACATAATGACACATTTTTTTTTTCTTCAAATCAATATCTTCGACAGGTATTCCTTTAATGTGAGTCTTGCTCAAGTTAGATATTTCCAATGTTTCTATAGCTAAGATAAAGAGTAAATGGAAAATAGGAGAACCTTGAAAGATGCATCTTGAAAGAAGAGTATAGCTATCTATGGTAAAATACCCATTGGTAACAACCAAGGAGGTATACCTCCTTGGTAACAACACATGTTATCCTTTCATTATGAAAGGTATACTATCTATTGAGAAGAATTGTCACCAAAATTATGCTCCTCAAAAATATGAAAAATAATGAATGATCAACCCTATCCAAAGCTTTCTCAAAGTCTAAGGCACAGTGGAGCCAGGAATGTGCATAACTTCAGAGTATACAATGACATCCACCAGATATTTCTGTTTGCGCTAATATTTCTTCCAGCCATAAAACATTACTGATCATCTTGAACAATTTTACGTATCTTATTTTATGTAACGTGGTATGGATGAACGTGAATCATCAAGTTACAGAGATAGTACATTGATATCTTATCTTGTATGATATCGAATCTTTATATTCTTAGGTTACAACGTTATTAACGACTTCTCATTGAATCCGGTAACGCGTATAGTATGTGACGAACGAAAAATTATACGCATCAAGTGTAACAACGCCAGGGTCAAAGTTCATGTGGGATTCCCCGCTGCCTCAATACGGCTATTCACGATCAGAATGCAATTTCAGTGCCGAATGGTAAAGCCCACCATTGGCAGACCACGACGCAATAGGGTTCCAATACAAGATGGCGTCAGTGTCTCTGCCTAAAACCGCGAGTGAATTTTTCTTAAAGATTGATGCACCCATCAACATACAGTATTCATCAATGTGTAGTTTGAAATGTACAGTGCTCTTTCTGTGTCAAATCCTGTCTAAAAAAATAATAGTACAAATATAAAAAAATAATTCCCTTCAATGCGTTTTATATCAGTGGACTTAATATTTAACATGTGTGTGTGTGTGTGTGTGTGTGTGTGTGTGTGTGAGAGAGAGAGAGAGAGAGAGAGAGAGAGTGTGTGTGTGTGTGTGTGTGTGTGTGTGTGAGTCACGTTTATTCACCAACCTGACATGTAGGCCCTCTAATGATCATTGATGTTTTTCTGATGATATTGCTGGTTGCACTGTGTGGTTGTACACGTATTTATAAACACCGTTTGAACAGTGGTATTATTTTGAAGCTGACAAAGCTACAGTGATATGAGCTCAGGTTCATTGAATAATCTTAATGATTTATACATACCTTCTGCAGCGGTGCTACATATCACACTAGCAGTCAATGTTAGTAGCACAACGAGGTCGTATCTTCTATCCATTGCAGGTAGTCAATGACTGAGGCAACATATAAAACAGAGTGAATTATACGTTTTGATTGTAATTATGTTCCAGAAGTCTGTCGAAGAATCGGCGTAAATACAGCTTTCATGAAGGGTATGATGTTCATTGGCACGTTACTCCTCATGTAATCTACGCTTTTGAGACAAACGAGAGGGTGGGAAGTGTTCCACCCTGAGACGCAGCCGTTTGCGATTGTTGATGTCTCCTTGTTTCTCATATTCTGTACAACATGTCGATGGGGATCTTTCTATCGCGTCGCCGAGATCATTTAACGCAGCCGGTGAGCGAGGTGTGGACGTTTAGTCTCAATTGGAAACCTTTTCAAATTGGCACAGGCGGTCATGTCTCCACGTACAACCGCACTGGCACCGTTCGTAATTTATGTGCGGCTATGAATCGCTATATGGCCACAGACTTATCAATCCATTTCACAGACAAGCTGCAAGACTTTCTGCAAGGAGGATGTACCATTTCCTTTTTATCGAGAAAAGTTTATACCAGCGAACAAATTCCCGTTGTGCACATTAACATAGTATGCCATAACGCATTGTAATGGGACACGCTCGCTCGCGGACATGTACCTTTGTGCATTTTGTGCCTTTGTGTTTAGCAATCTGCACATACAATGACATACAGTACTGTCAGTGTGACCAGAGATAATATACATGTATTAATTTCTAGGAACAGCGAAAATTATGCTTATTTGAAAAAAGATCTCAACAGTTTGTAAGGACTTGGAGAGAACATTATGTCCAATATGTACACTAGAAAGCCGACTATGAAGAAGATTCCCGTTCCGTCATGTCAGCCATATATATGGACGCCATTTTTATATCAAAAACAAAAGGGTCTGAAAACCTCAAGCAGACGACAAGGCATCTGCCTTTTATTAGCCTATGAAAGATGCTGCTTTTGGCAGGGATTTTTTGAACATTATGTTTACTTTGTCCATTGCGAATTTTTGACACGTAAAATGCAGCAAGGGAAAGACAATTTCTTTTAAGCGTAAGTTAGATTAGATTAAAAGAAATATAATGTCAATTCTAGAGGTATTCATTTATTGTAGTGTTCCTCATGAATAGTATAACTATTATGCAGAACACTGCAGTAAAAGGGATGGTATGGTTTTGACTGAGATTCGACTTAAGGATCTTAACTTTTTATTTGTAAGGTTTTCTTTTTTTATTTTTTGTAAGATAGCAAGAAACTAATATGAATGAATTATGAAAGTGCATTTAATTCTTAAAGTAATTCACAGTCTATTTGATGAAATCGATTGCTGTACTAAAAGTTGTGATAAACGGTGGGACCAACCTTTACTTTTGGATATCCCAGCCATTTCAAAACAGATTTTCATAAAAACAACAACTTTAAATTCCTCTTATATAAGTTCTTTTCTATTTAATAAGTGCTTTTTTGACAAAAATCGGCATTGAGAAACAAAGTAATTCTCAGTAGTAAAAACCGATTTTCCTTAATAAACTTTAATTTCCTATTATAATTGCATTCGCTTTCATAATTCATAAGTAGTTTCTCATTATCGCACAAACAAAGAAAAATAATAAAATAAACATCTAAAACTGAAACAAAGTTATACCGTTCCTTTAACTTCACTTTATTTTTTTTTTCTGTTTTCGGGGGTAGAAATGTCAGTGGTAAAAATGTTACGGTTCAAATAACCGGCCCAAAACTTCAATGTGAGAAATGCTAAAAATGAAGAAAAAAATCCAAACCTTCCGAATAAAGAAAACTTATTTCATTTTTGGATTAAAAAAGCTTCAGAACAAGAAATTTTCTGGATAGACAAATTGTAAATGAATCATAAAATCTCTTGAAAAAAGTGTAGTACTGACAGCTATTGCAGAAACACATAATTGCATTATGTACTTAAAGGTATTGTTTACCATTGAGAGCAGGGATAAAAAAAAATGTTGGAGTTATCTCATTTCAGCATGTGTGGTTGTATCACAAAACATCCTGCAATTAAAAAAATTGCGCAATAAAAAGCCTAAAATATAAAGAGGTATCAATGTTTTTGTCAATAAACCATAACTATAGACGATTTATTCTCGAAAAAAATTCTATCAAAACTTTTGTTTACATTTTCTACATTTACAATGCCAAGCAGTAATATACAGATTAACATTCCTATACATTAGTTATTTCTATCTCTAACTCACAATTTCGAACCATTTTGAATCACTAAAGTTGAGTGTTTGTTTCATCTGCAAATGGTAGATAATGTGTTTAATAGATCACTTTAATCATAGCCATAACTTTTAAATCTCTTTGTTAATGAAATCAGATAAGGCCATTCGTAAATCCCCATATCCCCGTATTTGCACATCTTGATCCTCTCATTCTGAGTGTCGATCCTAGAGAACGGTTTTGTTGTTGTTATTGTTGTTGTTGTTGTTGTTCTTTTGTGACGAGGAAAGGACTGTCATCTCAACAAAAATCTTTATATTCATTTTATTGTGACTGCAACATGAAGTACTTATATCATGAGAAAGGAAAAAAATGATTTGATGTAGTTTGTATCTAAATGATTTATTGAATTTGTTTGAAAATCGTGATAGTTGGTAGAAAATCTATTTTCACTTAATTCTGTGTTTGTATCTTTCGAATCGCCCTATGTTATAGTCTTGGGGAAAAACGTAAATGATTTGTGAAGTAATTTATCTTTGCTTGTAACGAATAACATCGATTTAGAATTAAGAATTGATGTCATTAGTGTGGGAACTAAGTCATAAAGGAGCTAAGGCTCTGGATTCGTATACAAAAAGGTCTTGGGTTTTGAATCCTCCCCTCTGCGTTAATACTTGGACAGGATATTTGCCGTCAATGTTTGTGTATAGGCATATTTCACAATAATGGCATGCAGAGTTCTCCGGGAACAACAATGCCAACACTGAAGGCACAACACTGCATAAAATAAGACCAGATGTACATATAATGTAGATATAGTATTATGTTGAAATGCAAAACAGATCAAATATTATGAATGCATGATTTCAATATTTCTCTTTATGGTTGAAGGGAACTTATTGGACCATAATTGCTGGAGTTTGTGCGTGTGTGTGAGTGTATCCGTCATATTTTACCGTTATACCTAGCAGAATGATAATGCGGTAAGTAGTGGATTAATGTTACTTCATCAGATTGTCCGAAACGACTTTTTTTACATACCTCTTGGACTTTTGCTGAATATTTGAAAGAGAAGAAGAGAGATAGAGAGACAGAGAAAGGAAAGAGTGCACTATGATAGAAAAAAAACATTCGTTGACAACTGTTTACAGCATGTGTTTTAGAAAAAGAAGTTGAAGCATTGGAGAAGAAAACTTTACAAAACAGGAAGTAAAAAAATAACTTTTTCTCAGTTTCAGTTGTCGCAGCAACATCCAGAGCATTGAATAAAACCATCCGATTGCCGATTGTAAAATTAATCACATGTAATTACGTAGAAATGGTGCGATATTTTAATGATATGACCTTTCAATTTCGTACCTCTGAAAAACAGATTCATTACCGGAGAGATTTAAAAAATATATGAACGTAATACTATAATGATAACAAAAAGGTATGCTTCATTTGATCTCTAGGAGTTTAAACAAAAATCATGGTGGCATGAAATAGTTCTCTGTGAACTTAATTTGAAATGTTCTGTGTTTGACTTAAGTAAGCCACGGATATGTGATAAGACGCTTTTATTATTTGAAATGGATGATACACTTTTAAACATATTGACAGACATGACAGAAAAGCTTGAGGGGTTGCTCTCTTAGTTAATGACTTATTTGATGTTAAAGTCCAAAAAGATATGATTTAGATTCATCCAAATCATATTAAATGATGTTAAAAATATTGTTGTTGGTAAAAAATAGAGACACTCTCACGAATCATTTAATGAACAAATATTTTCAAAAAAAAATCATGTGAACATACTCCCTATAAGGGCGTGGGAATGGGATATTGTGGTATTCTTATTTGTTGAAATATAATTAAGCCAAATGTTTTTGTGAGTTGGTTATTCATTCATATCAAATGGTGTATATACGTGATGTATAGAAAGGTTTTAATCTATTTTCAAGTACATTCATACTGGAAAAAGCACCATGTCCCACAGTGTGAACACACTGGGAACACTGTGTGAAATCTCTTCCCATTCTTAAATTCAATCGTTTTTACATTGTGAACTATAAAGTGAATCAACAATTCAGAGTGGGAACCAGAACACTACCTTGTAAACACTCCGTGAAAACCCGAACCACAGTGTGAAATCATCTTCATACTTTGTTATTATGCGAGTGTTTTTTTTTTTTTCACATAGCCAACTATGTGAACACATTTGGATTTCACTGTGGGAAACTTTGAAATAGATAGAATTTTAATTTCATCTCGTAGAACTTATGAAAGGAAATGTTCAAAAAAAAATGATTGAATTCTTCGCTTTTATGTACAATAAAAAGTAAATTCAATACAATGTTTATAATGTGAAAGAGAAATAAGTGAAAGGAAGAAACAGTGAGATGAATTGAATTCAATATCACAGACTGCAAGAACGTAGTAATTATTGTCTTTTTTTTTACAGATGATTAAATGTAATAAATCTAAAGCATTGGAAGCCATTAATGACAAACTGTAGAAAAGAGGAAAACATTCAACACCCTGGTTACTTCTTAAAAAGATGATAAGCGTATTAATATTTCATAATCAGGTTATTGCTCTTGATATTAGACATTGTTAGAACGAAAAATGAATAAAGTAAGACACATCAGATACTTGATGCGATTTTCGCTGTTTCTTCCATTCTCTATGACCGTACATCACAAAACAAACAAAAAGTCTCACACAATGATTTTGGGTAAGCACTGAAAACAAGTGAAATGGGTCAACCTAGCAGATCTTGACTTTTTCATATTTTCTGAAAGAGCAAATCTTCTTTGTTGTTGTTGTTGTTGTTGTTCATTTTCCATCTGTGAAGATGGCTGGATAGCCCATATTCAGCTACACTAAGCTGGTCTTCCATGGGGTCCAGTTGGATGTGGGGTGGGACCACTTCACCGGGTTAGACACCCTGCTCTTTGCGATGAATGAATGAAGCGGGATCTTTTACGTGCATGAGCTGTGACTCTCTCATACACGGGACCTCCATTTTATGTCCTATCCGAGGGACAGAGTGTTTTGCCTCTTGCTAGAGGGGACGGTATGTTTACACACAACATTGCTCAGTCCAGACTCGGGTTCGAACCCGGGCCGCGTGATCGTGAGGCAGACGCGCTACCGACTGAGCCAACTCACCGCCCTTCTTTGACATTATGCTAAAATTTGGGATCATAAAACGGGCGGGAAAGTGTGTTTTTTTTAGCAGTTTATCTCGAACATTTTTGGTAGAATAGTGTGATTAGGTGTGTCTTTAGAGTCCCTTTTACATTTCTGAAAAACTTTATACACACTCTTCACTCTCAACTCTAGTAACTTTTGAAAAGATAGTGCAACTGCTTTTAAAGTTGGCAGTAATTATGGACAGAATGTGTTAATGAGGCATGTTTAATTTCAGTTTAATCTGATAATCTCTTCATTGATGTTACTCTGGTGGTTTACTTCCTGTTTTTTGTCCCATTCATCGCACAGCCAGCACGGTTTGGTAAAGATTAGGCGCTTGAATAGACACTGTTCTTTAGAGCCTCTTTTCTCAGGTCACACTTCTCCTGAGTTTGTGCTTTCTTTCCAATATTTAGATAGGTTAGGAGAGTCCATCTGATTTGAGTTATACATCATTTCAAAGCTTAGAGTCTGTTCTTTCAGAATATTGTCTTAACTAATAATTCATGTCTTGCGACTTTTTGTTTGTTTTGTGGTGCAGGGTCACATATTATTTCATAATATTGAATCTATTTCTCATACATCACGATAAAACCAATCAATACTATACATAACTGGACAGAAATATTACATTTTAATTCAAAACGTGAGAATGTGTGATTCTACAGAAATAAAAGTAATGATTTAAGTGCAAGCAGACAGCAAAAGGTTATATTTCAGGAAATGTCGGAACTAGGGCTTATGTTCCATAACGAAAGGAATGCGAATATGACGGACCAAAATAAAGCAATATTTTTCAGTACTAGTCAGTTCTTTAGGTTGAATACGTTGCAAACTAAGAAGCAAAATTAGCCATGAGAATAAAGATATTATATTTCTGCTGATGATGAACAACAACAACAACATCACACAAAAAAAAGAAGGAAGAAAGGTAAAACTTAATTTTTATAAGTACCTTTTTTCACACTCGGGGTTGAGGAAAGGAATATTGAAAAGAATATTAAAAAGTGTTGCTGAAAACCAGTCTCTCTTAATTCTAATTCACAGTTGATTGGTAAAAACTAGATCACCTTCAAACAATTTGAATATCTTACGGTGTGAAATTATTAAAACAAATTCTTTCTACGTATAATAATATAGAACCCCCCCCCAAAAAAAAGGCTAAAATCTGCCTCCATTGCTTTGTAGATTGCTCAGCTCTCGTTACCATACAAAAATAGCGCCTATACCGTGTAGCGGTTGTTGTGTGTCCAAACATGACATTAATTGGAACGCATTTTTCTTGTTCTAGAGTATCATCTGCTTAATATTCCAGGCTCATAGGCTCATTTGGTGACGGCCTTGCGTCTATTGATCATCATTTCGTTGTTCAGGTCCGTCTGCCATGACAGTCCCTCTCAGGTGTACTCATCCATCATGTACTTCATTATCTCCTACATGCAGGTAGCCGGAGGTTAAGCATCTCACAGTAATGTCTTGGATTGCAATAACCAAGCACTTTCTTTGTCGTCGTCGTCGTCGTCGTCGTTGTTGTTAAGATTTATGTGTACAGCAGTCTACTCTCTAAAAAAAAATCGAGTGAAAATATTCACTCTTAAAAGAGTGAATACAAAAAAGAGTGAATTTCGAGTGAAATTGGAGTGAATTTTGAGTGAAAATGCTCATTTTCACTCATTTTGGAATGACGTCAGGGATCACTCGAAGATTTTGGAGTGATCCCTGACGTCACTCCAAAATGAGTGAAAATGAACATTTTCACTCAAAATTCACTCCAATTTCACTCGAAATTCACTCTTTTTTGTATTCACTCTTTTAAGAGTGAATATTTTCACCCGATTTTTTTTAGAGAGTATCTCACTCATTTTATTCATAATACAATATATCAACAGGGTCTGCTATGGAGACGTGACATATATCTGCAGGGAATATCAGATTGTTTTTCTTCTGTCCTTCAACTGAATGTGACTCGTTATGTCTGTTAAGATTTAATCTCACATCCACACTGACTATGGAAAATATTTCGGCAGTCTGTGCTCTTTCCATGCTGCGATAGGTAGATAGCTGCAGTAAAGTTATAGCGTTTCTCTCTTCACAAATTAGCCAATATCGTCAAGCTTTGTACGCATGAGTAACGTGTTCGCGGTGAGTCCCAATAACGACCCTCGTGGTAAGGCCTGTGCAAACAGGTAGAAGAGAAAAAGAAATCAAAATGAATAAATATGTCATATAAGAAATGACTATTTTTGACCCCCCCCCCCCCCCCCCCCCCCGCGACACACATACACACAACCGCACTCTTGCGGCCTTTCTGTACCGCATACATTCGGCATACGCGTTCCTGCTCTTTTCGGAAAAAGGTAGAATCATGGAAGTGGCCACCTCCCTGGTATATTTCAGATGGTCAATTTGGAGGAAAACGTTTCGGATTTATCATTTTTTTTACTTATCATGTAAACAGTTCATTCCACAGCAATTGCAATTCTGCGAACTTCTTCTTTTTTTCCTGCACTTCAAGTACATGGGATGTAATTGCCTTGATTTCGGAAACATGCTTAAACTGCTATCGCTGTATCTGGCGATGTACTTTTACAAATAATGATTTAGTGATGACGTGTATCTCCGAGTCAAGATCAGGTTCAGGGTCTGAAGCTGGGGGTATGGCAAGCCGTTTTAACATTTAATCATATTTCTTGATATCAAGAAGTCGAATTCTTTATTTCAAGAAATAGGATTAAATGTTAAAACGGCTTGCCATATGGGCGATTCAATTCAGCTCGAAGAGCGCATCTGAAGCGCAAGAAGCGGTCATAGCTGTGTCTGGCTGAGGACAGTTGCCTGCAACTTACAGGCCTCGAACGTCGGATTGACTTCCTCAATAAACAGCCCCATGCATGACAATTGTTATGTGTTATTAATGACAACATATCATATAAACAAGAAGTCTGACATTACAATGTATACCTGTGTCATGCATCCTATAACATCACTGACCGACCAACTCCGTTACTGGCTTTCCATTGACTGTAATGTTTTCCAGCTGTGTGTGGCATGTTACAGATCAAAATAAAAGAATAGCATGTAAATGTATGGTTATTACGATAGTGTATGACATAAAAGGTAACACATACTTTAAAATATATCGAATCAAACTCCATTCAACAACAGCAGCAGCAACAACAACAGCAACAGCTGCAGCAACAGCCACAACAAACTGCAGAATTGCAACATACTCCTGATGAGTTGTATTACTTGTTCTTGCTGACAATGAAGCATGATACAACTATAATTTGTTGTTTCGATACATTTTCTTCATATGAACCGTTTTAAGATAATTATAATTAAGTCTTTCAGTAATTGGAGAGAAAAGAATATCAGTAAGCACTTACAAGTGATACATTTCAAGGGAAACGGACATATTTTCAAACGTTGCTGACGTAAATACCAAATATATATAATACACTTTGATACTAGTTGCAATACTTATCACTGTGACACTCTTATTTTTCTGTTTCAACAAGTAGTAAGCAGATTGAAGTGACAGATAAATTTACTTCGCAATATGCGATCGATGAAATAATCGTGCTAGCGAATTTCTCAGTCCCGCCATGGAAATGAAGATCGGCACGTGTAAGATGCGGCAAGAGACACACAAATTTAGCTAGGTTTTCTGCTGCCGGCGTTTTCAAAATTTCCACGGAAATCTTAATGAAGAGATCGCGAATCTGAAAAAAAAAGGCATAGGGAGCTATTATACTTGTTATGTACATAATATATATATATATATATATATATATATATATATATATATATATGAAGAGCTAGCTTCCAAAAGGCGCTAAATCCATCATTTTTCAATGGATTTAGCGCCTTTTGGTGGATATATATATATATATATATATATCTATGGTGAATAGATTTATTTCAATCAAAATACTTCTTTGGCACTGCTGAAATTACGTTTCCAAGCTGTGATAAAACACATCATACCATGATAACAATTACAACAACAACAACAACAACAACAACAACAACAACAACAACAAAACGATCTACGATCCAACTATTTCAAGACCTGAGAAGAATTAGGTTACAACTCGTTATTACGAAGATTCATTGATACGAAAACTAAATAAGAGTTGAAATTCCAATTGTTCATTATTTTATTTATTTATTTATTTATTCTTTTTTTTTGGCATTTTCGGATAAACAAACCTTCAGAATACCGAATACCAATTTCGAAACAACAATGTAATCCAAAATCATAGCCACCTGACACTATATAAGCCCGTATGTTTTGGAAACATTTTTACTTAGGCCCTTTCACAAAACCATATCTCAGCAGTTTTAACGTGTAGTGTTAAAAAATTCTGCATTTGGGTATTTCACGCATTTCTCTTACAGCAATACGTTTTGCCTGTACGATGCATTTCGTCATACATTGGAAGGCTGTATGATGAGGAAACGACAAATAAATGGATGCCCGCAGGCAGGCAGAAGTCGACAGAAAAGGGAATAAGTTCTTCAGAAGAGAGTTCTCTGTGATAATGGGTATACCGTTTCTCAAAGAAAAAAAGTCTATGTGCAGAGGAAGAGTAAGCACATTGATGACGACAAAACAATACGAAGCCGAAGGGCTTATTTTCATCCTCACAGTCAAAAGGAAAACGCGTACTTTCAGTTGACATACCTGACTATATGGCGCCAGGTCCGTGGCAATTGAGACGAATAGGCCTATATCGAGCAAATAGCCACATGTCATACTGAGGCTCGAAAGGCTTGGCAGGATAAATACCCATTTGATCAAGTCCTTTTCATGAAAGGTTGTAAATGGATCAGTGTACAACTCTAATTTCTGCATCTGTAAATAAATATGAGATATACTATGAAGAAAATAAATGAAAGTGTGAATATTTGACAATGACTAGACGGATACCAAGATACATGAAAAGTATAGCCCAGTGGAATCGCAGATTACAATTTGCCGAAGATTCCCAACAGAACACATTGCAGATAACCGTATCCTATTTTTGTCAGGTGAGTTCAGTTTGCGAGCAATGTGTAGCACCTTTTGGAATGGGTATATTTTCCGACAGTTTCACTTAAATTTCTCCTAGCAATAACATTTCTTTACCATGCATGAAAATATGTTAGGTAAACATAAATGTCAGTGAATTTCGTCTCTAAATATCAAAGATATATATATATATATATATATATATATATATATAGAGAGAGAGAGAGAGAGAGAGAGAGAGAGAGAGAGAAAGAGAGAGAAAGAGAAGTGAGAAGAAGAAGAAGAAGTCATACCATCCAAACTTAGTGATGGTCATTGGGAACCTGTGAACGTTCTAACCATTATGTTAAAGCAAAGTTCATTTAGTTCGATTTGTGTATAATGACAATACTTTACAGAAATAATAGGTTTGACAGTGAGGTGATTCAGGCCAAACAATATGATTACAATTTCCATTATAATTATGTACCGTCACAATTACCACCATCTGGTTGGTTAGATCTTTGACAGTTTTCTACTTCTCACCAGGTGTTACTGACATTACAAAACGTTACAGGTAATTGAAATAACGACTAAATTTTGGTACGATGGGGTTTGGTATTTGCATGGGCTGTTCCTCTCCTCTATTAGATTGTCATGCCTCTTATTCATCCTTCAAAGCGTAAGAGTCATCTTCTGCTTTGCAGGGCACCACATAAGATTCCTTTTCACCTAAGCACCAATATCGGTGAAGATATATATAATAATAATAAAATATACAACTGGAAGTGCGAAATCAAAACCCAAGTCGTGTGAATAAGCAGATATAAATGTATTTGAGGACGTGATATCAATGTCAGTTCTCAAACCGGGAACATGCCGCAAAACCAGCGAGGGCACCGTCACTTCAGTTTATTTAGTTCATTTCTTACAGAAATACAATTGAGTATCTGAATGTAAGAACAACCCAAGTCCATGGAAGACCATTTCGAGTAAACCAAAAAAACTTCATAGGCCTATCTTTTTTATTTGTCCAATAATATTCTATTTAACTGTGATGGGAAGGCAACATTGTATATTCAAATTAGAACATATATCATTATGACAATTAACATTTACATTAATTGTGCACTGCAAAAAGGCCGGTGTTAAATATGAAACACCGAGCTGGTCTTAAATTTCCGGTGCTCATTCATGGTGTTAGATTAACACCTCCGGGTGTCATTTCAAAATTTAAAATTGTTTTTTGAATAGTTTCCTAGTTACTGCACTTCTTGTTAATTTTGAACTTCAACAAGACGATAAAGAATTTTCCGATAAAGTACTTGATTTTTGAAAAAATCTGTAAATACATTTACACCACAGTAACACCAGTTGGTGTGGTCCCCTATTGAAGCTGGACGGGTGTTATACCATTGAAATTAACACCACCAATATCAAATCAACACCATGCGGTGTCATTATTGAATTAACTCTAGCGCAGTGTCAAAAATATCACCAGCCACAGTGTCAAATCAACACCACGAAGTGCCAGGCGAACACTTTTTAACACCGTCACAATACATTTTCTACACATGTGGGTGTGGTCCTCTATGGAAGTTTTATCGGTGTTAGATTTGACACCCATGGTGTGAAATCTAACACCGATGTTTTTACAGTGTGGAGAGGCCATTTTGTGTGATGGACTTGGGTCGTTCTTTGAATCATATGGACTTGGGTCGTTCTCTGAATCATATACATGATATTCTGCTATAGAGATGATAGAAGGATGAGAAAGGGCGCTTTAATATGAATGTAAGAATGACCCAAGTCCTTACATTCTTACATTCATATAAGATTTAACTCATTCATTTCAGGTACTTCCGGGGGTAATTAGGATTTATCATTTATACACAAGATGAGTCCATGCATAAGTTACAATTTTCCATGTCAAACTGAATTTGGCCAAAAATTGGACTTGGGTCGTTCTTATATTCAGGTCTTCAATTGCAAAAAAAAAAAGAAAAAGAAAAAAAAGAAGACATTTCAATTCGTAAAAACTGTAGGGCCCTACAGAATCAATACAACACTGTAAGCACGGAAAATACTGTGAACTGAAATACAATAGATGCGACTTTTTAAGTAAATATCGTATCAACATTGATAAAAAAATAGAAAGCACGGTAATAAAAAAAGAAGAAAAAACACTGATCTCTGTGTAACTATGGAAATCAGTGGGAGAAAGGGGCGAAGCGGTTGAAGGGTCAAAACCAGGGCGAGCAAGGCACGATATGTTTGGGATCGCGGAGGTATAGGTACAAGGGTTTGTATTTAATGAAAGACTATAAGCGATTATGATAGAAAGGGGTTGGAATTAGGGCTTTCTAATATACTTTATACCTTGAAAGTAAACGTGCAAAAGACTTAAAACTTCTTTAATACAATTATCCAGAGAGTTCTAACATTTTCAGCTTGCACAGATAATCAAAATTTCGTTATATAAAAAAGAGTCGTAGTCAAGGGCATTTATTGAAATACATCGGATTGCAAAATAGACAGTTTCGTTTTGAACGGACATGGAATTGAATACAGGAGGGAGATAATGGCTAATAAAAGCAAACAATTACCTTTAACACGTTAGTTTATGAAGCAGATGATCATTGTCATGGCATGTCCATGATTCCTTAAAAATAATACGAAGATTTTTTTTTTCCTGTTATGATGTTATTCTCTCATTCATTCACTTTTAACAGTCCCATGCAGGAAATTCTTCAAAGTATTGAAATTCTTGTTAGAAAATGGAGAAATCATGCAACGAAAAATAAATTTTGCTTGAAAACAGGGTAAATCCATTTCCGTTTTGTTTCAAAAGGTGCTAAATCCAATAGAATCCTATTCGAAACCATTGTACATGATTGAATGCACTTTGACCCCATAGTAAGGCCAAGTTGGCTAGCTTTCCTGTCTGTTTAGCTTTCCAGATGACCAACTTCTTGGTTAACTCCGCCAGTAGGTGAAACCTATACGGTAGGTGGAGATTATGTTTTCGGTTCCGTATGATTGTCTGCATGTCTGTCGGGTTGTTTGTCTGTTTGTCAGTCTGTCTTTCTGTACGTGTACAATACAATTCAAGAACGGGTGAATGCACTTTCATAAAGTTAGCAGAGTATGTACATAATGAGGTTATATTAATGAACAATTAATGTTGGGGGTCATGAGTTCGAGGGTCAAATGTCATAGGGGTCATAAAGGACATACAAAAAACTTAATTTCCCAATAACTAAAAAACGACTGATTAGATTTTAATTGACACTTGCAGTGTTTACAAAAAGATAAGAAACACATACTCTAATTTAGGGATCAAGCAGTCAAAGGTCAATAGGAGACATAAAGGACATAAAATCAGCTTTGTTCCTCTATAACTCCACAATGGTTGATCACATTTCCGCTAAACTTGAAGATTATTTTATGTGAAGTACGAAAGAAACTATGATGTCAAAGGTCAAAGGCAAAGTATCCATAAAGGACATAAAATAAGCTTAATTTCTCGGTAACTCAAGAACGGATGAAAACGTGGAAGTGTGTTCACAATGAAGAAAGAATCGGTTAAATTTTGGGTATTGAGGTCAAAGATGAATGGCCATAACGGTGATAAAGGACATTGTCATCAATGGTTGATGGGTTTTTCTCCAATGTGTTACACAGATATCCCTGTACCTCTATATACGGTTGTGTTAAAGATACTGGCTACGAAATAGCGATATTTTAATCTTGACTGTTTGCTGGAGGGTTTGCTGTCTTAAAGTGCTCCTCTGCAGTTATTTGCGGTGAAATGTTTCATTTCTATGTATAAAAACAGAGACTTTGGAGGGAATAAGGAAACAGGAAAATATACAGAGATGAGAAATCATACAAGAACAAAATACACCACGTGTTATCAACGAGTTACTTATACAATATTTTGGGGTATGTAATCATATATAAGTTTGGAAATCATGAAAGGAAGAGAAAATGTGAGTAAAACTGACTTTGGCAATTTAACTTTTAGAGTACTCTAATCTTCAAGATATGTTTCCGTATGATTAAGTGAAAGGGAAAATTATATGCCATTTTAAAGTGTAGCATCTCGCAAGTTCAGATCTACCAAAACCGAAAAATTACTTGAGATGATGCTTTTAAAATGACAAATTACATTCGACTGATATTTGTTTGTTTTTTCACTCATACACATACACACACACACACACACAGATACATGCAAAAGAAATGTACATTTGCAGACAATCAGCATATGCATAATTGTATATACGTCAAAGAAGACAGAATCGTCTGATCTTTCAGTGAATTTTCGCATTCGAATTACGCGTATCATAGTAGTCAACAGAAACATACTTACCTGACAGGAGTATGCCATGGTGGCTGCTGTTGAGAAGAAATTGTGTGGCAAGTTGTAGCAATAATCCACAGCGAAGCTCGAAAGACGTGGCAGTGTACACGCCCATTGGGCCAAGCATTCTCCAAGCGACAATGTATGTAGAGAGTTGTCTGTCCAGTTTTGATTGCACAACTCGAGATACTGTATCTATATCAAACAACAGAAACCAAACAAAATTTCGAAAAAAAAAACAAATTATACAAAGATTCAATGTTTGTTATCAGTATAGGCCTTTGCGTAACAGCAGTGTGAAAGTAAAAGGCTGCATCGAAACAAATACACACATTCATAAAGATGTTGAAACTCATGTCCCAAATCTGTGATAAGGTCCTAATACAATAAAGTATACCTTGCATTTTCTTCGGCTCTAGCGAATTGTCGATAACACAAAAGAGCGTAGTCCCCCCCCCCCCAAAAAAAAAGAGAAATAAAAGTGTATCTACCAAAACTATTTCATTGTGCAATTTGTCTTTCAAGGAAACAGTGTGAAAAAAAAAACACGTTCATCTCCAGTGAGAACATTACTGTAAAACATGATATATTCGCGGCACGAAATTTTCGCGAATTGGAGCCGACGGCCTTTTTCGTGGCATGAAATTTTCGCGATTTGCCACTGACGTTCAATGCATTTAGTGTAGACAAGAAATTTCGCGTGCATTTTAATTTCGCGAATCTTGGCGCTCGCGAAATTCGCGAAATTAAAATGCACGCGAACATTCCTCGTTTTACAGTATGTGGTTTGCACAGTGGCAAACACGAAATGTACGGTTTACAACTCATGGGAGTGTCTCTGTGTGTGTTTTGAGTGTTACTTGACTTTGGCGATTGAAGATTTTAAGTGATTTCGTTTTTAAGCATAATTGCGCTGAGGTCCTAGTCACATGACTGTACTGGTAAACACGGATCTTCAAGAATCTACATGATGATCTGGGGAGTTCCGGGATAGTTTCGCCCTGGATGTATACTATAGCGTCGACGAGAGTTGATGTGACTGTACATGCGGACCAACACGGCATCTACAAGGATCAAAACGGCAGCTACACGGATCAACACGGCAGGTACACGGTAGCCACACGGACCACCCCGGATCGCTCTGCCAACACGGCAGTCCCCAGATGACGTCGGATGTTTTTGACCTCCAAAAGTTGTCATGTTGGCCTCCCGCCCGGATGTCCAAGGATGTCCAGGGTGTCAACATGGATCTCTTCTCGGATCACCCCGGATCAGATCAGGGGTGATCCGGAATGTCGTGACTGGGGCTTGAGCGATGCATAAATACGCATATCTGTGCTATCATAGGGGCAACTAATAGGTGCCCGTTCTCTCCCGAAACTCGCTGTGGGTATAGAAAGGTGGAACTTGTATAAATGGACGATGGAAGAAAGAATGGTCCTGAAGGGGATTCACTCTCATTTTTTCTAGAGGAAATATGAAGAGATTTATTGCAAAATGAGCTAAGCGCCATTTTTAAACATTTCAAAGTAAGTCCATCATCAGATAGAGGGAATATTTTAGAGTTTATGATTTAAGATTTCTCGTATTTTCTTATTATTCTTCTTGTTTTCAGCATATTTAGTCTCAAATATCTAAACTTCACAAGATTGGAGTTAGCTTGTTGTTTTGCAATGTTAGGCATAATGACAGTGCGTTCCTGTCAACATGAAGAGATAAAGATGATTCATACTGTTATTTTTCTTTTAAAGCCAGACTTAAATGGCAATACTTTTAAACTTTATTGCCTTAACGCCCATCTGAATATCGGCATTTCCTTATTTTTTTCATGCAAATTCAATTTCGTTCAGCCAATCCTCCTGCTGTTTCCTCTACCAGACTATCGCTTTTAATCATCGAAACATTTGTTCCATCCTGTTTCATAACAACCTGACAACTTTACTTTGAACAAACATATAAACAGGAATATCACTCAATCATAGATTCAGTGGATTTTGTTTCTTTAAAGCTTCGAAGGCTTCCATGGCGGTAGAACGTTGCCGGCGCACCACATATTATTCTCTAGGGTAGGTGTTTGGCCTTGAAAAGGGCCTACCCAGTCCCGACGTTTCGGCAAGCATGTTTCCGTTACTCGTAAGTTTATTTATTTTTTATCATTATTATTATTATTATTATTATTATTATTATTATTATTATTATTATTATTATTATTATTATTATTTTAATAAGGATAACCTAATGTTGAGGGATGTGTGCAAACGTGACATGAATGTGCGCAAAACTGGCCATGATATTTTGGGAAAAAGCAGCTGCTGACGACTTTGCCTGCTCAAATCCTTGACAATACTTGCTTCAAATGGTGCAAGAATCAGAGAAGTGGAAGAGGAGAGAAGTTAGCAGGCAGGAGAGAAAAGAGCACGCCGTAAACACCGAGTGGATAGACTCTGCTTCTTCCCTTCGTCGTACTTCGTCAGCAGAAACTACAACTAAAGACCCATTCCAGATTTAAGTTACACAGCAACACCAGGTGTTCTTCGAAACCCTTGGAAAAACCTCACCTGGCGCATCAGCCATTGCCCTCTAGGACTGCCATGCCGAAAGAAGAAAAAACAACAAACACACAAGCAAAACGGGAAAACCGAGCGAACCCGCAAATAATCAGTAGCTCTATTTCGCATATCTATTATATTTAATGTTTGTAGGCGGCATGACTACCACCTGACTACTTAAAATTCTGTAATGCCTTTATGAAATACTTTAGTAATACTTCGATTTCCTTTACTTGTCTTACCAGGGGACATCCAGGAATTCTGTAAAGGGGAAGGGGGCGCAAATATACTTCTGGTGCCACTTACTGCGCCCCTTTCATTTATTTATTTTGATTTCTTTTGTTTTAACACCCCTCCCCCTATCCACCACTGCTTACTAATGCAACCATTACCAAAAGACTTACCTGACAGGTTGAAGACTCCTCAGTGAGGCTCTTGTAGAAGCATGGGCGTCACCAGGGGGGGTGCGTTGGGTGCGAACGCACCCCCCTTCAGACCCTTAAAAAAAAAAAAAAAAAAAAAAAAAAAAAAAAAAAAAAAAAAACCTCAGTCTGCGAGCGACCTCAACGCCGGACCCTGAATAATTATTATTTTTTATTTATTTATTTATTTTTTGAAATTTTGCATCGGGGACAAAAAAAATCGTAGGCAAAAACAATTCGCACCCCTGGTTCTGCAGCACTGATTTTATGCACATCTACTATATACAAGACTCGCAGTGTATTCTACACCGTGTTTACTATTTAGATAGATTTTGGACATCCTTCCTATGCTTGGTCACTTCGACGCCACCTCGCTGGTCTGATACCTCCCCCAGTCATGAACATAAACCGACGACACCCTTGACTACCAGTGGCGTATCCAGGGGGAGGGGCGCACCGGGCGTCCCCCCCCCCCCGCCCCCTCTTAATTTCCAAAGCGAAAAAGTATCATGCTACAAACGGCAGTTTTTGGACTGTAAAATGTCAAAATTTTCAAGCTCGCTAGCTCCGCTCGCTTGCATTTAGTCGTAATGCCATTCTCCTGAAGTTGCTGCCAGTAATTGCCAGCAGCTCCACCCGGTGCGCCCCCCCCCCTTACTTTAAAAAAATATATATAATAGCTACAAACGGCAGTTTTTGGACTGTAAAATGTCAAAATTTTCAAGCTCGCTCGCTCCGCTCGCTCGCATCTAAATTCTCCTGATATTATTGCTGCCAGTAATTGCCAGCAGTTGCGCCCGGTGCGCCCCCTCCCCTTAATTTCCAAAGCGAAAGAATATAGCTACAAACGGCAGTTTTTCTACTGTAAAATGTCAAAATTTTCAAGTTCGCTCTCTTCGCTCGCTCGCATTGAATCGTTATGCAGTTCACCTGATGTTGCTGCCAGTAATTGCCAGCAGTTCCGCCCGGTGGCATGCGCTCCACCCCCCCCCTTTAATTTCCAAAGCGAAAAAATATGGTTTAGAACGGCAGTTTTGGGACTGTAAAATGTAAGATTTTCAAGCTCGCTTGCATTTAATCGTTATTCAATTCACCTGATGTTGCTGCCAGTAATTGCCAGCAGTTCCGCCCGGTGCGCCCCCCTCCCTTAATTTCCAAAGCGAAAAAATATGGCTAAGAACGGCAGTTTTTGGACTGTAAAATGTAAAAATTTCAAGCTCGCTCTCTTCGCTCGCTCGCATTTAATCGTTATGCAATTCACCTGATGTTGCTGCCAGTAATTGCCAGCAGTTACGCCCGGTGCGCCCCCTCCCTTAATTTCGAAAGCAAAAAAGATATAGCTTCAAACGGCAGTTTTTGGACTGTAAAATGTCAAAATTTTCAAGCTCGCTCGCATTTAATCTTTGTGCAATCCCCCTGATGTTACTACCAGTAATGTCTGCAGTTGCGCCCGGTGCGCCCCCCCCCCTTAATTTCCAAAGCGAAAAAATATAGCTACAAACGGCAGTTTTTCTACTGTAAAATGTCAAAATTTTCAAGCTCGCTCTCTTCGCTCGCTCGCATTGAATCGTTATGCAATTCACCTGATGTTGCTGCCAGTAATTGCCAGCAGTTCCGCCCGGTGGCATGCGCTCCACCCCCCTTAATTTCCAAAGCGAAAAAATGTGGCTAAGAACGGCAGTTTTTGGACTGTAAAATGTAAAATTTTCAAGCTCGCTTGCATTGTTATGCAATTCACCTGATGTTGCTGCCAGTAATTGCCAGCAGTTCCGCCCGGTGCGCCCCCCTCCCTTAATTTCCAAAGCGAAAAAATATGCCTAAGAACGGCAGTTTTTGGACTGTAAAATGTAAAATTTTCAAGCTCACTCTCTTCGCTCGCTCGCATTTAATCGTTATGCAATTCACCTGATGTTGCTGCCAGTAATTGCCAGCAGTTCCGCCCGGTGCGCCCCCTCCCTTAATTTCCAAAGCGAAAAAATACGGCTAAGAACGGCAGCTTTTGGACTGTAAAATGTAAAATTTTCAAGCTCGCTCGCTCCGCTTGCTCGCATGTAATCGTTATGCTCTCCTGATATTGCTGCCAGTAATTGCTAGGAGTTGCGCCCGATGCGCCCCCCTTAAATTCCAAAGCGAAAAAATATAGCAACAAACGGCATGTTTGTTTTTTTTTTTGTTTTTTTACTGTAAAATGTCAAAATATCCAAGCACGCTCGCTCCGCTCGCTCGCATTTAATTGTTATGCCTTTCTCCTGATGTTGCTGGCAGTTGCGCCCGGTACGCCCTCCCCTCTTTATTTCCAGAGCGAAAAAATATAGCTCCAAATGGTAGTTTTTTTACTGTAAAATGTCAAAATTTTCAAGCTCGCTCTCCTCGCTTACTCGCATTTAATCGTTATGCCATTCACCTGATGTTGCTGCCAGTAATTGCCAGCAGTTGCGCCCGTTGCCCCCCCCCTTAATTTCCAAAGCAAAAAAATATGGCTGCAAACGGCAATTTTTGGACAGTAAAATGTCAAAATTTTAAAGCTCGCTCGCTCCGCTCGCTCGCATGTAATCGCTAAGCCATTCTCCAGATATTGCTGCCAGTAATTTGTCGTTTCACACCGTCATTCCATAATCCATTTATAGGGGGACAACCCCCTCCCACAACCTCCCCCCTTGCTCGTTCCGCTTGTTCGGGCTCGGTTGCGTTCATGACATGACAAGTTTATTTGAATTATACCATTTATAGGCAAATTGTTCAATAACAATTTACTTCAAAATGTACTGATGCCTTAAACAATTCACACTGCAAAAAGTCCGGTATTAGACAGTGAACACCGAGCTGGTGTTAAATTTTCGGTGCTCATTTATGGTGATAAATTAACACCTCCGGGTGTCATTTCCAAATTTTAAACTGTTTTTTGAAGAGTTTCTTAGTAACTGCACTTCTTGTTGATTTTTAATTTAAACAAGACGATCAAGAATTTTACATTAAAATACTGAATTTTTGAAAAAATGTGAAAATAGATTTACACCAAAGTAACACCAGCTGGTGTGGTCTCTTATTGAAGCTGGACGGGTGTTCAACCATTGATATCAACACCAACAAATATCAAATCAACACCATGTGGTGTCATTTTTGAATTAACACCAGTACAGTGTCAAAATAACACCAGGTACAGTGTCAAATTAACTCCACGAAGTGTCAGGTGAACACTTTTCAACACCATCACAGTGCATTTTTAACACCTGTGGGTGTGGTCCTTTATTGAAGTGGGACTGTTTCAAGTCGATAAAACACGCAAAATACCTGCATCAAATTGCACCATTTGCAACATCAAAAAGTGCTCACCGTGGGAGGAGGACACTTCCTCCCACATCCTCCCCCTCGCTCACTCCTCCAAGATCGCTCTTGCTTGGCCGCGTTCATGATATTCAGTGTAAATATAAAAACAGGAAGTTTATTTGGATGATACTATTTTATAGGCAAATTGTTCGATATTGATCCACATCAAAATATACTGCTTTGTTTTAAACAAGTGGGACTGTTTCAAGTCGATAAAACAAGCAAAAAATGCATCAAATCCCCCCTCGCTCTCTCCGCCTGCTCGGGCTCGGTCGCGTTCATGACATCATAAGCGGTGTAAAAATCAATACAAGAAGTTTATTGAAATGATATAGTTTATAGGCACATATTGTTCAACAACAAATTCCATCAGAATGTTTCAAGTCGATAAAACACCCAAAAAGCCTGCATCAAATTACACCATTTACAACATCAAAATGCAAAAAGTTCTCACCGTGGGAGGGGGGGGGGGGGGGGAACAACAGGCACTTTCACGAGTCCCCCCCCCCCTTGCTCGCTCCCTTGCATACTAACACACCACCACCACCACCCCCCCCCCCCCAAGATGAAATCCTAGCTACGCCGGTGCCCTTTCCCCGCTTGGTTTCCGTCAAAACAGTAAAAGTCTAGGGATTGAGAGCTTCCTATATTCCAAATGTCTGTCCAAAAAAAAAAAAAAATCTCGTTACATTAGGGTCAAAACGCACCCCCCTTGAAAAAAAGCTGGTGACGCCCCTGAGAAGTCCATGTGAAATCTGAAGTCATTTAGTGTTACATTATGCAGCGCACAGCTGGAACATATACCCTTCGCCAATTCACGCGAAAGAGTTTGTCCACATTTCGTTCCGTCAAGACGTAATGATTTCTAACGGGAGCAAGCATTTATTGATAATCGTAAAAAGTAAGAATTACCATAGACCGATGTGGGGAAGTAAAGGAGTGCTTATTCAATTTTCAATCGTATTTACTAATCATTTCTTTAAAGGTAGGGAATCCCATTTGCATGCCTTAAATAAAGAGTTGTATAAATACAGTAGTATGTTGAAGATAGTATCATTTTAGAAACTCCCATAAAGTATTGAAAGTGGAAGGTAACATTTAGTACATTTTTATTGACCGTTAGATTTTGATTTGAATTTTTTTTCGGGGCTCACCGTAAATTCCAGTACATTACTAGGCTAGCTTTGCAGACCCATGCACTGCATGTGTGTCCATCATGTATATTTTGTGAAGAAAGTTCATCAAAACTTACAAACATTTCTATATACATTCTTTCCACACACTCTACGTGTTATTACATCAGCTCTTATACTTTTAGATTTGTGTTTATAGATAAAAAAAATACAGAAGACTGCAACAAAAAGGCTTAAGTGTGGCTGACACACAGAACTACTGAGTAGTTGAGTTTTGTGCATTATTCAAATTGTAGATAACTGTTGACTTCCAAATTTCTCAGCAGTGGCCTAAACAAGTCCCCCGAGGTTCATATTTAATGTTTTGCTGCATTTTGGGAGGTCTGTAAAAGGACCTGGTATCCCCTACCTTTAAGATATTCTATATTTTTTAAGCAAAGGAGACTTTTTTGTGTCATGATCCTGATGAATACTCAGTTACATATATAAACCTTTAAAGGACCCTTTTAAACAAATATACACTTTTGAATTTGAATCTCTTCAACTTTTTTTTTTATATACAAAGTTTAAGAATTCATAGTGATAAATGTGAGGAATAAGAATTTTGTTTTCGAAATTCATAAATTATCAGAAACAAAGATGATGACATCACAGCTTCACATAATAATGCATGATTATTTGGGTGTTCTGCCGGAAAACAGAACAAAACAAGAAAGCATGCATGAATTCTACTCAGATGAACCTGTTAAGCACGTGGTATTATTGTAAAGGAATGGTCATGGGGCTACTAAACAGTAGCTCCAAGGACAGACATTGCAACAGTAACAGAATATGAGACACTCCTATGTCGTTCTATGTTCTGTGTATAAAGTGTTTTGGTTTTTCAGGGTACATGTATAGTCCATTTGAAACAATATTTTCTCCATGTCCACTTTTGACATAACACTTGGCAACTTTCAAATCCTGACCAACAACCAAGCTGGAGCAAAAGCTCTTCAAATGTTTTTTTTCTTTGTTTGTTTGTTTATGCTTTATTGTAATCGTACATCTCCGTCTACGCACATTAGTTGTAAGTTTTCCAGGCGTGTAATACCATGTTCAGCAGACAAAAAAAGTGCTTAAGCTCATGAACGTTTGCTAGCACATTTCTTCTATTGCTAGCATTGAATTTATAAGACGATAAATTAAAAAAAAAATTGGAGGGGTCATTTTTCCTGGGATGGATTATTGTCCGAAATGAGATTGATTGTGGCTAATCATATCAAGGATTTATTGCCCAGTAAGGTAATTGTTGACACCACAAGCTGGCAGGGCAATCTTGAAACGACGGTCACGGTATTACCCCAGAATCATGTTAAAGAAAGTTCTACAAGTAGTGGCAGTGAAATAATCTCATGCAGCTATAGGACTTTTGAAATAGACAAAATTCAACCGTTGTAAAGAAGTTTAGAAGTAGACATAATTGGCAATAAATCACGGTAACTCCGTGACCTGACCTTAGTCCTATATTTTGTCCAAGGGGGAATTGAACTGTTTAAGGTGTGTGTGTGTGTGTGTGTGTGTGTGTGTGTGTGTGTGTGTGTGTGTGAGGTGCACGTCACGAGACCGACACCCACGAGTCATACAGCCCACAAGTCATACAGCCCGCGGCAGGAGTCCTATACAGCTCACAAGTCATACAGCCCATGAGTTCGACACTATTAAAAGCCAACAAGGCCCACGAGACCGACACATTACGTGCCTAGTTGTATCTGTCGAACTCGTGGGCTGATTTTACCTAGTGTCGAACTCATGGGCTTTATTTACCTAGTGTCGAACCCATGGGCTGTATGACTCGTGAGCTGTATGAATCATTGACCTGTTTTCAATGTCGAACTCGTGGGCTGTATGACTCGTGGGTGTCGGTCTAGTGGGATGACCCCGTGTGTGTGGGAGGTGTAGTTGTCTGTTGCCCTATTGGGAATTGTCGTGGGGTAATTATCCGGGGTTTAATTGTCCTAGGGGGAAGTGCCCTACCATGGAGGACAGTTGCCCTATTAGGGAGGTTGTCCGGGGGTATTTGTTCTAGACGCGTAAATAGCCATCCTACATACTTTTTATGTCACTTTCAAATCGACATGTATAAATCTGTATAACTCACCACTTGATTACAGTGTACCATAAACGTAATTCCTGGCTTTGTATGTTCTGATGTTCCATGTGATATTTCGTATTATTCCCATTGTTTCCCCACTACTCTGGCTGCCTCCTCAGTGTTACATTCGAATGCAACGTCAACGCAGTAATCCTGGTCAGAGCATTCCAGCAAGCTGTCAATGATATCAAGACAGAGCTCATTCCCTAAAGCTGATGTAAAATAGAGTTAGAATGTAACGGAACTCTTCGTATCGACTGAGAAGTGTTTTCTTCAGGTCATTGTACTTGGCGCCATCATTGGCAAATAAATGTTCGATGTATTTCCCTGCAGCATATTCTTGAAATAATTTGTGGGAGAAAGAAACCATTGGCACAACGAAGCATGTAACGTCAACATCTCTTTCTACTGCCAAAACTCCGACTCTGCAACAGGTTTCCATGGCATCTCGACATTCTTTGAATTGTTCTTCGCGAAATGAATGTTTCTGTCCAATAAGCCGTTCAGTGCTATCCAACTTATATCTTGAATTGCCATATCAGCTTCCTTCAAATGTTCCGTAGAGTTCTGGGTTTGTCGATTTCCGCATACTTCTGACGCGTAGTGTTCTTTCAGAAAAGAAATAATTTCTTCAAAAACCTGGGAAATAGTTTCTGATTTTTTAATTTCTTCCCGTCTCGCTTCACTCAATTCACTCCACATGAGGCAAAATGTGGCACAGTAGATCGGATACGGGGCCATTTCCAGCCAAACAATATCATTTTCTTCCATGAAAGTGATCAAGTTTTCTCCAAGAGTGACCATCTCTCCTGCTCCGTGAGTTCGAAAGTATCTGTTGATATATTCTGATAAATCCTTCCTGTCGAATCCCTCGATGCCAATTAATGTGTAAGCTATAGTATGAGCGATATCCTCCAAGAATTCAATCGCTCTCCATGATCTTGTGGTCACAATTACCTTGCATGACATATATTGTTCTGATCTTAGAATGCAAATAACCTCACTGCCACATAGTTCTCCGTTATACTCATCGAAACCATCAAACACGAGGAGAATTTTATTTTGATTTACTGAGATGTACTTTTCTATCTGGATTGTTGTTGCTGTATTTGAATCAGATAGGTATGTTTTTATGATGTCACTTATACTTTTGCCGTTAGTGACATCACTAATAGAAACTAGGACCACCATGTCCAGATCCTGGAGAATCCTACCCTGGCACCAATCCCAGGCAATCTTGGAGCAGAGTGTTGTTTTCCCGACACCTTCCTCACCCACTATCAGGGGGCGCTTTGAAACGTTGGTCAATAGATCGCCGTACGTTATTGTTGTAGACTTCCTTCCGTCCGTTATACTCAAATTGGGATTTATTTCGTCCATTTCAGCACATTCCAAAAAGTTGAGTGGAGCGAAAGGAATCTTGCTTCTTGACGTACGGTAATGCTCCTTCAGCTCTTCTTGGCAGCGCTGTACTTGTTCCTTTGTAAGCCAAACTGAGCTACGTGGTGACCCTTGAAAGGGAAGAAAACCAAAGAGAATAAAATGAATACTAGAGAGAGAGAGAGAGAGAGAGAGAGATAGCAAGAGTAAGAAGGTATCTACTCAATATTATATCATTGTTGTTATACTCTCATTCGTCGTGGCAATAAAGATATTTACAGGAATTCTTTGTTAACAAATGTGACCATTTTCCATTTTTTTCATTTTTGTGTGTGGAGGTTTTAAGTTGCAGTCTTGTATCATTACCTTAGAGAATGACGCTAATTTAGGCCTATGTTTATGTAAGTACAAAGTATGATATTGCCTTTTCATCCCATCTATTTTCCTATACGACTCCATGCTTAATTCACTAGTGGCTGTAAAAGTGCAATTTTATGTACAGATTTTGACACAGTTGATGGGGTGTGGGATAGACGACCTGGGAGTCATGATATTAAAGTTTACCTTTTCTTGCCCCTGGCAGCCCTGTTTTCTATGTCACAATCTAGGTGCTTTGACTCTGTGTTATAATTTATTTCATCTTTTTTATGCTGAATCAAATTTGTTTTGCGTTTTTCTATGTATGCATGTACATGTCTGAAATGCCGAATAATGATAATTTATCTTATCTTTCATAATTTATGCTTAATCGTTTTTGCGTGTGTGTATTTCTATGTATACATGTCTGAAATGGAGAATAATAATAATAATAAAGAAAAATAATAGTAATGAGCAGTGTGCCTATCACTAACATTTATCATACTTAATTTTCTTGATGGCTGTGTGATGTCAATGGTAAAGGCAAAATAGCTCACTTTCCATTAACCCTATTAAGCCCAAGCTATTTTGACCTCTCGCAGGCCCAAGGGGGGGGGGGGGGGCATTGTGCCCCCCTATATAACTTTGTTATTATTTGATATATCTATGTCATATTTTGCACGTAGGGGGAGGAACGCATACTCTTACATGACCTTACATTTGAATTTTTACAAGGTCACCAGTGGAGGGCGTTTTTTAACAAAATATATAAAATACATAGGAAATATGCTAAAAACATGATTTTTCTGTATAATTTCTTTATCCCCATAATATGTCTTATTATAAACCAAACATTTTCATATTTGCCATAAATGATTAGCAAGTGGAATTTTATTATTTGTTATGGTTGAAATTTCTCAAGGTCACCACATGGGGCGCTTTTCATATCAACGCAGTGATACATTATGAGACCTGAGATGAAATGTTTGGGATGGGTACATGTATAGTTATGACATTTCATATTTGTATAATACTGGAATTTTGAGATTGCAAATTGATAATTATGATAAACTTATGATATTAGAGGCATAACTTGGGTGAAGGAATCAAAATAGGCCTAACTCAAAAAATAAGGGCAATCTTTAGAAAATATTATTGTTTTCAATTATCTCTATTATATCTATTGTTTTATGCCTATGTCACTTAAAAAACAAAGGAAATGATAAGGCCATAATTACTCCAGGACCATAATTACTTCAAATTTTGCTCCTTCAACAAATTTCAGCCAAGAAACACCCATTTCATACACTGTAATGCTGTTAAATTGGGAACAGAAAAAAGATGCAAAATCTGACTGACATGGTTGTCAGTTTATGGTTGCCATGGCAACCAGCAACATCAAATATAGCTAAATTATACATCAAAATGTTTGCAATTAGATTTTAGGAAAATCGGATTAAGGGCGAAGGAGTGGCAAACGAAAAGCTGGTAGGGGGCACAATGTGCCCCCTTGGCCTTTATACATTTGTAGGGTTAAAGAACTACATTATGAACAGAAGAAATATGTATACCGTAAATAACTAATGATAGTGGTGCACAGTAACATGCTAGAGAAGTTAGAGATTTAATTGTACAGTATTTCCAGCCAAAAATATATTATTTTCAGAGACAATTTAGAAACAAATAATTAATGCTTTAAACATTTTATTTCATATTATTTAAAAGCCTAGGATACGGGGGGAGAGGGGGTAATCAATTTATATATATCACGAGATTGAGCACATAGACTTGAATCTTCACAATTCAGTACGTTGGGGTTATTATTGCGTTCAAGATACTGAAAAGTACATTACATACAAATTTTATCTTTTGATAATGTTTTTGGCGAAAGAAAGACACCAAACAATTAAAAGACAATTACCATGTTCAACTCTTTATCCACGGGAATCTGGATTACTCATCTTTGCAATGACTATAAATTTCAACATTCTGAATGGATTGAGTTTTGACCAATCCTTTGGATTGGAAATATTACAGCCTCTCCCGACAATAATGTGGATGATGTAATTACGTATACAGTACATCCGTTTACTACAAAGAAACTGGGAATGGTTCTTACTAGGTTACTACTCCTTTCATTCTGTCTTATAAAAACAGAAGGAGAGTTAGAGAGACTGAGAAAAAGATATCGGCATTTTTGATCTTCATTGGTAAATATTACACATAATTTGCCTTCAAGAAAACAAAGGAATAGTAGGAGAATATTTATTTGTATTTTTTATTTAGAAAATGCGTGAGATATAAGTGAGTATGCTGAATTTTCGTAGGAAAACAACAAAATAAGGAGGAAAACTTGGTATTTCTTGGCATGCGTATTCTTGGAGTTGGACAGCGCCAAACTCTATATATTGCATCACATCTAATAATGAATTAGCAAGAAAGAGCATTAGCAAGGATTATGATGAGCATGATTGCATTTTTTTTCTTGTACTCATCATTAATTCTTCTTCCTCATGAAGTTGCTCCGGTTCGTGTGGTCTCCAACAGCATGGATTCCAACCACATCCTGTGAAATATACCAACAACATCGGCAAACAAAATTAGTATTGACAATCGTTTTGCAATGACATCCATTGAAATAGATCATTTTGAAAGTTATTGTAATTTCAAAGACTTTTTCTCATTTAACATTTTCACATATTCAATTTCTTGTTTTTTGTTAAACCTGCGTTATTATACTATTAAGCAGATCTAGTAGATCATTACAATTCCCATCTTACAACGGTGATTATTTTAAGCATAGATTATAATATTTTACCGTATTTTTACCGTATAACCTACTCCTTTTCACGGATTTTGTGTGAAAGTAGATAGATTCTCATTCACTCCAGGTGGTTTGCAATGACACCCTCACCCTCCCCCCCCCCAAAAAAAAAAAGAAAATGAATAAATTATCTAACTAGTAAAAGAAAATCGCCACCTTTTCTTGGTAGGTATTCCGGATGATATTTTTGCAGGCACTTTCCAACAAGGAGAGATAGGATGGCTAGGGCAACAGGAATGCCAATGACTAGGCCAATGATGAGACCCAAATTACCACGTTTTCCTGAAAAAAAAAAATCGATAGAGAAACAGATGAAAAAGTTTATATTCGTTGTATCCTAGATTTCGAAAAATAATGGGAAGAAATATATATATATATATATATATATATATATATATATAACCTAGTTGTCATGCTTCCTTTTAGTGCCAAAGAAATGATAGATTCCATAGGGAGAACCATTTTACACATGTTGACGAAATTACATTATTCAGATAAAACACTACATACAGTTTAAGGTTTGTGTTTTTGTTTTGTACTTGTTTGAATTCTATTCTCTCTAAATTATCTAATCGTTAGCTTAATAAAAATGCTTCTCGTACGCATATATTTAAGTGGTTAAATGAACATGTGCGTGGTAATTTTAGGTTACTAAAAAATGATAGATCAATCACCAGATCATGACAACTCTTGATCTTCTGATATATATATATATATATATATATATATATATATATATATACACACATATACATACATTACCACTTTTTATCCCTTTATCATCTAGAAACACGAAAATGACAAAGTTTCACAAACCTGGTATAGGCCTGACGGTAATTTCAACTGTCGACGCTCCAGTCATTAACGAGTCACCGATAGCTATACACGCAAAGGTTTCCTCCGTCCCATGTAGGCCTAAAGCTGAAACAGTGATCATTTCAGACCTCTCGTATGAGTCGTCAGGTAGTGTTGTCTGTTGAGAGCTCAAGGACTTTAGTTTCTTTCCCGACTCCTCGGTCCATAGCAAAGAAATGTTAGGCTTGAATCCACTGACCACACACGTCAGGTTGAAAGAAGATGAGTTCAAGAGAGTTTGATATGTACACTGCCTTTGATGGGACTGACTAGTAGCGACGCATTCCTCGATTGTATGCTTTGATGCCATCGCTTGGGGAACGAAGAAATGACGATCATAAAATAAATGGGAATTTTTTTCCAGCACTTTTCTGCTACTTATTTTTTTTGTATAGTGTGATCAGGTGTGTCTTAGAAGCCCCTTTTCATATCCTGGAAATCGTTTGCACACTCTTCACTTTTATCTCTAAAAACTTTTGAAAGGATGTTGCTGCTATCAACGTTGGCATTAATCACGGCCAGAATGTGTTGCTAGACCATGCTAAATTTTAGTTTAATTTGATAATCACTTCACTGTTGTTGCTCCATAATCCAATGGCTTACATCTCGTTTCTTTGGGGTCATCCCACTAGACCGACACCCACGAGTCATACAGCCTACAAGTTCGACATTGAAAACAGGTCCATGAGTTATACAGCTCATGAGTCATACAGCCCATGAGTTCGACACTAGGCAAATAAAGCCCACGAGTTCGACACTAGGTAAAAACAGCCCACGAGTTCGACAGATATAACATAGGGCTTTATTTGTCGGTCTCGTGGCCCTTGTTAGCTTAGTGTCGAACTCATGGGCTATATAACTCGTGAGCTGTATAACTCACGGGCTGTATGACTTGCAAGCTGTATGACTCGAGATCGTGGGTCTCGTGACGTGCACCCGTTTTTTGTCCCATTCATTACGCAGCTGGAACTACTTTGTAGAGAATTCGCGCTTGAAAAGTATTTGTACTTCATGGCCTCTATTCTCAATTCATACTTTTACATAGTGTGTGCATCCTTTAATCTTTAACCTAATAGGTTAGGAGAGTGCTTTTGACTCGAGTTATACTTTATAAATCTTAATGTCTGCTCTTTTAAAATATGTCCTCAACAAAAAATCCATGTGTGGCGATTTTTTTATTTTATTTGTGTGTGTGTGTGTGTGTGATGCAGGGTACATACTGCATTCAAAATCTTAACAAGCAAATACTTATTGATACAACAATATGAATATTTTTTTACGGATTTCATGTCTTTTTTTACAGAAAGAGAGTAATAACAACTCTCTAGTTGTCTTTGTTGAAAGTTAGACTATAGGTAGAGGTGGTGAAAGAGTTTATTCTGGTGAGCATTCAGAATGATTCGCTCGAACTCTAATGCAAATTTGAATAGAATTACGGGGAAAACCCATATTTTAAAAGTGCATTAGGTTTATTTATCTTTCGTTGGCACAATTTTGAAAGTATAGTTTATATATGTATTAAATGTCACTATTCAAGTTTAATAAATAAATACCCGTTTCTACAAAACAAACGTCTAAATTGGATTTACTTATCAAAGAGCTATGGAATATAATTAGACATGGGCACTTGCGCCTCCTACCCCCGAAAATGTTCCACAGCCCCTTAGTCTATCTATAACTGGCAATGATAGGCTACTTGACAAGTTTGTAGACATATTTGACAATGTCCTCTAAAAAACTAGAAGATCAAAATGTGAAAAATTCCCCACAATTTGGTGCCGTTCCCTTTCATGGACATTAGTAAATTTTCCGCGTTAAGTCACCTCCCACTCCCTCATGTCATGATGAAAATACATTACTTACAATTGACTGTCATGAAGACTGAACTGTCAAAATCTTTTAGATTCTTCAGCACCACCTGGCAAAAGTAAAGACCCTCATCTGCTATCTCTAGGTCGGTGATTACGAGGTTGAAGTTTTTGTCGATGTCAAACCGTTCCTCCTCGCTCTCAAAGTTTCCATCTACGAATCTAGCCTTGGTCGTCCTCGGCTGATTTTCGGAGATGCTTTCCTTGACCCAAAGCACAGCGAAAGGCTCCTCCTGGATATCACACCTCAGTCGGATGCCTTCTCCTTTCCATTCCTGAACGGTAGAGGGAGTACCTACCATTGATTGATTAAGGGTAATAAAGATAATGGAAATGTGAGTAGGGCCTACATGTATAGTGCAAGTTGGTAGGAACTTTTGAAGAGAGACTGTTACTTGAGGAAACTGGTTCCCGTAATAGGTCATGTTCATTGATATATCTAAAGGCTGATGGTCTCGGTTCCGCGGCCCCTGCGTTTATAAATGTTGGGGGGGGGGGGGGGGGGGGGGAGGTGCAACAGTTTATATTTCTGGTGGCACTTACGGGTTTCGTCAGCTAACAAGCAAAACAAAAAGAAGAAAAAAAAAGGCTAACCCGCGCTCAAGGCTTCATTGGTGCAACTTGCAATCGGCAAAAGCTTGACCGTCATTATTTACCATTTGCAGATGAAACAAAATCTCGGCTTTAGTGCATTATAGTGCTAAAATGTGAGTTAGGGATAGAAGCAACCTATGTCTAAAATGTTGATTAGTATATAATCAAGGTTAAGTATTGTTTAATATACAGAATATGAAAAATAGTTATAACACAATTGTTTTTAAAATAAACCGGCTACAGTTATGGTTAATTGAGTAAAAACAGTAATATTTCCTTCTGACTCTATTGGGAATTTTTATAGTGGTAGGATGTTTTGTAATAATCTGACCTTATACATGCATCAAATGTCATAACTTAAATACATATACAGTGTATATATATATTTCTTTTCTTTTAAAATCACTGAACTCTGCCAATGGTAAACGGTACCTTTAGCCACATTCTATTTTGGAGCCATATAACGAGGAAAAAAGTGTGTGTTTTGGGGGGGGGGGGGGGGGACAAAGTGGTTACACCATATGTAGGCCTATTGTGTAACAACCCCCCCCCCCCCCTCCCTTTCGCGGGCCCTGAAATATGTATGTTTGGGTGACGCGCTGCAATTTTGTGACTGCTGAGCAGAGAGATCATGAAGTTTGATAGTTTATATTATATTGATCGTAAGTGAGATCTTATCACTGATTGGTCAAAAGTATATCAAATGACAAGGTCATGGGCGTCACCAGGGGGGGGGGGGGTGCGTTGGGTGCGAACGCACCCCCTTCAGATCCTTTAAAAAAAAAAGTCTGCGAGCGACCTCAACGCCAGACCCTTAATAATTATTCTTTTCTATTTTTTTAATATTTTGCACCAGGGACGAAAAAAAAAACACCAAAAACTCGTCGGCAAAAACAATTCGCACCCCTGGTTCTGGCAGCACTGATTTTATACATATCTACAAGTATTCTACATATGCACTGTTTACTATTTATCGACCGTACTGTACACTCATACGATACGGAGCACGTACACGTTTGCATGTACGTGTGCTACTTACAAGTATGTAGGGTCTATACGTTACTTCTGACCAATCCATATTGCCAGCCCAAGAGCGAGCCTTAGCCTCATTAAAAAAAAAGAAAAAAAAATGAGGGGCAAGCATACCATTTTGCCCACCCCCCATAATTCCAGAGACAAGAAGATATTGTTACCTTTTTTTTTTGAGAGAGAAAAACAAAAAGTTAGCCCCATAAAAATATTAGAGGGGCAATCATATTTTAATTTTGCCCCCCCCCCCATAATTGATGGTTCCCGAAACGAGAAGATTTTCTTGCTTTTGAAAGAAAACAAAAAATGTTACCCCCATAAAAATATTGGAAGGCAAGCGCACCATTTGCTCCACCCCACATAATCATAATTCCCGCGATGAAAAGATTTTCTTGCTTTTTTGTTAGAAATCTGTCAAATTATTTCACCCAAAAGCAGTGGCGTAACTACGGAGGGGGGGGGGGGGTGCGCCCCCTTCCAATCCGCTGGTAGAAAAAAAAAGACTTGCCAAAATAGAAATTCATGTGTTAGTAAACTGCTTTTGAATGAAAGGGTGATCAAGAAATAAGATATTTTTCTATGATTTCTTTTAACCATAATTAGATAGGTATATAGTGTGAAACATTGTTCAAAAAGCCCGGACCCGACAAAAGATTGTGATTCAGCGTGATTCCTGGTTGGCATTCTGCATATAAGCAGGATGTGTGCAGTGTACTCAGAACATCCGAACGGCAAAAAGAGTCGCTACAATGTTGCGCAATGTTATGTAGAATGTACACCTTTGTACCTTACGCTTCGTTATCAAAGCTAGATCATTGATTTTGCAGCGTTGCTTTACATACTAGTCTATATAAAAATGTCTTTCATTGCCAATAAAAAGACTTGACCTGGCTAATTCCTAACTTTTCCATGTATGATACACACACACAAACAAACACGCACAATTAGGGGATGCTCTAAAGTGCAGATTTTGGACATCCTTGCCCCGCTTGGTCACTTCGGACGCCACCTCGCTGGTCATTATACCTCCCCCAGTTATTAACATAAACTCACACCCTCGACTACCAGTGGCGGATCCAGGGGGAGGGGCGCAAGGGGCGTACCCCCCCCTTTAAATTCCGAAGCGAAAAAATATAGCTTCAAACGGCAGTTTTTGGACTGTAAAATGTCAAAATTTTCAAGCTCGCTCGCTCCGCTCGCTTGCATTTATTCGTAATGCCATTTTCCTGAAGTTGCTGCCAGTAATTGCCGGCAGTTGCGCCCGGTGCGCCCCCCCTTAATTTCCAAAGCGAAAAAATATAGCTACAAACGGCAGTTTTATTGGGGACTGTAAAATGTCAAAATTTTCAAGCTTGCTCGCTCCACTCGCTCGCATTAAATTCTCCTGATATTGCTGCCAGTAATTGCCAGCAGTTGCGCCCGGTGCGCCCCCTTTAATTTCGAAAGCAAAAAAAGATATAGCTTCAAACGGCAGTTTTTGGACTGTAAAATGTCAAAATTTTCAAGCTTGCTCGCATTTAATCTTTATGTTATTCTTCTGATGTTACTGCCAGTAATTGTCAGCAGTTGCGCTCGGTGCCCCCCCCCCTCTTAATTTCCAAAGAGAAAAAATATATCTACAAACGGCAGTTTTTTTTTACTGTAAACTGTCAAAATTTTCAAGCTCGCTCTCTTCGCTCGCTCGCATTTAATCGTTATGCAATTCACCTGATGTTGCTGTCAGTAATTGCCAGCAGTTGCGCCCGTTGCGCCCCCTAATTTCCAAAGCAAAAAAAATAAAATACAAAAGGCAGTTTTTGGACTGTATAATGTCAAAACTTTCAAGCTCGCTCGCTCGCTCGCATTTAGTTGTTATTCCATTCTCCTGATGTTGCTGCCAGTAACTACCGGCATTTGCGCACGTTACGCCCCCCCCCCCCCCCTCCTTTACTTCCAAAGCGAAAAAATATGGCTAAGAATGGCAGTTTTTGGACTGTAAAATGTCAAAATTTCCAAGCTAGCTCTCTTCGCTCGCTCGCATTTAATTGTTATGCCATTCACCTGATGTTGCAGCCAGTAATTGCCAGCAGTTGCGCCCGGTGCGCCCACCCCCCTTAAAGGGTGTGTACAGTTCTGGTCGAGGTGAGGATTTAGCTTTTAACGTTTTGTGAGATTTTCAGAAACCACTCTATGAGATGTCAAAGAGCATGCAGTTCTAAGGGGTATCAAAAGTTTATTCGGTGAGAACCTTTTTTGAAATGGCTGAGATATCCAAAAACAAGGTGAAACAAAGAGATACTGATAAAGTTGAAGCATATATCGCCTTTTATTATTAGCACTTTTTGGGATATCTCAGCCATTTTAATTGAAAACCAATTTTCATCAAACAAACGTTGAATCCTTCTTAAAATCAAATGCTCTTTCATATCGCTTTTCATTATCTCACTTAGGAATGTTCAAAACATGAATCCTTACCTCAACCAGTACTGTACATTCCCTTTAATTTACAAAGCAAAAAGATATGGCTACAAACGGCAGTTTTTTTACTGTAAAATGTCAAAATTTTCAAGCTCGCTCGCTCGCTCCCCTCGCTCGCATGTAGTCGTTATGCCATTTTCCTGATATTGCTGCCAGTATCATTTTGTCGTTTCACACCGTCATTCCATAATCCATTTATAGGGGGGACAACCCCCTCCCACAACCTCCCCCCTTGCTCGTTCCGCTTGCTCGGGCTCAGTCGCGTTCATGACATCAGTGTAAGAATTATTACTAGAAGTTTATCTAAATTATACCATATATAGGCAAATTGTTCAATAACAATTTTCTTCAAAATGTACTGCTACCTTAAACAAGTGGGACTGTTTCAAGTCGATAAAACAAGCAAAACATGCATCAAATTCCACCATTTACAACATCAAAATGCAATTTCAGTTCTAACCATGGGAGGGGGTTGGCCCCCTCCCACACCCTACCCCCTCGCTCGCTCCGCTTGCTCGGGCTCGGTCGCGTTCATGACATCAGTGTAAGAATCAATACAAGAAGTTTATTGAAATGATATAGTTTATAGGCACATTGTTCGACAACAATTTCCATCAAAATGTGCTGCTACCTTAAACAAGTGGGACTGTTTCAAGTCGATAAAACAAGCAAAACATGCATCAAATCAAACTGCACCACTTACAACATCAAAATGCAAAAAGTTCTCACCGTGGGAGGGGGGGGGGGGGGGAGCAACCACACCCTCACCCCACCCTTGCTCGCTCCCTCGCATATACTAACACCCCCCCCCCCCCCCGATGAAATCCTAGCTATACGCCGGTGCCGTTTCCCCGCTTGGTTTCCCTCAAAAAGCAGTAAAAGTGTAGGGATTGAGAGCTTCCTATATTCCAAATGTCTGTCAAAAAAAAAAATCTCATTACATTTAGTGTCAAAACGCACCCCCTTGAAAAAAAGCTGGTGACGCCCCTGAAGGTGTAGTTCTGTCTATCTTGCCTTAGGGTTTCAGGTAAAGTGATAGAAAGGCAAAAACCTCATGATATAAAGTAAGGCAAAACCCTCGTGATAGAAAGTCAAAAACCCTCGTGATGGAGTTCGTAAAACCTCCGCGACTTTTGCAAATTACACGACGTAGACTTCGCGCGCGTTGTCCGCACCCTCTCCACGGATGTTCACTGTAATACGCGCATCGTGTTAATATTTATAACAGTCCCCTCGCCGGGGTTAGGCTAGGTCTAGAATCGACAATTTTACCTCGCATTTGACTAGCCCAGAACTTGACATAGCTAGTTACTAGTTAGACCTAGTCTGGGTAAACGATGAGGTATATAAAACAAATATATAAAACAAATATCAACTGCTCTGTATTCGGATGATCGTGGAAATCATCACTCCCTTGGTGCTTTTCATTACATAGAAGGGTCGGTATGAAAAGCACCTTAAATTGGGAATGATAATTTCCACCATCACCCTCATGAGCAGTCAATTTCTGTATACTGCTGCATTTGAACACTAAGAAAGTTTGCTTATTATCAGCTGAATATGACTCCCATTTCATTGTCTTGTTTTATGGGGGGAGGGGGCGGAGGTCGTATAAAAGGGAAATAATATCATGTTTGTTCACAGTCGAGTGAGTTCTAGTCACTTGGAGATTTCGCCGCACATTTTCATTGTAACATTTATTTCAGGTAGAAAAGAGACAAACTATCAACTGAAACCTTTTGTAATGACTTGTTATATTGTTGTGGCATGGGAAATCACAATACTATAGTTAGCCCCCATACGGTATGTGTTTGTCCAGATACGGGATTGAGATAATGATAATGATAACAATAATAATAGTAGTAATAATGATAATGATAATAATAATAATGATTGCATTTATATGGCGCTTCATACTGGCGTTTCTAAGCGCATAACATGACAGTTGAGATGACACTATAACAGTGATGTCTGGTAATTATTTTTTTGATTTTTTTCTTTCTTTTTCGTCTTTTTTCTTGTTCTGACAGATATCATTTCCTTCCCAAAATCTTGTACACTGAAATGTGTTTTACTAGAAGTTCTGTAGTAGAAGTGATTTTTTATTTTTTACTAAATTTTTTTTTTCTGGTAATTATTGGCCTATAAATGCAATAAAATCATTGCATGCATGTGCATAAAAAAACTGTGCTACTGCACTGTCTGCTGATGATGTCTACTAATGATTTTTAATTTTTCTGAAGATCTGAAAAACCTAAAACTGCTACGGCTGCTCACTGAAGTGAGGCGTTACAATGAGTTTTGGTGGAATGATTGTATTTGACGTCATTCATGTTGAATCTGCTTATTGCTTATTGGATATTAACATGACTGTAAAATCACCATATCGTTACATAATGAAATAATTGTGCAGACATAATGTGCATTTGACAAGAAACATCGATAGAACGGAAGAGGTCAACCTCCGCTCTCCGTACAATCAAAATCAAATGCATAGCATTTCAAAAATTTGTTGACATATTTACCAGGACATGTCGCATGGATGTCCTCAGGATTGAAAGCAGGCCTACGTATAACTGTCTTTTTAAGGGCCATAGATCATACATTTTCTCGAGCACCTTGCGCACACGCTTTGCTTTAGCATTTACTGCCACACAGACTTTTCAAGGTTTTATGAACGAGTATTTCAAACAATAGTTTTCTGTGTTTGTTGTACCTTTCTCACTTACTGGAACTGCATCATTTCATTTTCTCTCTTTCTTTTGTGCAGGTAAGACGTGTCGGGTTCAAAGTTCATGTGGGATTCCCAACTGCCTCAATACGGCCCTTCACGATCTGAATACAATCCCATGCAGTGCAATGCGTAATGTATGAATGGCACCTATGGTGGGCGAGGGGAGTCGAAATTAGTAAAACTATGCAACTATACAGCCATGGAATGGATGTCAGGTTTTCGCCAATCAGAACGCAAGAAACCGTACAACTATGCAACTGTGCAACTATGCAACTGTGCAACTGTACAGCCCTAGAATGCCTGTATGGTTGTCACTCGCATGGGCCGAAGTGCCATTAACCGAACAACCGTACGTCCCTGCATCCCATTACGGAACGCCTGTCGGGTTTTAGCCAATCAGGACGCAAAAACCCCGACAGACATACATAAATACATGAGTATAGGAACGGCTGTAGGGTTTTAGCCAATCAGGACGCGAAAAACCCGACAGACATACATGCATGGGTGTGGCAACGGCTGCAAGGTTTAGCCGATCAGGACGCGAAATACCCGACAGACATACATAAATACATGAGTGTAGGAACGGCTGTAGGGTTTTAGCCAACCAGGACGCGAAAAACCCGACAGATATACATAAATACATGAGTGTAGGAACGGCTGTAGGGTTTTAGCCAATCAGGACGCGAAAAACCCGACAGACATACATGCATGGGTGTGGGAACGGCTGCATGGTTTTAGCCAATCAGGACGCAAAAAACCCGACAGACATACATAAATACATGAGTGTAGGAACGGCTGTAGGGTTTTAGCCAACCAGGATGCGAAAAACCCGACAGACATACATAAATACATGAGTGTAGGAACGGCTGTAGGGTTTTAGCCAATCACGACGCGAAAAACCCGACAGACATACATGCATGGGTGTGGGAATGGCTGTAGGGTTTTAGGACACCTATGACGGGCGAGGGGAGTCAAAATTAGTGCAACTATGCAACTATACAGCCATGGAATGGATGTCAGGTTTCAGCCAATCAGAACGCAAGAGACCGTATAACTATGCAACTGTGCAACTATGTAACTGTGCAACTGTACAGCTCTAGAATGTCTGTATGGTTGTCAATCGCACGGGCCGAAGTGCCATTAACCGAACAACCATACGTCCCTGCATCCCATTACGGAACGCCTATTGGGTTTTAACCAATCAGGACGCGAAATACCCGACGGACATACATAAATACGTGAGTGTAGGAACGGCTGTAGGGTTTTAGCCAATCAGGACGCGAAAAACCAGATAGACATACATGCATGGGTGTGGGAACGGCTGCAGGGTTTTAGCCAATCAGGACGCGAAAAACCCGACAGACATAAATAAATGCATGAGTGTAGGAACGGCTGTAGGGTTTTAGCCAACCAAGACGCAAAAAAAAAAACACCAAACCGACAGACATAGGCCTACATAAATTCATGAGTGTAGGAACGGCTGTAGGGTTTTAGCCAATCAGGACGCGAAAAACCCGACAGACATACATGACAGACCAGGACGCGCCAATTCTTCAATACAAGATGGCGTCAACGCCTTTGTGTAAAACGCACGCGATTTCTCTCAATGCGGTGTACGCACACGTCCTTAACACATAAATAAACGCATCTTTCTTTGGCAACTCATGGGGGATTGTCTTCAATACTTTATTCCTTGCTGATTCCCCCAAATTACAGCAGCGATGAAGTAATCTAATAATCTGAAATCTGAAATAAATTCAGTAGTATTCGTTTCGTTTCAAAATTTAGCTTTGTTCAAACCAAATCTTATGTAATATTCCTGACGTTGTTGATAACCAGGTTAATAACCCAATACGATTTTGACACACACACACACACACAAATCATTAGCAAATGGCCCCAATATTGGAATTGAAATACAGTACCACAAGAAAATTATTAGAAAGCCATTATAGATACAGCCTATTGGACTATTGGAAAATCTTTAAGATAAACTCTGTTGAACCACCAAAAAACCATAACGGTATAGATTTTTGAAAAGCAGTAATGGTATGCTATAGATGCCTGCGGAGAAAATTCAGAGACCAGATCAAAAATGGACAATACACAACGAATGTATCAAGTAACTAAATTGGCACTATAGTATATTGTACCACAATAACAGTCACACCAACACAGAAAATACTGAGAAACATGCAAATGCCTAATGAGAGATTCTATACCAAATCATTAAACCGAACATTTCATACGTGCTCTTGAGTTTCATATTATGCCCGACAACGCACTAAACGACAGTCTTCAGTGCCGCCAAATCATCTCTTCAATTTCTTTAATAAATATGAAACTATGAAATCATGATCCACTTCTTGCTGTCATTTTTATGGAAACAAAACATATTGCAGCCATCGCCTTTGTAAAATTCAGTTCAATTCTTGACAATTCTAATATGAAATCACTATCCCTAAAGAAGTCAAGAATCGTATTTTCAGAGATTCTTGACATCCAATGCGTTGTGATTCATTTTCCTTGCAACCCATATGTCAATTCACAAAACATACGCAGTCCCCGTCTTTGGAAAGTGGAAATATTCTGATATTCTGCCTCAAAATGGAAATTTGTTTCTAACCGACTGCTCATTTCCGAATTCTGTTGGTTCTGTTTAGGTAGGACAGCAAAAGTCCAAAAATCTGTTCTTGTGGTGTATTGTGGTTTCTAATGGTCGTATAGGTTGTGATGGATTTTCTTGCTCCTTGTGATTTCTATCTGTCCACCAGGTTTCAATGGAACCGTTTCTAGTGTGTGACTTTTGGGCCATGATAATGAGAATTCTAGGTTCTGATTGCTGTTGGCTCCAACAGAAACAATTGAAACCCTCGTAGATTTCGGATGGTCTCTTCTAACAGTCTAATAGCCCTTAATGTAACAATCTTCCCCAAGGTGCATCCGGTATAACCTATACATAAAGTAACTGTCTGATTATCATGTATGTTTTAGACTGCTCTCCAACTGTTCGTCCAACGGAGACCATTAGTCATTTTGAAATACTCTATTTCAGCAATATGAATTTTCTGTATAAGTCTGCTCCACATCAACATATCATTGGACTCACAAAATAGTCAAATTCTACCACACCATTAGATATTATTTTTTCGGAGGTATACCTAATGGTATAAGCTGTTTCACCATATACTAACAGTCAGATTTGGTGGACCATCAGTAACTCTCTTGGTGATGGTTTTGGCATACTAGTAAGTTATGTCGCCATTAGATACTATTACACCTCTGACAAACATTAAACATTTTACTAGACCATATAAAGGGATTGCCTTATGGCATTTGCAAATTTGGTTGGTTGATGATATCAGATTCCAGCCGCCTCCAGCTATAGACCTTTAAGGAACCTTTCAGAGAGCAAAAATCTTACTGAGTCGTTAGAGGTTGCCTAAGGGTGTTTGACTGTTCAGTTCAGTTTAGTTTAGTTCAGTTTATTTCTGCATTCCGTTTTCAATTCAATGTAAAACAAAAAAGAAAAAAAATGTCATGATCTATCCATAGACACAGGAACCATTACGATAAAATCACACACACACACACACACATTATGCTTCCAGTGGAACCATTAGAATTCTTCGAATGGTTTAAATGGATTTTCAACCTTGCCAAAGTGAAAATCACACTTCATAAAGCTTGCCGTAAAAACATATTCATTCATTCGTTCATTCATTCATTCATTCATTCATCCATTCATTCATTTATTCATTCATTCTTTCATTTATTTTTCCATTTCCAAAATAAACATATATATTTTACATAAATTGAATACATAAATTTCATCCCAATACACAACAATAGCTAGGTTTACAGAATATTATAAGTGTACTAAATGCTGGAAATGGGGAGGAATGCTAAAAAGGAGTGTTTGTAGGGTTCTTTCCCCCCGCACTTAATACAACAAATTATATTATTGAAAGACTGCTATACATGAAAAGCAGAAATACAAAAGGAACTAAGATACGGAAACGTATCTAACCTAACAAATACCTAACTAACCCTAAAACCTAACTAACCGAACTAAACAAATACCTAAATATGAGTATGCAATTTACACTGAGTAAAATTCATACCACACGCCTGGTCAGCTTTCCTATGCACTGGTATTAATTTTTCCTTTTTCAACTTCAAAATTGATAAAGTTTCTTTCTTTCCAATATCAAATTTTCTGTTTCAGATACAATTTCAAGGAATATAAAAGTACAATACATTGTGCACACCTACACCTAATGTGCGTGTGTGTATATGTATGAAAAAAAAGAAAACATTCAAAATAATTACGCTATTGAAAAAGAGAAACCCACGTAAAACACCTTCTTGCAGAGTTTCATTTGACTCACCAGCTATTACGGTCTGTTTTTTTAACCTCTATAATTTATAACCATACAGCGGTTAAAGACTTGGGATTTATATACCTGTGAAGTTTTATGTAGCTTTCTTTATTTTGCACTTTACCATCATTGTACACGTGTATACCCGTTGATGGTGTTTGATGATATACTGCTTAGGACAATAGTTTCCTACACACCAGGTCCTTTTAGTGATATCATTTATAGGTTGGGATTCAACAACGTTAAACTGGCTATATGGCCACAACTGGGTTCATTAAAAAATAACTTCAATACACTCACCTTCTGCAGCAGCGCTACAGAACACAGAAGATAATGCTAGTAGAAGAACGAGGTAGTATCTTCTATCCATCACTGATAGTCGCAGATGGAGACAGTTGTGTGAAAACACTTTGTTTTAATCGTTATGTTTCAGCAGTGTGTCAAGATGATCGTCGCATTCGGTTTTCAAAAGCGGGAACTCTTATTGCAATCTATCCGCACTTTTAACGCGCTGTTCAACGCTATAGCGCACCCGTATCCTTATTTGTCGATATCCCTCATTTCTCATACTCGGTACGTCTTATCATTGACATTGTTATTTCACGGGAGACTGCACACAATGAAGTGCACTATATAAAGCAGGGAAAAAATGCAAACCAGACTCTTTTGTGTAGATCTAAGGCGCATAATGTAGCGTCCCACCAAGCATTTGATACTATGACATGTTCATGAGCAGTATGATGTGTGCAGGGGAGTGCTGTTGTGAAGATTTCAGCCAGCACGCCTTTCCGCCTCAGCAAATTCTGTTATTACAACTGCCATGTTATACAGCATGATGTATATGCCCTACTCCCAGTTTCTTTGTTCAGTGCAATTAGAGACTATATCAAAGTCGAAACCTGTGTGATTTGGGGTTACTGTATACAGGAAAAAGGAATGTCAGTACTTCGATTTATTGTTAACTTATCCAAGCCATGCGTCTAAAATGTATTGTAAGACAAGTATCGTGTGAAAATGTATGCATGTTAGAAAATGGTAAGCAATCCATGTGATATGTCTTGAATTACACACTGATGTGCTATGATGATGTTTGATTATACTATATCGTTGTTAGACTTACTTTAGTTTTGTATGCGTGCACAAAAGTTATGATTTCTGTAAAAAAAAAAAATCATCTGTGCATCCGCAGCGGCCTGAGGCTGTGCTGCACGTAGGCAATGTGTCTCAAAACTTCATACATCATATGTCGTTGGTACACTATATTTCACAAAGGCCACTACACTATACTCGAACTGTCTTGCCTTTGGAGATATCCTGCTTTGAAACCATTTCTCACAATCTCCTCTAATATGATTTGATTATCTCCCGCTCTAGCTTAGGGTCTGCAGTTTAGAGGTATTTTCTAACTTCTGAAAATGTAACTTTCTCCCCGTCAACTTTGGGTTTTGTCATTATACAAAAAAAAATAAGCCTAGGATGGCACCATCTTGAGAACATTAATGTATGTATATAAATGAATACATAAACAAATACTATACATGTATGTAATATATATATATATATATGTGACCGTGCACCTCAAAACGAACATAAAGTCGCACACACTGATTTTGCGTGAGGACTGAAAATAAGTGAAATGGGTCAGCCTAGCTGAACTTGACTTTTTCATATTTTCTGAAAGAGCGGGTCTTCTTTTACATTATGCTAAAATTTGGTATCATAAAAAAGACAGGAAAGTGTGTTTTTTAGCAGTTTATCTCAAACATTTTTGGTAGAATAGTGTGATTAGGTGTGTCTTTAGAATCCCTTTTTCATTTCTGAAAAACCTTGTCCACACTCTTCACTTTCAACTCTAATAACTTCTGAAAGGATAGTGCTACTGCTTTGAAAGTTGGCAACAATTATGGACAGAATGTGTTAATGAGGCATGCTTAATTTCAGTTTAATATAATAATCCCTTCATTGTTGTTACTCTGGTGGTTTACTTCCTTTTTTTTTGTCCCATTCATCGCACAGCCAGCACGGTTTGGTAAAGATTAAGCGCTTGAATAGACACTGTACTTCAGAGCCTCTTTTCTCAGTTCACACTTTTCCTGAGTTTGTACTTTCTTTCCAATAGAGTATATGAATATAAGAACGACCCAAGTCCATGGAAGACCATTTCGAGTAAACTCAAAAAAAACTTCATATCTTTTTTGTTTGTCCAATAATATTCTATTTAACTGTGATGGGAAGGCAACATTGTATATACAACTTAGAACATATATTATTATGACAACCCTAACATTAACATTAATTGTGGAGAGGCCATTTTGTGTGATGGACTTGGGTCGTTCTTTGATTTATATGGACTTGGGTCGTTCTTTGATTCATATACATGATATTCTGCTATAGAGATGAGAGGACGAGAAAGGGCGCTATAATATGAATGTAAGAATGACCCAAGTCCTTCATTCTTACATTCATATAAGATTTAACTCATTTATTTCAGGCACTTCCGGGGGTAATTAGGATTTATCATTTACACACAAGATGAGTCCATGCATAAGCTACAATTTCCCATGTCAAATTGATTTTGGCCAAAAATTGGACTTGGGTCGTTCTTGTATTCATATACTCACTAGATAGGTTATAAGAGTCCATTTGATTTGAGTTATACATCATTTTAAAGCTTAAAGTCTGCTCTTTCAGAATATGGTCTTAACTTAGAATTCATGTCTGGCGACTTTTTGTTTGTTTTGAGGTGCAGGGTCACATATAATATATATATATATATATATATATATATATATATATGTGTGTGTGTGTGTGTGTGTGTGTGTGTGTGTGTGAGTGTGTGTTTAGTATACAATAGATATTTATATACCTATTTTTCTTCTCTGAGTACTTCTTCAATTTTATCACTGCATGCAGTCATCGTTACCCTACCATTGCCAGGTATCGATTAATTTTGTACATATTGGTCAGGTGCGACTTCTTGTGAGCAAATATCTTGTCCGAGGATGAAGACAGAGGAATAGGATACAAGACAAGACCTTACTGACAGACGTGTCTTCAAATTCCCAGCCTTATCTGCTACGTTGTCACTGTGATTCAATACCAATGACACCAATTGAAGAGCTTGATGGCAAAACGGGTTTAGCGCCATTTTGAAACTTTTTAAAGTGAGTCCATCACCAAACAGTGTAAAATAAAACCTATTCATTGATACATGTTCCTCGCTGCGGTATAATGTAGGATCATTACAATGATTATTTTTCAAATCACAATAAAAAAACATATTTCACTCTTTCATTATAATGCTTTTTACAATATTTGATTAAAAATATCAAATATCTCAAGTTAACAAGGATGGGGATAACTTGTTTTCCCATCAAAGTCTTCAACTTTTGTTTTAATCAATGGTAATAAGACAAGGTTATTGTAATTAGATGATAAATAATTACAAGCCGAGAAGTTTCATTTCACATTTGAACTTTGTTCATTTTTTTTTGCAATTACTTCTTTCAAGAATACAATGTACAAACGAAAATACGACAACATAATTTAAAACACCTACATTTTCTACGAAGGATAAAATTTTACGAACAAAGAAAATGGAAATAACTGTAGTACAAAACACAGCAAATTATTGTTTTTGTTACCCTGTGTCACAAATCCAACAAAAAGTCGCCAGAAATGGATTATTAGTTTAGCAAACAAACAAACACGCAAACCCACCACAGCAGTAGAAAACAAAAAGCTTTTCTACCCCAAACAAAATTAATAAATAAACAAACAAACAAACAAACAAAACAGATCCAATATTCTGACACACAATATTTCGTGAGGTGGCGCCAAGGACTGGAAAGTGTTGGCTCTTGTATAAATGGATGAATAGAATGACTGACACATTTTTCCTCACAGACATCCGTACCTTCTTCTTGCGTTCTCACAGGAGTAAAGTTATGAAAAATTGACTACATTCCCCCCCCCCCCCCCCCAAAAAAAAAAGAAAAAGAAAATTCGCTTTTCATTAACAATGTTGGCATAAGACTACGATTGGACAAACTTGGACTGATATAAATCATGATGAAAATAACACTTTCACTTCTACTGCTACTAGTACTAATGATAATAATGATACTAATGATAATTTGTATAACATTAATGTAGATAATAATGGTGATAATACATACAATTTCTATACCGCCATTTTCCATCTTGATTAAATGCTCAAGGCGCTTTATACCAAAGCGAAAAGACTGAGAATACATGTAATAGCTCAGAAGAAGGAAAATAAATTTTGCAACCCGCAAGATCCCCTGACTGTAATCCAGTAGAGAATCTTTGGGATATCATTAAGTGGAAAGCGAGCAAGAAGTTGAAAGATGACACTTCACTGCAAGAATTTCAGCGCATCTTGCAGAGAGCATAGACCAACATTGAGCAGCGCCAAGTACAAACTTTAGTTAACAGTTTGAGGAGGAGATGGCGGCTGGTCATTGCGGGTGGTGGACATATCAATTATCAAATACTTCACTATATGCTCATGAAAAGAAAGAGATAGAGAAATATGCAATAACCCATGCTTAAATGTTCAGAATCATGAGTGATTGTTTGATTATTTGTGTAAAAGTCATTGCAAATCACGAAAGTGCAACTTTTGTTTCCATGCATTTTGACATAAAATGCATTTTTTCACACCAATAATGATATCTGGTCGCAATGATTTTCCACTCATGTTATGAGTAATAAAATTCTTTATCCATTTCCGTTTGAATTATGAAAATCGGTTGAATACTTTTTGAGATATATCCACAAATGCTAGGGGGAACTTACTTTTTTTGCAGAGTGTATATATATATATATATATATATATATATATATATGTGTGTGTGTGTGTGTGTGTGTGTGTGTGTGTGTGTGTGTTTAGTATACAATAGATATTTATATATTTATTTTTCTTCTATGAGTCCTTTTTCAATTTTACCACTGCATGCAATCGTCGTTGCGCTACCATTGTCTGGTATTAACCTACTTTCTACACATTGGTCAAATGCGACTTCTTGTGAACAAACATCTTGTCCGAGGATGAACACAGAGGAGTAGGATACAAGACGAAACCTTACTGACAGAAATTTTTTCAAATTCCTAGCCTTATCTGCTACCTTATCACTGTGATTCCATAACAATGACACCAATTAAAGAGCTTAATGGCAAAACGGGTTTAGCGCCATTTTGAAACTTTTTAAAGTGAGTCCATCACCAAACAGTGTAAAATAAAACCTATTCATTGATACATGTTCCTCGCTGCACTATAATGTAGGTTCATTACAATGATTATTTTTCAAATCACAATAAAAAAACATATTTCACTCTTTCATTATAATGCTTTTTACAATATTTGATTAAAAATATCAAATATCTCAAGTTAACAAGGATGGGGATAACTTGTTTTCCCATCAAAGTCTTCAACTTTTGTTTTAATCAATGGTAATAAGACAAGGTTATTGTAATTAGATGATAAATAATTACAAGCCGAGAAGTTTCATTTCACATTTGAACTTTGTTCATTTTTTTTTTTGCAATTACTTCTTTCAAGAATACAATGTACAAACGAAAATACGACAACATAATTTAAAACACTTACATTTTCTACGAAGGATAAAATTTTACGAACAAAGAAAATGGAAATAACTGTAGTACAAAACACAGCAAATTATTGTTTTTGTTACCCTGTGTCACAAATCCAACAAAAAGTCGCCAGAAATGGATTATTAGTTTAGCAAACAAACAAACACGCAAACCCACCACAGCAGTAGAAAACAAAAAGCTTTTCTACCCCAAACAAAATTAATAAATAAACAAACAAACAAACAAACAAAACAGATCCAATATTCTGACACACAATATTTCGTGAGGTGGCGCCAAGGACTGGAAAGTGTTGGCTCTTGTATAAATAGATGAATAGAATGACTGACACATTTTTCCTCACAGACATCCGTACCTTCTTCTTGTGTTTTCACAGGAGTAAAGTTATGAAAAATTGACTACATTCCCCCCCCCCAAAAAAAAAAAGAAAAAGAAAATTCGCTTTTCATTAACAATGTTGGCATAAGACTACGATTGGACAAACTTGGACTGATATAAATCATGATGAAAATAACACTTTCACTTCTACTGCTACTAGTACTAATGATAATAATGATACTAATGATAATTTGTATAACATTAATGTAGATAATAATGGTGATAATACATACAATTTCTATACCGCCATTTTCCATCTTGATTAAATGCTCAAGGCGCTTTATACCAAAGCGAAAAGACTGAGAATACATGTAATAGCTCAGAAGAAGGAAAATAAATTTTGCAAAACAACATTTCAGGAAACTTTCAAGGAGTTCGTAAGAGAAAGACGCATGGGGCGTGAACATAGGTCTGTACCACAATTCAAACAAGATGGGAGGGGTAAGGGGAGTGGAAACCTTGACTGGATTACCTGTCCTAAGTCAAAGGGGACAGATTTTAGTCAAATTTTGTTGACACTCCATACTTATCCTACTCTATAATATCACAACGACTGCATAAAAGTGATTTAGTGCATAATAATCAATTTAGTATTGCATTAAAACACGTGTTGCGTGATGCATTTCGCAGCTCGAAAATACGGTTTTGTGAGTGCACGAAGAAAAAAAAATAATTAAAACACATATAGATCTATACAGTTTAGAGATAATACGACATACATCGTTCCAAAATAAATACCGTAATATCTTATGTTCCATATTCAATCGAATATCAAATGTATACATGCATCAACTTATCTATATAATCATGAATGCATACCATCTATATAATTCTTTTTTCTTTTAATCAGTCTCATGTACACTATACATGCTGTGTTACTGTCAAGGGTAGACCATCGCTGCCAACAAAATGGCAGAGAGAAAAGATATCAACAACACATTTCACAAATTAAAATGGAGTCTCTGTTATTTTGATTAGCACATTTTGCTGTCAATACACATTTCAGAGTACTTGCATTTTACCTATCCACAATATCAAACACATAGTACAACTACGGAGTGAAGCATGAATTACAGTTGAACATTATACGTAACACAACGACGAGACATTATGATTCTTTTTTAAAGTACCACTTTACGAAGCAAATACATTCACTTGAAAGGCACAGTGAGCTTGTTTGAAAAACAAAACAAAACTACATCCCTACCCCCCTACCCCCCCCCCCGAAAAAAAGTGACATAAGCGGCATAAATGCTCGAAAGAAGCAACGGGGTCACAATTCAGTAAATATACCTGTATGATATACCTGCACTCGGCTTAGTCATTATACATCACGTCATACATACAAGTCTGTCGAATTTTAAGTTAAACACTGTCACGACAACGATGTATCATACTCATCTAAAAAAGAAAAAGAAAAAGAAAAACGTAACGTATTATCCTTACTCATAAACACTCAATATTGAGCCCACTTGTTTGCGAAGCATTTTCTGTATTATATTATTACAAGCTGTACGTCTAGTGCTCCTTGCAACATTCGTACGTCGGAAGATAATTGACTGCCCCTTTATAACGCATGGTACACAGTAAAGGGCAAGTACCAAAACGGACTAAAAACAGGTGTCTATTCTTTTGTACAGTATATTGAAAGCATCACAGCGGAGGCATATTTCGTCTCGAAGCATTATAGACGTACATTTCTCATTATTTCAATGATTTTATATCACTTGCCATTGAAAAGCCAAGGGTTGGTTGAATCCAATTAATGGTTGATCTGATCAAATGACATTCAAACGAGGATATCTCTTTGTCTGAAATCATCACAACAAATCATTCTTTCTACATAGAGACAACATATTCATAGCCTCAAATTTGCCACCACTGCTTTATACATGTAGATTGGCCAGCTGTGTCAACCGTACAGAAGTATCACGCCTACCGAAAGGTATGTAGCATTTAAGGTCACGATGTTTAGTACTCATTTTTTTTTTTTCAGAAAGCTTATTTAAGAAGCAGTCCGTGAGGGTTTTGTGTCTTTTGGTTATTGATTCACTGTTCCGTCTGCCATGAAAATCCCTCTCAGTGTAATAGCAGAGTAGCATTAATTCACATAGTAGCGATTATCCATGAAACCCAAGTTTACTGCTCAACGCTCACAAACATCCTGGTTTCTGATCAACATGCACAGACTGTTTGTTGTTGCTGTTTGTGGTGGTAGTGGTGGTTACGATTAACATTTATAGACTTGTCTTCTTCACTCAATGCAGTATACGAGGTTCTTCAGTCGAGTCTGCTACGAGACATGGTCAGCTGCATATCCAAAATTGTTCTGTCTTCCCACATACGTACCGTACCCTTTATTTCTGGTAATCGTTACTCTCATATCTATTATACCGCCGATCGAGAAATATCTGCAGTTTCATGTGGTGTTCTTAATGCCGTGATACTGATAAAGTAGTAAGATAGCGTTCTTCTTTTCACTTCTCATCAAGCAACCTGTTAGCAGTGACTCCCCACAACGACCCATGGAGGAAGACCTGTGGAAAGTGATTGCAAAGAAGAACATAGAAAGAAAACATAAAAATAAAACTAAAAAGTCTTGATAACATTTCACACACATTGAAAGGAAATCTTCAACTACGTAGCAATTACGACTGTCAACCAATAGCTGGAGAATGAGACATACACTTGGTTCAGACGTTGATGTTGATATGCTGCTTGCCTGCTTGTATGTTTTGTTTTGGTTTTGGTCGTTACTTATTCGGCAATGTGAAATGTTTATTTCGGAGCAATTTACGTTAGTCTCGTGAACTTCTTACAGATTTGAGGACATCCGTACCATTTTGTTCATTTGGTGACATTTGATTTTCTTTTGATTTCAGTAACATTCCTACATAGTTTCACCGCCTGTGGTGCACTTTCACGTTGCAACGGTACCGGCCTCGAACGTCGGATTGAATTCCCATAATTATAGACCTATGTATGTTAAATACTGTGTGTCGTGTGGTGGGTGTGTGAGTGTGTGGGTGCTTGTATGTGTTCGTGTGTGTGTGTGTGTGTGTGTGTGTGTGTGTGTGTGTGTTTCAATCACAAGATCATCTAAAAAACAAGAAATCAAACACTTTACAATGTTTACCTGAGTCGTGCCTTCTATAATCACTGATTGATCCAATCGGTCACTGGCTTTTCATTGACGATAATGTTCTCCATATTCAGCTATGGGAAGTGTCAAACAAGTGAAGATATGAAATGTACGTTTAAATATAGTGGACCTACATAAGGGCAACACACCTTATATTCCATCAATTCGTACATTCTTCAACCAATATAGCCGAATAGCTGGAGGTAATTTATGCATTACTCGTTAGTGCTGATAGTGAGGCACAATCAGTTGCTTGCAGTATCTTACAGTATCAACACGTTTCCTTCTAATTACGTTTTTATACTTTTTTTTTTGGGGGGGGGTAGGGGCAGATATACCTATCAGTTAATCATTTTTCGTGTTATTTCGTTCACTCTTAAATTATGGTAAGTTCTGATGTTACAGATATTTTTTTTTTTTGATTGAGGAAAAACAATCACACGCTTTGTAAGGTATCAGAAATGATATGTTCCCGGGTGGACAGAAGATATCTGAAAACATGGCCATGGCGAACACGGAGGTCGTGTCAAGAAATGCTGACAATGTCTTTATGACTTTTCAAAGTTACACTTTTTTCTTATAAACAAAAATGGTCGAAAATTTAAGGAATTATATTTACTTTACAGCATGTGGCCTGTGAAGCAATTGTTTCGGAGAACGTTTTAGACATCGTCCTGTAGATTTTGAGATCGGCGTGTTCAAGATGGGGTAAGTGACAAACAAATTCAGCCAGGCCTTCTGGTACTACTGGCTTTGAACAGACGGCATGACCGACGTTGATGCAAAGCTCGCGTATCTGAAGAGGAAAAATATAGCAAAAAATCGAATGCATATTCTGAACATAGGGATCAACACTACATATAAATCATATATATGTATAAATGTGTCTATCCATCTATCTACGTATACATAATTATATAAAAATATATTATAATGTGCTCGTAAAAAGTGAATTTTGTTGATGGAAATGGAAAATCTATGATAAAACACATCAATACAATGGAAACTGATATCACTTTGACTCAGTGAGAAAAGTCACCACTTGCCAGAGATATAGCTTCGGTCAAGGTCCTGATCTATACTGTCCAATGTCAAAGATCATATCAAGCAAATCAAGCAGTATCAGGATGGGGAGGGGTTGGCTTTGGGCTCTTCCAACCAAAAGAAAAGAAAACAAAACAAAACAGAAATCGAGAAAAAAAATCACAAAAAATTGATTTTGTGAGGGTTCCGTCTTTAGATGAGGGGGGGGGGGGGGAACAATGACCCTTGAACCCCTTTGTCCCGCATCCTCCCACACTAAAAAGTGATAAAAAAGTTTCGTGGTTCCTGTATTGAAAGACGTAACCAGAATAGAATAGAACTGAAGCAATGGCGACTTGTTATATGCCTTCGCCATATCACATTATTCTTAAATGTAGATCAGTGTACATCTTGAGAGTGGTAGACGACAGTTTCACGTGATTGGTAAAAAAGAAACAAAAATGACATGTTTATGCATTCCTTCAACAAGTAGATTTCATTGGGATGGATAAATTGTTTCACCGAGCAAGACTTTGGTACCCCAGCTGGAAAGAACACAGTGTCCCACAGTGTGAAACACAACTTGAAACATGATGCGAAACACACACATGACAGTCGAGACAGTGTGAACACATTGCAAACACAGTGTGAAATCTTTTCACATTGTTAAATGTAATTCTGTGACAATGACTATGCCGTCTGTTTGTTTGTTGTTGTTTTTTTACGAAGAGGAGAGTCAATGTACAGACGATCTGCGAGAATTTTTATGAAGGCAAATTGATGTATTAAAAGTCAAAAGCATTTTCATTGTCAACGATCATAATGTGTATTTTCAGGTTATATACCTGGCTGCATGGCACCAAGTTGGTAGTTGTTTGGATGAAATTATCGAGCAAGTCATAGCTGCATTTCATACTGAAGCTCGAAAGACGTGGCAGTAAATACACCCATTTGGCCAAGTCTTCTCCCATGATGTCTATTGAATGCCCCAGGTCCAACTCTAACTGCTGCATCTTTAGAAATAAGAATCAGACAAAAAGTAAATTCATAGAAATAAGAGTGAACACTGGATAGGACATTCGCAGTATACATTACAACATCATAAATGATAAGCCCGGGTTCAGATTTAGATAAATTTGTGCTTTAATCATGCGTGTGGACAGAGTAGCAAGCAAAGAACACGTTAAAAAGTAGAGCTGGCCCCATTGGGTACAAGGAGACATCTTATTTCCATGATATTTTCATGATAGAGCCCAATCGAATAGCAGATTTCACTTTGCCACCATAATCACTGCAAATTGCCAACAGAGCATACACTGTATTATGAATTAACTTGTTTTGTCAGGTAAAATCAAGTTGCGATCATCGGATCTTTTGCGATAAATGTATTTACCGATAGTCTCAGGGGAATTTCTCCTGGCAATCAGTTTTTTTACAGTGCGTGAAAGTATATTGCGTAATCACGAATATAATCCATTTCTTATCTTGGAATTTGAAGAAGAGATGGTATAATAACATCTTATCCATCATCCTAACGACAATGTTTAAATGAGTAAGTTCAGCTACACACAGAGAAATTACGGTTCTAATTTGCACCCTAGAGGGTGCATATCGTTGTAACACCAGCGGCTCCATTTAGGGTTCTATTTTGGGGGGTGCTTATTTACCACCCTATATTTAACACCATATATGGTGCATATTTGCACCCCTCCATTGGGTTCCCTTTCTGCACCCAATAGGGTTCATATCGTTGTAACACCAGCGGCTCCATTTAGGGTTCTATTTTTTGGGGTGCTTATTTAGCACCCTATATTTAACACCATATATGGTGCATATTTGCACCCCTCCATTGGGTTCCCTTTCTGCACCCCATAGGGTGAACAAAAATTCAGGTGCAAATTTGCACCCTTTCTGGTTCATATCGTTGTAACACCAGCGGCTCCATTTAGGGTTCTATTTTGGGGGGTTCTTATTTAGCACCCTATATTCAACACCCTAAAAGGTGCAAATATAGACCTCTATACAGGGTTCCCCTTCAGCACCTCATACCTGCACGCATTATGGTTCATATTGTTATTGTTGTAATTTTGCACCCTATGGGGTGATAAAGTCACCGCAATATAGGATGCAATACAATTTGCACACGTCTCTATATCGAATAGGGTTACCTATCTGCACCCCATATGGTGAAAATTATAACCTTTTTGTTAAAACCAAAATAATTATATACTGGATGCCTTCACTGACTTCACAAACAATTACCTAAGGTCTACTGGATTCCTTCACTGACTTCACAATTACCTAAGGTAACACTCCAGACATGAAGCAAAATAGCATGCATACAGTAGATTTACTAACACACAGTTTCTCAGTCAATTAAATCCACAATCTTTCGAAAACTGAAGTCAGAGACTTCAATTCAACAACAAATAGAACATAAACATGATGAATACAGTGCATACTTACATATAAATTATTAACATTTTAATATATGTCTCATGGAAGAGGGACAAGTTAACAGCGATTTTCTTTTTCATGGTTTACTTTAAAGTGAACATGAAATATACATTGTATTTCTACAAATTCTAATACGAGATGCATATTTTGTCATAAAAAAGGGCAATGTATGAAATTTGGTCAGTACATTGAATAAGAAAAAAAAAATATTCGTTCTTTCCATCACATGATTACTTTTTCTTCTTTTAAAGGAAGTTACCACATTGAAAAAAAGCACTAATTCTTTTTATTTAAAAAATCCCTGAAGCTCGCGCAGAGTAATAGTAAACTATGTGACAAATATCTTTCACATTGTCCTTCTACCTCTAGAATGGATCACAGATATGCACCTTGAATTTACCGATACATCTTACGGTAATCAAAAGCACCTTTATGACGCTCTTAGACATTAACAGCGATATGTCAACTCTGATTTCTGGTACACAAGTTATTGCCAAAACAATGAAGGGTATGGCAAAGTTCTGTCATGTATATTTGAAACTCACTACATGTACTGACATATTCCATCCAATTCCAAGCTTGAGAGCTTGCGAATGTGCCCCATTATACAATTAGTATACTTCACATTTTGTTTTTCATATATAATTACACCAATGATAAGAAAGGTGAAAAAAAAGAATAAAAAAATGAAGAATGCACATCTAAATTTGGTTACATTTTTATGCACACAGCTAAAGATATGTCCCAGTTATAAATCTTCGGCAGAATAGCACATCTGAAAACACTTTTCATTGCATCAAATTAACATTAACAATTCCACAGAAAATGTTACCTCAAAAAGGGAAAATAAGGTCAACCAATCAGTGGTATTACAAACTGGACATAAAGAGGAAGGAATATGTCTTGTGAGACAAGTTTAAAAACAAATTTTTTGATACATTCAAGCGATTGAAACAAGAAGCACATTGTACTCAGTAGACCATAAATATAATTACACAATGTATGCAGTTTAGCCCCAACATTCAAAATATTGAAAAGAGCAGTCGATTTTTCACATTCATAAAGCAGGTATTGGTGTTGGCACCATCACAAACATAATGATCAGGAGCAAAATATATTATTATTACTATTATCATCATTATTACTATTATTATTACTATCATCATTATTATCATTATTACTATTACAATGTACCATCAATATTTTACAGAGATTTATGATCATGCATGAGAAATACCTCAAGTGTTGATGTTACAGTCTCTCAACTCTTCCAATCATTTTAACACTTAATTTTCACCAAACCTTACACAAATATATCAGCACTTTATACAACCTACTTAAAGAAAGCTTAAAATGATAATCAGAGTTAGAGGGCAAGTCCACCTTCATATAGACCTACATGTGGATTGAGTGAATGCGCTGCAATAAGCCAGTCCGGAGATAGCTCATGTGCACATAGGTACAAATGACCTTTCATTTTTCTCAGTTGGTTAGGCACTTCTCTCAATTCAAAGTGACATAATGCAGCAGCTTGCCCACCATAGCCATTTATGGAACTCATATTCAAACAAAGAATGAACCTAACCAGTGTAGATGAAGTGACCAGTATGGTTCGTCAATCAACACTTAGGGAATCATCTATTTTATCAAGTGCTGTTTTGAATATGTTAACAAACTTTTTTTTTGTGTGTTAACATTGCCAAATACCAGGCTTGCTGTCAAGTGGATGTACTGGCAGGCACCATTTATAAGGATTCCATGAATAGTCCTAGCATTACAGATGCTTATCTCAGTGAAATTAAAAAACCAACCTGTCTCTCGGTACAAATAACCTTTTTTCGCACATGCTCAAACTGGTACCCCGAACTGGCTTATACTATTAGAACGCATCAGTAAAAAAATTGAAAAGCGGACATTCAGTTCAAAGGTTAATAATCTTTAAATCATTTGTGCAGTCGCATGCGTAGAACAATTCAAGGAAAACCTAAAGAGAATTTCACTTTTTTTTTCTTTTAGGAAAAACATGCACATTTCCTCAACAAGTCACTGACGTATGTAAGGGCAAAGATAATAGTTTCTGCCTTCTTAAAGAGTGAAGTCCAGTGTTCTTTTATATGCAAAAAAGTAGATATGATATGTTGAGTTTTCTCAGGTTTTGGAACAAACTCTATTTTTTCAATCCTTATATTATACATAAAGGGTTTTTGAGAAAATCATGCTTTTGTCAAGTGTCACAAAGCTACTCCACTTATGACATTGCATTGCCAGAGATTGCCCAAAATTGACATACATTGTGTGGCTGTCTACTACAAAAAACAGCAGGCGACTTATTTTTTTTTTTTTTGTTCCCTACTTAACAATCAATTCAAAGTGTGCATGTGTTGTTGAAGCACTGAGGCTATCGATGGTGAAGAAATATCTAAAATATGAACAATACAAACTAACCCCATGTAGTATGAAATATAATGGAAAGCATACTTTGAGTATTTTATATTCATTAGCAGATTCATATTTTCATCCATAATCCACCCTCCCTCCCCCCCCCCAAAAAAAAAAGAAAAGAAAAGAAGAAGATAAAAGTGAATAGAAGTCAAGTTCTCTTTAGGTTGTGTTTAAAATTGCAATTTGCAAGTTCGTTCTCTTGTATTTTTCTATTATATATTTCTTTAGATTATTCTTGTAAATATTCAAGGCCAGTGCATTCTAAGAAAGGGAATAACCTGACAACAGTTTAAAAGACAGAATAATTAGTTATCATTATCTATGAAATTAAACATTTTCACATATATTTTGCAAAAGAAAAAATGCTAATCTTCATTTCATGGAGTGGCTTCATGCTCACCCTCGGCTAAAAACAGGGAGTTGATTACTTTCTGGATTAAAATGGAAAGATGTTTCTAGAGCCGTGGTGTTTAGCAATTCTAATGGGGGGGGGGGGGGGGGGAGATTCAATGTGACCCGTCTCAAATTTTATATGGTTTAAACATACATGACATATTATAGGAGTCTCATTATTATGCCTCCGCCCTGAATGGTGCCGGAGGCATATGTTTTCAGGTTGCCTGTCTGTCTCCCGGTCTGTACGGATGTATCTACGGAAAAATTGATGGGCTTTCATCAAACCTGGTTCAGGGATACTACATAATGCTGATGATCTTATTGGCTTTTGGACTATATCTGCTAAAAGTCAAAGAAAATTTGAAAATAACTTTTTTGCTACTTCTCTAGTCAGGGAAATCGGTGTGCTCGTGTGTACTGGTTGGTTGGCGCATTCAGTTGGGTACAGCAAGGTTTCATCCTCTGCTTTCACAGGAAAGCCGACTCCCAACTTCTTGTTCTCGTAGTCAAGGTATATCTGCTCCTCTGCTTCAGCAACCTGCAGCTTGGTCTTCATAGCTAATCTCATCTTACGCTGCATAAGTCGAAACTCCTCGAGCTCTAGTTTTTGATGCGTTTCTATAGCAGCTGCTTCAGCTGCCAAATAGTATGCCCTTCAGGCCATCACTCTCAGAAGAACTGGCATGGCTTCCACACTGACTCAACGAGGAACCAGGATTGACATCCTGAACATCTTCCATCTCCAGCTCTGGCATCCTATATGGCTCACCAGTCTCTCGAGGTTGACCTGCATCACTCATCCTGAAGACCATTATTGAACTTGATGCATAGTGTACTTGATGATAAATAATCAATCAAACACAGGTCCCTTTGGCCCAGTATGAGACCAAGCTAACAGTTACACCATGCATCAGCATGGATCAGCAAGGTTCAACCTGTAATTGAATAAAACAAAGTTCAACATACAATCAATATTGGAATACATGTATCTACCTGCTAAAGTATGGGATCAAGTGGTTGTACTTCTGAAGTGATTTACCGTTTGCATTACATACCTTGTTTGTGTGACTTATTTTATGTCATGTCTAGCACATGCAACTTCTCCAGTGGATATTATCTAAATTCACATATCGTGTATCATTGCTTATGCTCTGTGACTATGGCATTGCTAATTTTTAACACATATTCTAGTTTCATTGATAGACAACAAGGAGTTAAGGCCAACCTAAATTTTCTGACTTCAGTCTTCATACATGTCTTAAATTCTCCTAAATGAACCAGGAACACTATTTTTCTTCATTAGGCACATCATACATGCCTACATCGTTCTTTCTGTCAACTTCACAGAAACCAATATCCAACTGAGCCTCAACTCGCCTCAAACGTAATAATTCCCATTAACGAAGATGATGCGACTATATCCGGTCACCTATTTACGTACGTACCTTGGTAACTGCGTCCAGCAGCCCCATACGCATAGCGTGATTACGCTATGCGTATGGGGCTGTTGGTCGTAGTTAGTACCTTGGTTGAGGCTTTCCGTATTACCGTGCACTTTCATTGACTTATTCGCTATGCTTTACTGTAGGTATGATCGCACTTCTGACATGTTAGTACACATGTACCTCGATACAACTCTTTCGCATCAGTTTTCACCACTTAGCATTCTATGAGCATAATTCACACATATCATCATCGATTACTGTGAAATATTTTCAACGGAATTACAGTACAATTATCTACTCACAACGTTTGGCTCATCAAAAAGATTAATTCATCACCCCAACCTCACGGTCGTCTGTCCATTCCAAACGAGGAACTTCAGTACCGGTAGAATGCACGTACGTATACCGCGCGACCTACGGCGTGGCGTGCGCATGCGATTTTAGCTTTGCCATTGACCAAGTGCTCAACGGTCCACGCGTGCACGCATAATACGTGTACTTGTACTCGTTTGCTTTCTCTCTATGATAACGTCATTGAAATGATATTCTTGATCCCGGTGCGAGAAGAAAAAACAAATGTTTAATTCAAGTAGTAATTTTTTTAGTACAGTATTACTGATGACACTGTTACTCTTTAACAACGTGTAGTTATATTTTCAAATAAAAATATACGATAATATCCAAAAATAGTGTGGCATTTTAAGCAAACACCATTCAACACCCACATGTCAGCTTTCGGGAAAGACTATGGAATGGTTCCAAATTCGAACCCTTAAGACTTGGCTCCCTTCAGGGTTCAGATTTGCACCCCTACATCCATCCCGAACTCTATAAGGTGCCACTTTGTTGGATTTGCTCGTAGGGTGAAAATAAGAACCCTAATAGAACCCTAATTTCTCTGTGTGTACTTCGATTGATTATACTAACAAAATGTAGCATAACAAGGTCACAAAAGAGTTACGATGTAAGAAATGAGGTTGCCAATAAAGGATGATTCAGGTGAAAGAATCTACCAACGATTTCCACAATAGTTTTAAAAACCATCACCACTATCATTACTTGGCTGCTTAGAACGTTTGACAGTTTTTCGTCTATGTATAATCATGAAGTGTAACTGACATTACCAAAACATGACGGACTGAAAGAAACTTGGATAAGATGCAAATTACAAGAGAGTCTATCCAAAAAGTTATATTTGAAAACTGAAGGAAAAGGAGATGCCACCACCACGTTTAACATTGGTCTGCACATCTCACAGGTTAACGACCTCGTATGCCCTGCTACAAATTCGAACTAATTTGTCAACGCCTGGCGTGACTTATTTTTTTTTTCCTCCGACGATCACGTGCACTTTTACAATTATGTCCCTCAACTTTCTATATAACAGTATTCTTCTATCGAATTGGTATATTTCTATTCAAAGTCAGAAATATTTAACATGAATAAATGTTTCTTTAAAGTCGGTTTTTCTGCTATGCTGAATGTGACTCAAGATTTCTTTTTGCCTGTATGTACATTTTTCGAATATGATATTCAGAGCTGTCATTTATAAATTGATTAACTGAACGTTGATTACGCCCCAGCATTCTACATTCTACGAAGTGCTCATACATTAAGATTATTGATAGGGAACCACAGTCCTATATCAAGATGAGTCTTACTTGACTGGTTGTGTAATTTGTTTGTCAACGAAATTGTTTTCTGTCAACAGGCAAATAGTAGATCAGGATAGATAGAGTTGTAGGAATTCAAAAACAATCTATATAATTATTCACAAACAAATGCGATTTGTGCGTGAGAAATAATACCTGAGATATTTGCGCCATGGCGGTGGCTGTTGAGAGGAAATCATCGGGAAAGTTTCCGTAGCCCAAACTTAGGCGCCAAAGTCTAGGCATAGTATGCACCCACTGGGCCATGGGTCTTCCAATCAAGTCGTGCCGTGAATTTCTATGTGAAAATAACGTCAGATCTTCAATCTGAAAAAAAAAAGGCAACAACAAATGAAGAACTGAACTTATAAAATCAACAAAAATTGCAGTCAATGAATATGCAGCAGCAATGACATAATGTTTGTCTGATGACATATTATCAATGTAAATGCTCAAAGAGGGAACTTGTGATCATAGCGTGTACATTTTAGACTCAATTTGAGTCTAAAACAGACTTAAACGTCTTCTCGCATTGACACCAGATGAAACCAACCCTCCCTCTCCCTCTCTTTCCTTATCATAAACGGAATCCTAAGACACATGCCCGAGTAATTTTCTCGGGACTCGTCTTCAAAGGGTAAAAAAAAATGAAGTGTATTTAATGGTTACGCATTGAATATCAATAGATCTTTGAGATAAAACAACGTTTCTCAATTATTGTTTTATCGTGCTGCTTATTCAGAAATAAGCAAGCTTTTATAATACGGTTAGAGTCTTGATATTACTTGTTGTCTTGTAAAATATCTCTTCTACATTCTTCCAAAGCGTAGAAGTACCCCTAGACTCTTCATCAAAGCTATATATATACAATCTTCGGAACGAAATAAAAGGTGTCCTTTTTTTTTTTAGTTTGATATTGCATTATAACAATCATGTACGGATTTTCCTTGATTCAATGCACAGACAGATCTATAACCGTATTGTCGTACACGTGCTAAGATTCTCAAATGTTTTGAACAATAGCACATGGCCATGAGTGCGATGATATAAGATTTCGCACGAGGTGAAATATAGGGGCGCTCTATTCAACGAGGCGAAGCCGAGTTAAAGGGGATGGCTTGTAAGTGATCATTTGGAATCAGTGGGAATGCTGGGGGGGGGGGGGTGGTTGTTCCAATTCTTGTGGGATTCATTTAAGAGCACATTATAAATCTGTATATTGTTGTGTGAAAATTATTTGCTTCAGAACGGTCTCATATTCAAGTAATGTGCAGTTTAATGCCCCGTCACTGTACAGGCATGCTAGCCTTGAACCATTAAACTGCATATCACTTGAATATGAGACCATTCTGAAGCAAATAATTTTCACACATAACAACAATGAATATATAATGTACTCTTAAAAGAATCCCACAAGAATTGGAACAATCATCCCCGAGCATTCCCACTAATGTCCACTGATCAGTTACTAGCCATCCCCTTTTAATAGCGTGCCTCATCTTTCACCTAGGGCGAAATCTTGTTCCATGGCACGAGGAAAGACTGTACACTGTTTGTTTCATACAACACCTCGAACGTCAATACATGTGGTCCACACACATGTTTGAATTTAGCACAGAAATTGCAACCATTTTCATAAATGGTGTGCACGTGCAGTCATACAGCCAGCCGTTGGCTGCGTTATTTCAACTTTAGCTATTGAAATTAACAGTGATGAGGAAACTTACTCGGCTTAATTGCTCTATTTAAGTCGTTCGTAAAGTCATGCGTAACTTTACGAATAACTTCATGAAACGGGGCCCAGTAGCAATTAAGATGTCGGTTACTCTCACATGAAATTATTGCCACAATACTATCGCAGTTTAACGTGTGTCTTATGATTGCAGTAACAGAAGTTTCTTGTCTATCCTTTCGTATTACAGACTTGAAGGATTTGAATGAAACCATTCCTACCATTTGATGATCGTAGACTGAGGGTGATACACTGGGGGAACATTTTCTTTCCCACAGGTCCGGACATTCCTCCGTGACTTCTATGGGGTTTGTTCTCCGTACCAAAAAAGAGAAATGTCTCTTTGGAGACAAGAAGAGAGAATCAGTATGATCTTACGTGCTCTCGTGTAGTCAAAGTAAACACACCTGACAGGATTGCGCCATGACGGCGGCTGTTGAGAAGAAATTATGCGGCAAGTCGTAGCAATTATACTTCACAGTGAAGCTCGAAAGACGTGGCATTGTACACAACCACTTGGCTAAGTCCCCTCCCATTTCGGATGAATTTTGAGAATCGTGTTCAATGTACCCAGACATCAATATGAGATCTTGGATCTGGAGCAAAATAAAGAAACCAACCACCATATTGAAAAAAAAAAAACAACAACAAACAAATATTGCAGAATATGGAAAGATTTAGTGTTTGCTGTCAATATGTAGAGTATAAATGCAAAATCCCTGAACATGCCTTGAAACAGGTACAAACATTCATAAACACATAAATTAGATCATAGAATTTCTCAGATTGAGTTGTCATAAAATGTAAGTACACACTTCCTCTCTCTCTTCGTGACAGTATTCTACAAGAGAAGTAAGTGTTGATTTCGACGCGTGAAACAAGAATCGGTCATGTCGGTAAATCAAAGAGCAATGAAAAAACACAAAATATGATTTGAACGAATTCAGCAATGTTAGCAGAACACATGAGTTAAAGGGATCGTACAGTTTTGGTTGAGACCTAATTTCAGGTTTCTAACATTTTTTGGTGAGATAATGAGAAACCTCTTACGAAATATGAAAGAGCATGTGATTCCATGTGGAATTCAACATTTATTTGACGAAAATTGGTTTTGAAATGGCTGAGATATCCAAAACAAAGCGATTCTAATAAGTGTGGGACCCACACTTTTTTACGATCGCTTTGTTTTACCTTGTTTTTGGATGTTTCAGTCATGCCAAACCCGATTTTCATCAAATAAACTATGAATTCCTCTTAAAATGGTATGCTCTGTACTATTTCATACGTGTTTTTCTTGGTATCTAGCAAAAAGTTAAAAGCTCAATTCTCATCTCCACCAATACTGTACTATCCCTTTAAGTTTGAGGAACATCAGACAATATACTAAAAAATTAAACTTTTTTTTTTTTAGAACGTCGGTGCAGCCATCGCTACCATTGTACCTGAGAAGGCTACCACAGTTCGCGAGGTCCCGTTACAGATTGTATACGTGTAATGTATGTATGTACGAACAACTTAAAGATAAAAACGAAGTGAATTATTAAACCAAAATTTGATTTCTAATGAAAAGTACAAAATCCCTTACACGTGCAATTATTAATGACAATATTATTTTTCTGCTTCAGAAAGAGGTAAACCAAGCGCTTTTGCATTATGATAGAAAAGTAAACCATGTTAAAATTTCTTTATAGGCCTATTTTCTTTATACAGTTTTCCATACCCGACGTCACAAAGAGTTGTAGGCCGTATTCGTCTTATCAAGTTGAACCAACACTCCGGCAACATATGGAGATGTATTAGATTAGGTGATTTCAAGGTCGGTGCTAGTGCAAGCGGACTTCGCAGTGCTGTGATTCCACCACCTATAGTGTTGGGGATCGAATGTGATCGGTATCGCTTCGTTAATCTGACCGTCGGTGTTGGAGCTCGATTCAAGGCAGTTGGATCGATGGGAGATATAGCACTAGCACTATCACTAGCACCGAACTTGAAATCACCCACTGTATATTGACTGCTTCTTCTTTCTCTCTCGCTGACATGATTCAGGTATTTGGATTTCATTCTCGTTTAAGGGGTACATCATCTAGATTCAAATTTGGCATGCTCGAAACAGGGAAAAGCCAACATTCCCTTAAGATTTTTACCACCTATAATAACTGGAAAATAATATTTGATAATGGCGGTCATCTTTGGTTGACAGTTTGTCGGCCATGTTGAATATCTCAAAATTTCAAAGATGCAAGAGTTGCATCACACCCAGATTCGGATTCAGTACCTTCGACATATCAAAGGTAAAGCTATCGTTTCTTTTAAAATTCCATCACTGATAAAGAATGTATATAGGTCTGATGATAGGAATCTTTTTATCGACCATTTTTGCGGCAAAATTGAAAGAAAATTGTCGGTCTTCTTTATAACGGGAGCAGCCTTTTAACAGTGTTTTGAAATCGTGAAATACTAGCTAATTCGCATCTATGTCAGTTGGGGTCAGTGGACGCACGTTATTTCCCGAAAGTTGTTGATAGGTAAAGACCAGCCTTTTGTCAAGGCCCTCTCGCTTTAATGGGCGAGCGAAGCGAGCCCAGCCGAGCGCGACATCACAATCCCACTCAGCTGGGCTCTCGTCACTATACAGCGAGAGGGCCTTGACAAAAGGCTAGGTAAAGACGGACATGACATTGAATGGCGGAGGAGGAGAGGAACGAGCACGCAGCAAACAGCGAGAAGCCGCCCCAGCATCTTTCCAGTCGTTACACTTCGGCTGAACTAACTACTACTAAAGAGACCCATTCCAAAATATGAAAGCTGCACAACCCACACCGGACACCGATTACAGCCCTAGGAAAAAAAAAAACCGAACTTGGTGAATCAGGCATTGTCCTCCAGGACTGCATTGCCAACAAACGAAAGAACTAGCCACCCCCCCCCCCCCCAAAAAAAAAAAAATATTGATTTTAATATAAGATATATTTCATTGCTGAAAAATGTTGAAATGTGTATATGAAATATTGTAGTAACACTTCGGCTTTCGCCTGTTATCTACACCACGTCATGTCATCGTTTATGACAAGGACTTACCTGACAGTTTGAACCCTCTTCGGTGAGAATCGTGAAGAAGTCCTCGTGAAAATGCGGGTAATTGAGCGTTACTTTTTGCAGCACACAGCTGGAATATATAGCCTTCGCCAATTCACGGGAAATAATTTGTCCACAGTTTCTTCCGTCAAGACATAATGATGGCTAAAGGGAGCAAGCATTTATTGATAGTAGTAAAAATAACAGTCCGCTGAAGAATGACGTGGGCAAAATGTAGTTATTTTCGACGTGATTAAAATATAGGAAACAGAGTTTTATATTGTAGATCTTTATTACAGTTCGACATTAAATGCCTGAAGTGTGAAAGGGAGAGTGCCGTGCTCTTTTTGTTGCATGTATAGACCTATATAGCCAGAGCATAACTGGGGCAAAATACATGACCACATCAGCATTCATAGGTAACTATGCAGTATACACGCAGCATGAAACCGCTCTTCGATACGCGTCGTCTTCGGTATGTTCACGCGATCAAACGTGAATAGTAAGGGTCTACTTCCAGTAGCAGATTGAAATCTGGTTCTCTTCACCGATCAGTCTGATTCTAATCGAGCTTAAAACAGCTGCACTATACCCTTTCCATTCACACCTTAAAAAAAAATTGATTGCAATACAGATATTTTCTGACTCAATCCAAAATTGTTTAAATGTTAACAAAGTCTCTGCGATGGATTTGGACTCTTCGCACCGCAGTATTCCTTGTGAGCACTTCATACCGGTTGCAGTTGTTCGTGGATCATCGTCAAAATTTGCATGACGGTGCATTATGGTAAAAGGAAAAAGCCTATCTTTTTTATGGTGGCGCCCTCGCTTGTTCCATCTTTATACACAAAAAGGTAATTTTTGTAAGGTTGTGCGCAACGCTGGCCGTGTTTTTCAACAAATATTTTCCATCCAAAATTCGGTATGTCAATGTATCATTCATTCATTCATTCATTCATTTATTTTTCATTTCCAACAAAAACATATAAATATATTACAAAAATTGAATACAGTGCATAAATTTCATCATACAAAGTAAAGGATAAATTTACAGAAAACTTGTAGGTATAGGAAAATGTTGGAAATGGGGAGGAATGCTAAAAAGCTGAGCTTGTAGGCTGCATTCCCCCCACACGTAATACAAGAAATTATATGATCGATAGACTGATAAGCATTGAAAATGGATGAAACAAAGAAACTAAGACAAAAAGACCTATAACCTAACTTATCCGAAACAAAAACCCTGAACAAATCCCTACACTAAGTCGCTGTCATGCCGGAAAAGAGAGGAGAGAAACAAAATAGTATGTGTGTGTGTGTGTGTGTGTGTGTGTGTGTGTGTGTGAGTGTGTGTGTGAGTGTGTGTGTGTGTCATAGTCTAATCTAGACACCTATACTGAAGTTGATGCTCCCTCCTCCCCCCCCTTCCACCATTTACAGGATCAAAGGTCACCCTGATCAAGTCAAAATGTGCAAAAATGCAGCTGCTTAAAGAGTGATTGGATTTTATTCAGACTTGCTAAGGAAGGGTATGGGTGGCCATTCTACATGAAGGACACAACAGTTTGTGGTGAAGGCGCCCTCAGTGTTCCGACTTGGATGCCATGTCACGTTTCGTGCATGCCATATCACGTTTCTTGTATGCGCTCTACAATAGCCACATTTCTTGTCGGATATCATTCAAATTAGCTATTTTGATTGACGGGGATTATTTTAAGCAACAAAAGTTTCATTGAGAGCACCCTCATTCTTCCGACTGTTGGGGATGCCACCTAGAAAATAAAAGGTTATATTTATGCGATAACTTGATGATTAACGGATGTAATTCAGACTTGCTAAGGAGGTGTATGGGAGGTCATTCTGTATATTGACACAACTGTTTGTGGTGATGGTGCCCTCAGTGCTCCAATTAGGATTGTAACATTTGTTAAATGTGCTCTATCAGCCACATTTCTAACAACTTTTTACGGATGTTTATGAGGGAGCGGGTATTCTAAATAACACAAGTTTTCATTGACAGCAGCTTCGTAGTTCCGGCTTTTATATGCTGCCATATCATTTATATTGTATGTGCTGTACCAGCGTCATTTCTCGTCGGATTTCATTGTATCCCGCGAACAGCCCCAGGTGCCGGATTATACATTTTGGCCTAAAAATTCATCGGGGAAAACAAGTACTCGAGCGAATGCTCTGGTAAAATTTATGAAATTAGTTGAGAGCAGTGAAGATAAAAAGATGAACTTTGACAAGAATTTGTATCTCCAACAATACCGGTTCCACGCCAGGTTTTAAGCGAATGTGAATAATGATGGAGGTTGAGAATTTTGCGCTCACTGTCACGCGGGGAAGTATAATAGACACACACACAGCCCAAAATAACGTCGACATTCTACATAATCTTTCTGTCGCTTTTCAAATCGACATCAAAGCTGTATCACTTACCACTTGATTGCAGTGTACCATAAACGCAATTCCTGCCTTTGTATGTTCTGACTTATGCGGTGACACTTTGTATTCTTTCCATCGCTCCCCCACTGCTCTGGCAGCCTCCTCAGAATGGCATTCGAACGCAACGTCAGTGCAGAAATCCTGGTCTGCACACTCTATCAGGCTGCCAATTATATCAAGACTGAGCTCATTCCCTAAAGATGAGGCGAGGTAGAATAGGTAACGGAACTCTTTGTGTCGACTGAGAAGTGTGCTTCTTTTCAGGTCGTCGTACTTGGTGCGGTCATTAGAGAATAAATAGTCAATGTATTTCCCCGCAGCATATTCTTGAAACAATTTGTGGGGGAACGAAACCGTTGACACAAAGAAGGATGGAATGTTGACGTCTCTTTCCATTGTTAAAACTCCGACTCTCCAGGATGTTTCCATAGCATCACGACAATCTCTGAAATGTTCTTCACGAAATGAGTGTTTCCTGTCCAGTAAGCCGTTCAGCGCTATCTCACTTATGTCTTCAATTGCCTTTCCAACTTTACTCTTCAAATGTTCAATAGCATTCTGGTCCTCTAGATCTTTACATTCTTTTAAAACGTAATGTTCTTTTAGAAAAGAGATAATTTCCTCAAAAACCTGGCGGTTAGTTTGCACTTTTTGCGTTTCTATTTGTCTTTCTTGACGTATATTATTATTCCACATGAGGCAAAACATAGCGCAATAGATCGGAAACGGGGCCATGTTCTTTCGGATTACATAGCTTTCTTCCATGAAAGTAATCAAGCTTTCTGAAAGAGCATCCTTCTTTGGAAAGTACCTCTTGATATGCGTTGATAGATTCTCCCTGTTATATCCTTCCACGCTAACAAAAGTGTAATTTTCGCGAAAACTGTAAATTCTCCACGATTCATCTTCTTCCCATGGTCGTGTGGTTACGATTACCTTGCAAGACTTATATTGCTCTAATTCTAAAATGCGAATGACCTCACTGCTGTTGTTTTCACGCAATTTTCCGTTGTACTCATCGAAACCGTCAAACACAAGGAGAACTTTATTTTGTCTTGTTGAGATGAAGTTGTCAATCTGGTCTGTTGTTGTTGTATTTGAATCAGAGAGATATCTTTTTACAATGCCACTAATACTCTTGCCGTCAGTGACATCTCGAAGAGGAATCACGATCACCATGTACAGATCCTGGAGAATCCTACCCTGGCACCAGTCCCAGGCAATCTTGGCACAAAGAGTTGTTTTGCCGATACCTCTCTCACCCTGGACAAGAATGCGCTTTGAAACACTGGTCAAAAGTTCACCGTATGTTGTTGGTGTCTTATATCTGCTTTGCACGTCTGTTTGACTCAAATTAATGTCAATTTTATCCAAATCAGCAAGTTCCATAAAGCTGAGTGGATCCACTGTGACCTTGCACTTTGACGTACGGTAATGCGCCTTCAGGTCTTCTTGACATTGCTGTACTTGTTTCTCTGTTAGCCAAACTGAGCCAGGTGGTGACCCTACTTGGAATTGGAGAGAAACGGAAAACAGAAAGTTGTATTATATTAAATAAATATAATGTGTAATATGGAGAAATAGAGAGAGAGAGAGAGAGAGAGAGAGAGAGAGAGAGAGAATATGATATTAACCTATTTTCCAATACTTCCATTACGTCCATTGATTGTGGTTTTATATGATCATTATTCTCTGAAAAAAAAATACCGTAACTCAGTTTTTGCTTTCGCTTTCAAAAGAGCAGATTGACTTGTATCCGCTGCTAACACTACATTTTCTCAAAGGATCGGTTTCATTTTTTGTACCGACAGTACAGCTCATTTCATGATCCTCGTGGGAACTTTCTGGAGTTCGTTATCGTACAGAAGAAAATAATGGTTTCAGCGTAACTGATCACTGATGGCGGTAAACATTTACCACATGCTCGAGAACTAAGACCCCGTTTACAGTGCGAGGCTCGGCCGCGGCTCGGCCCAGCCCCGCTTCAGTGTAAACGCGCAAAAGGCAAAATGCGGGGCCAAAATTGGCCTCGCAAAGGGTCTGAAAACCAGACTATACCAAATTGCATTTGTTTACAAGCAGAGCGCTCCTACGACAAAATATTGAAAGGTTTGAATTAAAAGCGCGGCCGAGCCCGGCAGTGTAAACGGACAAAATTGTGGGGCCGAATTGAGGCTGGGCTCGGCCGCGGGTCGGCCCAGCCCCACACTGTAAACGGGGTCTAAGACGTTTATATGGTACAGTGTTCACAACCAATATGAATTTCACGGGGCCATCAAGAAATAGATAATTACTGTCTAAATAGATAATTACTGTCTAAAGCGATAATTTAAGATGACACTTGGGAGGGAAATGCAATCATCACGAAAATGAGGATTTCGTGTATATTCTGTGATAATGCCATAAAATGCTAAAACTTCAATACCTTCTGATTGTCTTGCATTCCAAGATAGGTAAGAAATGTATAAGACATACCTTCCACTTATTGATACATCATTATCATACGCGAATCCCAAGAAACCATGAAGAAAGTAGCAAGTACAAAACTTTAGGAGAATCTGAAGTCCCCCTTAAGATAATCCATCCGATCCCCCATGAACAAACTTGAAACTACAGTCACCAATGTACCATCTCGTGGCATTACTTTCAATCTAATTCTAGATCTGGTTCTGAAGAGGAAGATTTTTGAAGATTCCCTGATATGGGACTCCTGAGGTCTCCAGGAGGGTATCGAAGGAGGGGGAGAAGGAGGCATTGCGCCCATTTGAGCAAATTAAGATCCTTTCTCCTGTCTGATGTTGTTTGGCAAATATGGTGAAATCTGTCAAGGTGTTTTGCAGGAGAAGTTGAAAATATACAAATTATAATGCCCAACGTAGACGGAGGCCCGGACGATGATCCATCTTCAATGGCTCACTCGAGCGTGTGAGTCAGGCACAGTAAAAATGGTTATTCAAATATTTCATGGTAGGAATATAATTCACATCTATTGCACTCCTTGTCATACCCATTAATTCTTCTTCATTATCTTCCTCATGAAGTTGATTTGGTTCGTGTGGTCTCCGCCAGCATGGAATCCGGTCACATCCTGTGAAACAAATCAAGAACATTGACAAGACAATAATACTGATGGTCGTTTTCCAACGAGGTCTTTCTTAACGCATTTGGAAGTTATTCGAATATCATTTTGATTTTGATCATTAAATTTTAATCTTCTTAATATCAATGTAACATAATTACATCTTGAATGACTTGCATTTCGTTTAAATTTGCGTCACAAAACTTTAAAAAAACTGTCCTATTAGTACAATCAATATCTTAAAATTACGATTATTTGAAGGGTATTGTGAAACAGCCATTCTTTATAACTCACTTGTTTTGCGTAATAGTTTTTTATATAATTAATGGCATCCACACAATGAATAAAATATCCAACAATTACAAGAAAATCTAAACCTTTTCTTGGTAGGTAGTCCGGATGGTACTTCTGCAGAAACTTTCCAACAAGGAAAAATAGAACGACCAGGGCAACGGTTAATCCAATTATTCCACTGATGAGTCCAACATTATCACGCTTCCCTGAAATATGATGCAGACAGTTTGGTTGAAATAGGTTATTTATTCGTTAGTTTAGAAAACCAGCAAAAATGTAGAAATACACCCCTCAATTATAACGCTGGCGTGTTTTCCCTCTGTAAGAAGGAAATGGTTAAATATGACTCTAGGTAGAACTGTTCAACATAATTAATGCTGATAACTCAAGTTGCTAAGAGAAAATGCTGTAAACAGTCGAAATGTTTATTTGGCAAAGTAATCGAAATATTTTTTTGTTTTAATTTTTTTTTTGTTTTAATGCTTAACAGAACACATTGTGTGGTAACGATATTTTACTCATAAGTACTCGACAAAATTAAAATTTTTCGTGACAAATCTTAAGGAAAATAGGTTAAATATTGCTCTTTTTTTTGATCCGTTATCATTCAGAAAAAAAAAAAAACATATTGGCAAGTTTGACATACCTGGTATAGGCAGAACGGTGATTTTAACTGTTGACACTTCATTCATCATTGACTCACCGACGGCGTGGCATTGAAAAGTTTGCTCTGTCCCATTCAGGTCTAAAGCCGAAACAGTGATCGTCTCAAACCTCTCATATGAGTCGTCAGGTAGTGTTATCTGATGAGAACTGAAGGAATTCAGTTTCTTTCCCGACTCCTCTTGCCACAGCATAGAAACGTTAGGCTTGAATCCACTCACGACACAGGTAAGGTTGAAGGTAGGGGTGTCAGATGTAGCTTGGTATGTACACCGGCTTTGATGGGATTGACTCGTAGTGACACATTCCTCGATTTCATGCTTCGATGCGATCGCTTGTGAATTAAAAAAAAAAATCTTTTCTTTTAAAGATTACATACTTTGCATTAGTATTCAAATTTTACCCAGGAATTACTCAGACAGCAATTAAATGCCTACGGTATCTTGTGCTTTGTCAAGTATGTTGAAATTGAGGCTAGATAACGAAATATTCCCAAGAGGTTAACGGCTCTATAGGCGTGTAAGAGTAGAAGGTTATAGTCGTTCGTAATTCCAAAGGTTTGTTCGATATAACGAAATAAAGGAATAGCGAACCTTATTTCATGTTCAAATTAAGTGACCTTCGGAACATTGAACATCACCAATAATATGAAGAAGTATTTTCAGTACAGATATACGATTCCATGTCTCATGTCTCGATTTTCACAGTCACTCAGTTTGTTGTCGGTATTCATGCAAAATGTCAAGTCTACCACAGTTATACTTGCATCTTCTGAAAAGCGCTCGACTTAACTGGGTTCACCGTCATGGATTCCTTATACATTTCGTGCTACCAGTACATTTTGTTTCGTTTCACCTTGTGGTCATAAGGTTTCTGTGAACGCTTTATATCTTCCAAACATTGTCGAAATAAATTGCATTGTTATATCATCTCGATTTCACCAATCCTGTGTATATGATATAGATGATATATGATATAGGTGCTCCATTTGCAAAATTTTACAAAACCCTGAAACTTTCACAGTAAAACCCATCAAGTCTTCAAGATATTGATAATATGTGATGTAAATGATAGTGTTATGATAACCGTTATCCTATAACAGAACAAATAAATCATCATCCTTTGTTGGCAGAATGGAAAAAGAAAATGTTTATATCTGAAATGCCAATGTTTCAAGACATCTGGAACTCTCTGTAAAGTTGAAACTTTAAACTCCAAAACACCGTGAAATCGTGCCAGAAAGCTGTGAAAAGTGGTGGTACGTGGTAAATATTTGAAGTCGACAACCGTGCTGTTGCAACTGATAGACATGTGTCCTACATCGACGTAAGCAATTTATCAATCAGCTGCAATGAAAACATCTCGACGGAAGAATCTCATGAATTTGAACCGTGCTGTTGCAAACAAACAGACAAAAAAAAAAACAACAACGAACGAACACACAAACAGAAACAGAAAAGAAACAAAACTAAGCACTGGAGTGAGCACTAGAGCTCACTTCAGCATCGCAAATTTACCTTTTACACAATCTTGGAGACCATGATCTTTATTTAGAAAAACATAGCAAACTTTGGGAACTTTGTGGGACTGAGACGGGCATGGAGACGGGCATGGCAACTTTGCGGGCATAGAGTCCATTGTGTATACATTGTCCGCGGAACCCGCGGGGGCACAATTTTGGCACTTCAAATTACTTTTTTTAAAGAGACGAAATTCGAGAAAAATGAAATAACAAAATGTCAAAACTTAAGACTTTCCGATAATTAGGCTCGCAGATTCTTCCAATAAAAGAAAAGTTAAGGGTGGAAGGGTAAAGGGTCATGGTTAGGATTGACCCCCTCCCCTTTCATCCTATAATCGTACCGCAGTCTCCTGTATATTACATCACATGCACTTGCAATAATACTTCACAAGAGTTTGTAGAAAATTTGACAATGTGTTTTGAAAGAAAATATCGAAAAGTGAAAAATGGTCCGGAATTACTGTAGGTCCCCTCCCTATTCAGTTAGATTACTTTTCCCTGGTAAGGTTACTTCCCACTCCCTCACTGGTCACGATAGGCATATATATGCTACTTACAATTAATCGTCATGAAGACTGAATTGTCTACATCTTTGAGATTCTCCAGCACCACCTGGCAAAAGTAAAGACCCTCATCTGCTATCTCTAGGTCTGTGATCACAAGGTTGAAGTTTTCGTCGATGTCGAAGCGTTCTTCCCCACCCTGAAAGATTCCATCGGCAAAACTAGCCTTGGCCGTCCTCGGCTGCTCTTCTGAGATGCTCTCCTTGACCCAGACCACAGCTACAGGCTCGTCTTCGATGTTACATGGCAATCGGATGTCCTCCCCTTTCCATCCTTGAACGTTGGAGACAGTACCTACCCCAATGGATAGATAATGAAAATGTGAGTATGAAGGGCTCACACGGATTGATGATTCCCCGTAGAGACGTGTCTTCAAATTCTTCAGCTGAAACTCTGCCAAAGAGTTCGAAAAGCGAAACTACGAGTTCTTTTTACTCATAAAAAAACACTTACTTTCTGTACATGCACCCAGTCAAATATATAATTCCTTCAAATTCAACGGTAAGGCTTTCATCTTCCAATCATTGCTGTTTGTAGAGGAATTCATACACAATATCTGCAGATATACAGTTTTTTGTCCAAACTTCAATTCTGAGTTTTAATCAATTTGCTTCATTTATCTTACTTTATTTGGTACGATTTTGTGTTGCGGTCAGGAATATTCTATCATATCTATCCGTAACAGGTGTGTGCCCTAAAGCATTTTCGAGACGAATTCGTGACTTGAGGAAAGTGGTTTCCACGTTCAGACACGGTTATTGATGTTCAAATGTTGACCTGCAAAATATTAATAAGATATGGTCTGGCCTTCGGGGGGATACGCCATTTATTGCCCGAACTAGAATGGTATTGCCGAGTCGAAGACGAGAGCATTGCTATTCTAGTGAGGGCAATCAATGTATCCCCTGAAAGTAGGCAGTCCATTTTACTATTTTTACCCATTTCAGGCGTCTTCGAGCTGTAGCTCAAATCATTACAATCATGCCGACAATTGAACTTCCCGATTTACGGTTACAAAATCCACTAGGCGCCCAGGTCGAACCCTATACACCAGTGCGCTCAAAATACCAGCTACAATTGCCCGGCTAAACTACATTATATGAGTAATAAACATGAATATTGTATGTCTGCGTGTCTCGTTGCCAGCATGCACGCTCGTGACTGCCATGCCCAAGATCACGTTTGGGATTGTTCCGTCCGAAAGAAACGAAGGGTGTTTCAGTTGAATACGAGTCCCATTTCTAATTCTCTCTCTTATTTGTTTTGGCAGGGGTGGGGGTGGGGGTGGGTATTACAAGGACGAGGATAGAGATGGCACGAAAAAAAGGCAGGAAAAAAAAATGTTCCTTAACTAAATCCGTCCGTCCAAAGGTATGCCTTTTGACTATCAAAGGCACGCATGTTAAATGTTATTAGTCACAACAAAATGTTAGCCAAATCATTAGGTGCATAAATTATCATTATACAAAGAGAGGGGTTAAAGTTGAACAACTGTTGTTTCTGGGCTTTGGTGGCATTGAGCAGTAAGGGCCGTCTGTTTTCTAAATTATGTTTAAAATTGCATTCAGACATATTGTCTCATGAAAAATAGCAAAATAGAAAGGACGAAATTGAGTCTAAGTTTACAATGGATTTCTTTTTTTATTTTTTATTTTGAATAATGAAAGTAGACCAACATAATATCTCATTGTCTTTTTCTAATATTTCATTACATTTACTTACATTTTTTTTTTTTTACAGGAGTGTTACTGAGAACTTCTCAACATTGTATAAACACACTTCATGAAATAATATTTTTTTTTCTCACCAACTCAGAAGTAATCTTATCAAATAGGTTTTCTTCAAATGTCTTTGATACATCAAACCATCTGAGGTATAGCCCATTCATCAAAGAGTAATATTTTCGTCTATACTTTATTGAAACATCTGTACATCGAATTCAATAATTGAAGACCTGAATATAAGAACGACCCAAGTCCAATTTTTGGCCAAATTCAGTTTGACATGGGAAATTGTAGCTTATGCATGGACTCATCTTGTGTATAAATGATAAATCCTAATTACCCCCGGAAGTGCCAGAAATGAATGAGTTAAGTCTTATATTAATGTAAGAATGAAGGCCTTGGGTCATTCTTACATTCATATTATAGCGCAACCTCTCATCCTTCTCTCATCTCTACAGCAGAATATCATGTATATGAATCAAAGAACGACCCAAGTCCATATGAATCAAAGAACGACCCAAGTCCACCACACAAAATGGCCTCTCCACAATTAATGTAAATGTTAATTGTCATGATAATATATGTTCTAATTTGTATATACAATGTTGCCTTCCCATCACAGTTAAGTAGAATATTATTGGACAAATAAAAAAGATATGAAGTTTTTTTTTCTAGTTTACTCGAAATGGTCTTCCATGGACTTGGGTCGTTCTTATATTCATATACTCAATTAGGTCCTCAAAGGTTTTTACAATATTACCACAAACTCTTGAATCACCTATGGTACATAGTTCTCAAACAATTCAGGGTAGAAAAAAAATGGCTCGTGTTTCAGACTAATTTCTTTGTTCCACCATAATTATTGAATCTTGTAAGTAAAAATTAGATATACCGATATCTTTGTGAATGCTGTCTCTACAAATGTGCAAAACCTTGGGAGTTTCTACCAACTGGGAACTGCATGATTCATTCAAAACACTTCATGGAGCATTTGCCTTCAACAAAACTATTTATCTGCATAAAAAAAAATCTCACTGTCATGTAATTTTCAATACACGTCCAAGTGCTAGAGTATAAGGGGTCAAAAAATTAACAACCCAATTCATTTTCTCAGACTGAGCATTCACTACAGGGTCTACGATGCGCAGACGACCATCGTTATAGCCATGAAACATCAGAGGTCACTTTACTCTATCGTTCCCTCCTTTATATACCAAAAAAAAAATGAACTATTTAATCGTTTAAAAATCGCCGGGACATGTCAAGGCATAAAGCAAAGAAAAGCAGAAAAAAAGGTTGAGGTAGGCGTAGTAATTTCAAGACTGCAATTTTCCATATAAGAGATAGACTCTTTGGACGCCAACAATTTAGTAGGGCCCTACATGTTCTATATGTGTCAACTTTAGCACATAATTCAATTCGTATAAAGATTTCGTATTCAAACCAAAATGATCCCTAAGGCTTTAAATGAAATAGATTTCCATTGTAGACCATGTGCAGAAATGCAGATCGCTTCAAAGAGCCAGTGGACAGATTGATATTTAATACAACCTGAAAATTCAACAAATTCAGTCCGGTATCGAATAAGTTCTGAAAAGACATAATGACACTTTTTTTTTCTTCAAATCAATATCTTCGACAGGTATTCCTTTAATGTGAGTCTTGCTCAAGTTAGATATTTCCAATGTTTCTATAGCTAAGATAAAGAGTAAATGGAAAATAGGAGAACCTTGAAAGATGCATCTTGAAAGAAGAGTATAGCTATCTATGGTAAAATACCCATTGGTAACAACCAAGGAGGTATACCTCCTTGGTAACAACACATGTTATCCTTTCATTATGAAAGGTATACTATCTATTGAGAAGAATTGTCACCAAAATTATGCTCCTCAAAAATATGAAAAATAATGAATGATCAACCCTATCCAAAGCTTTCTCAAAGTCTAAGGCACAGTGGAGCCAGGAATGTGCATAACTTCAGAGTATACAATGACATCCACCAGATATTTCTGTTTGCGCTAATATTTCTTCCAGCCATAAAACATTACTGATCATCTTGAACAATTTTACGTATCTTATTTTATGTAACGTGGTATGGATGAACGTGAATCATCAAGTTACAGAGATAGTACATTGATATCTTATCTTGTATGATATCGAATCTTTATATTCTTAGGTTACAACGTTATTAACGACTTCTCATTGAATCCGGTAACGCGTATAGTATGTGACGAACGAAAAATTATACGCATCAAGTGTAACAACGCCAGGGTCAAAGTTCATGTGGGATTCCCCGCTGCCTCAATACGGCTATTCACGATCAGAATGCAATTTCAGTGCCGAATGGTAAAGCCCACCATTGGCAGACCACGACGCAATAGGGTTCCAATACAAGATGGCGTCAGTGTCTCTGCCTAAAACCGCGAGTGAATTTTTCTTAAAGATTGATGCACCCATCAACATACAGTATTCATCAATGTGTAGTTTGAAATGTACAGTGCTCTTTCTGTGTCAAATCCTGTCTAAAAAAATAATAGTACAAATATAAAAAAATAATTCCCTTCAATGCGTTTTATATCAGTGGACTTAATATTTAACATGTGTGTGTGTGTGTGTGTGTGTGTGTGTGAAAGAGAGAGAGAGAGAGAGAGAGTGTGTGTGTGTTTGTGTGTGTGTGAGTCACGTTTATTCACCAACCTGACATGTAGGCCCTCTAATGATCATTGATGTTTTTCTGATGATATTGCTGGTTGCACTGTGTGGTTGTACACGTATTTATAAACACCGTTTGAACAGTGGTATTATTTTGAAGCTGACAAAGCTACAGTGATATGAGCTCAGGTTCATTGAATAATCTTAATGATTTATACATACCTTCTGCAGCGGTGCTACATATCACACTAGCAGTCAATGTTAGTAGCACAACGAGGTCGTATCTTCTATCCATTGCAGGTAGTCAATGACTGAGGCAACATATAAAACAAAGTGAATTATACGTTTTGATTGTAATTATGTTCCAGAAGTCTGTCGAAGAATCGGCGTAAATACAGCTTTCATGAAGGGTATGATGTTCATTGGCACGTTACTCCTCATGTAATCTACGCTTTTGAGACAAACGAGAGGGTGGGAAGTGTTCCACCCTGAGACGCAGCCGTTTGCGATTGTTGATGTCTCCTTGTTTCTCATATTCTGTACAACATGTCGATGGGGATCTTTCTATCGCGTCGCTGAGATCATTTAACGCAGCCGGTTAGCGAGGTGTGGACGTTTAGTCTCAATTGGAAACCTTTTCAAATTGGCACAGGCGGTCATGTCTCCACGTACAACCTCACTGGCACCGCTCGTAATTTATGTGCGGCTATGAATCGCTATATGGCCACAGACTTATCAATCCATTTCACAGACAAGCTGCAAGACTTTCTGCAAGGACGATGTACCATTTCCTTTTTATCGAGAAAAGTTTATACCAGCGAACAAATTCCCGTTGTGCACATTAACATAGTATGCCACAACGTATTGTAATGGGACACGCTCGCTCGCGGACATGTACCTTTGTGTATTTTGTGCCTTTGTGTTTAGCAATCTGCACATACAATGACATACAGTACTGTCAGTGTGACCAGAGATAATATACATGTATTAATTTCTAGGAACAGCGAAAATTATGCTTATTTGAAAAAAGATCTCAACAGTTTGTAAGGACTTGGAGAGAACATTATGTCCAATATGTACACTAGAAAGCCGACTATGAAGAAGATTCCCGTTCCGTCATGTCAGCCATATATATGGACGCCATTTTATATAAAAAACAAAAGGGTCTGAAAACCTCAAGCAGACGACAAGGCATCTGCCTTTTATTAGCCTATGAAAGATGCTGCTTTTGGCAGGGATTTTTTGAACATTATGTTTACTTTGTCCATTGCGAATTTTTGACACGTAAAATGCAGCAAGGATAAGACAATTTCTTTTAAGCGTAAGTTAGATTAGATTAAAAGAAATATAATGTCAATTCTAGAGGTATTCATTTATTGTAGTGTTCCTCATGAATAGTATAACTATTATGCAGAACACTGCAGTAAAAGGGATGGTATGGTTATGACTGAGATTCGACTTAAGGATCTTAACTTTTTATTTGTAAGGTTTTCTTTTTTATTTTTTGTAAGATAGCAAGAAACTAATATGAATGAATTATGAAAGTGCATTTAATTCTTAGAGTAATTCACAGTCTATTTGATGAAATCGATTGCTGTACTAAAAGTTGTGATAAACGGTGGGACCAACCTTTACTTTTGGATATCCCAGCCATTTCAAAACAGATTTTCATAAAAACAACAACTTTGAATTCCTCTCATATAAGTTCTTTTCTATTTAACAAGTGCTTTTTGACGAAAATCGGCATTGAGAAACAAAGTAATTCTAGTAAAAACCGATTTTCCTTAATAAACTTTAATTTCCTATTATAATTGCATTCGCTTTCATAATTCATAAGTAGTTTCTCATTATCGCACAAACAAAGAAAAATAATAAAACAAACATCTAAAACTGAAACAAAGTTATACCGTTCCTTTAACTTCACTTTATTTTTTTTTCTGTTTTCGGGGGTAGAAATGTCAGTGGTGAAAATGTTACAGTTCAAATATCCGGCCAAAAACTTCAATGTGAGAAATGCTAAAAATGAAGAAAAAAATCCAAACCTTCCGAATAAAGAAAACTTATTTCACTTTTGGATTAAAAAAGCTTCAGAACAAGAAATTTTCTGGATAGACAAATTGTAAATGAATCATAAAATCTCTTGAAAAAAGTATAGTACTGACAGCTATTGCAGAAACACATAATTGCATTATGTACTTAAAGGTATTATTTACCATTGAGAGCAGGGATGAAAAAAAAAATGTTGGAGTTATCTCATTTCAGCATGTGTGGTTGTATCACAAAACATCCTGCAATTAAAAAAATTGCGCAATAAAAAGCCTAAAATATAAAGAGGTATCAATGTTTTTGTCAATAAACCATAACTATAGACGATTTATTCTCGAAAAAAAATTCTATCAAAACTTTTGTTTACATTTTGTACATTTACAATGCCAAGCAGTAATGTACGGATTAACATTCCTATACATTAGTTATTTCTATCTCTAACTCACAATTTCGAACCATTTTGAATCACTAAAGTTGAGTGTTTGTTTCATCTGCAAATTGTAGATAATGTGTTTAATAGATCACTTTAATCATAGCCATAACTTTTAAATCTCTTTGTAAATGAAATCAGATAAGGCCATTCGTAAATCCCCATATCCCCGTATTTGCACATCTTGATCCTCTCATTCTGAGTGTCGATCCTAGAGAACGGTTTTGTTGTTGTTATTGTTGTTGTTGTTGTTCTTTTGTGACGAGGAAAGGACTGTCATCTCAACAAAAATCTTTATATTCATTTTATTGTGACTGCAACATGAAGTACTTATATCATGAGAACGAAAAAAAATGATTTGATGTAGTTTGTATCTAAATGATTTATTGAATTTGTTTGAAAATCGTGATAATTGGTAGAAAATCTATTTTTACTTAATTCTGTATTTGTATCTTTTGAATCGCCCTACGTTAAAGTCTTGGGAAAAATGTAACTGATTTGTGAAGTAATTTATCTTTGCTTGCAACGAATAACATCAACTTAGAATTAAGAATTGATGTCATTATTGCGGGAACTAAGCCATAAAGGAGCTAAGGCTCTGGATTTGTATACAAAGAGTTTGGGATTTGAATCCTGTCCTCTGCGTTTATACTTGGACAGGATGTTTGCCCTGTTTGCAGAGTTCTCCGGAAGAGCAGTGCCAACAATGAAGGCACTACACTGCATAAATAAGACCAGATATCATATAATTATAGTGTTATGTTGAAATTTAAAACAGATGAATCCAATTCTATTAATTTGTGATTGAAAATTATCTTTGTAATGGTTGAAAGGAACTTATTGAACCGTAATTGCTGGAGTGTGTACATGCGTGTTTGTGCGTGTGTTTGAGTGTGAGTGTATTTCGTACATCTGAGAAACAGATTCATTGCCGGAGAGAGTTTAAAAATATATGAGATTTATACATTTCTACACTGAACTATGAGACATTCTTATGCATATTCTGAACATTAAAGAATGTAATATTATTGGCAGTTAAGCTATATTCTGTCCTGAAATCTGTACTAATGACCTATATTTTCTTTTATAATTCATTTACATTTGTAAATCTAACTGCCCATTTGTCTTGTACTGAACATCTAAGGCCATCAACCTGTGCTTCTCTCTTTTACTGTATATTCATTTCTGTTTTGTATATATCTTAATGTCACATCAGCTGTTTTGTAAATTGCGAATTCTTTCTTTTAGGGATACGGTAAATGTGTGTATAAATTTTACTGTAGATTTAGCGCAATACAAATTTACATTATAATAATAACAAAAGGTTATGCTTCATTTCAACTCTTGGAGTTTAAACAAAAATGATCGTGTCATAAATAAGTTTTCTTTGAACTCAAATTTGAAATGTTCTGTATTCGACTTTAGTAAGACACAGATACGTGATGAGACGTTCGCATTATTTGAAATGGATGATACACTTTTAAACATATTGACAGACATGACCGAAAAGCTTGAGGGGTTGCTCTCTTTACTCAATAGTTAATGACTTATTTGATATTAAGTCCAGAAAGACATAATTTCGATGAATTGAAATCATATTAAATGATGCTGAAAAATATTGTTGTTGGGAAAAAAATAGAGACACTCTCACGAATCATTTAATGAACAAATATTTTCAAAAAAAGAATCATGTGAACATACTCCCTATTTATAAGGGCGTGGGGATGGGATATTGTGGTATTATTATTTGTTGAAATATAATAAAGCCAAATGTTTTTGTGAGTTGGTTAGTCATTCATATCAAGTGATGTATATGTGATGTATAGAAAGGTTTTAATCTATTTTTAAGTACATTCATGCTGGAAAAAGCACCATGTCTCACAGTGTGAACACACTGGGAACACTGTGTGAAATCTCTTCCCATTCTTAAATTCAATCGTTTTTACATTGTGAATTAAGAGTAAATCAACAATTCAGAGTGTGACCCAGAACACTACCTAGTAAACACTCCGTGAAAACCCCAACCACAGTGTGAAATAATCTTCACACTTTGTTATTATGCGAGTGTTTTTCACATAGCCAACTATGTGAACACATTTGGATTTCACTGTGGGAAACTGTGAAATAGATAGAATTTCAATTTCATCTCGTCGATGGTCGAATGGATGAAATGAAATGTTGAAAAATGATTGAATGCTTCGCTTTTATGTACAATAAACAGTAAATTCAATACAATTTTTATATGAGAAAGAGAAATTTGTGAAAGGAAGAAATAGAGAGATGAATTGAATTCAATATCACAGACTGCAAGAACGTAGTAATTATTGTGGTTTTTTACAGATTATTGAATGTAATAAATCTAAAGCATTAGAAGCCATTAATGACAAACTGTACAAAAGAGGAAAACATTCAACACCCTGGTTACTTCTTAAAAAGGTGATAAGCGTATCAATATTTTATAATCAGGTTATTGCTCTTGATATTAGACATTGTTAAAACGAAAAATGAAAAGTAAGACACCTCAGATACTTGATGCGATTTTCGCTGTTTCTTCCATTCTCTATTTTATTATTTCACAGTATTGAATCTATTTCTCATACATCACGATTAGACCAATCAATACTATGCATAATTGGACAGAAATATTACATCTCAATTCAAAACGTGAGAATGTGTGCTTCTACAGAAATAAAAGCAATAATTGGAAAGAGCAAGCAGACAGCACAAGGTTATATATCAGGAAATGTTGGAACTAGGGCTTATGTTCCATTACGAAAGGAATGCGAATGTGACGGACCAACTTAAAGCAATATTTTTCAGTACTAGTCAGTTCTTTAGGTTGAATACGTTGGAAAGAATGCAAACTAAGAAGCAAATTTAGCCATGAGAATAAAGATATTACATTTCAGCTGATAATGAACAACAACAACACCCCCCCCCAAAAAAAAAAACAGAAGGAAGGAAGAAAGGCAAAACTTCATTTTTATAAGTACCTTTTTTCACACTCGGGGTTGAGGAAAGGAATATTAAAAAGAATATTAAAAAGTGTTGTTGAAAACCAGTCTCTCTTTATTTTACTTCACAGTTGACTGGTAGAAACTAGATTGCCTTCAAACAATTTGAATATCTTACAATTTGAATATCTTACGGTGTGAAATTATTAAAACAAATTCTTTCTACGTATAATGATATAGAACCCCCCCCAAAAAAAAAAAAAAAAAAATCTGCCTCCATTGCTTTGTAGATTGCTCAGCTCTCGTAACCATACTAAAATAGTGCCTACCGAGCAGCTGTTGTGTGTCCGAACATGACATTAATCGGAAGGCATTTTCTTGTTCTAGAATATCATCTGCTTAATATTCCAGGCTCATTTGATGACGGCCTTGTGTCTATTGATCATCATTTCGTTGTTCAGGTCCGTCTTCTATGACGGTCCCTCTCAGGTGTACTTATTCATCATGTACTTCATTATTTTCTACATGCAGCAAGCCCGAGGTTATACATCTCAAAAATTAATGTCCTGGAATTTAATAACCAAGCACTATGTTGCGTTGACGTTGGTTGACGTTGCTGTTATCAGCCTTCCTCACTCATTTCTCTTTTAGTTTTGGGCTCTATCAACCGACTCTGCTATGAAGACGTGAAGGTATACATCTGCTGCAAATCTCAGATTATTTATGTTCTGTCCTCCAACAGAAGGTGCTTCGTTATGCATGTTTATCATTGTAATTAATCTGACATCCATGTAGAGTTTGGAGATATTTCGGCAGTCTACTTGCAATGCTTAGCTCTTGCCATACTGTGATAAAGAGAAAGCAGTACGATAACATTCTTCTCTTCACAAATTAGCGAAACACATCGTCAAACGTAGTACGCATGAGCAACGTGTTAGCGGTGAGTCCCAATAACGATCCTCGTGGTATGGCCTGTGCAAACAGGTAGAAGAGAAAAAAAAATGAAAAGAAATAAATGTCACATAAGAAATGGTTACTTTTGACCCCCCCCCCCCCGACACACACACACACACACACACATACACGCAAACGCACACTTGTGGTCATTCTTTACCCCTATTCGCGTTCCTGCTTTTTCGGAAGAGGGTATATTCATCGTGGCCACCTCCCTGGTTTATCTCAGGTGCTCAATTTTGGGGGATATGTTTCGGATTTTTTTTTTTGTACTTATCATGTACAGAGTTCATTCCAGCATTGCAATTCTGCGAACTTCTTGGGGTTTTTTTTCTGCACTTCAAGTACATGGGATGCAATTGCCTTGATTTCAGAAACATGCCTAAACTGCTATCGCTGTGTCTGGCGCTGTACTTTTACAATCAATAATTTAGTGATGACGTGTATCTCTGAGTCAAGATCAGGTTCAGGGTCTGAAGCTGGGGGTAAGGCAAGCCGTTTTAACATTTAATCATATTTCTTGATATCAAGAAGTCGAATTCTTTATTTCAAGGAATTAATTCTTGACATCAAGAAGTCAAAATCTTGGTATCAAGAAGTCGAATTCTTGATATCAAGAAATAGGAATAAATGTTAAAACGGCTTGCCATATGGGCGATTCAATTCAGCTCGAAGAGCGCAGCTGAAGCGCAAGAAGCGGTCATAGCTGTGTCTGGCTGAGGACAGTTGCCTGCAACTTACAGGCCTCGAACGTCTGATTGACTTCCTCAATAAACAGTCACATGCATGGCAATTATATTGTTATTAATGAAAAGATATTATATAAGCAAGAAGTCTGACATTACAATGTATACCTGTGTCATGCCTCCTAGAACATCACTGACGGACCAACTCCGTTACTGGCTTTCCATTGACCGTAATGTTTTCCAGCTGTGGCATGTTACAGATCAAAATGAAATAAGAGCATAATAATGTATGTTTATTACGATAGTGTATAACATAAAACGTAGCACATACTTTAAGATATATCGAATCAAACTCCATTCAACAACAGCAACAGCTATACCAAAAGCCACAAAAAACTGCAGAATTGCGACATGCACCTCGATGAGTTTCTGTACTCGTTCTTGCTGATAATGAAGCATGATATAACTATTGTATTGAGCGTTTTGTTTTTTCGATATATCTTCTTCAGAGCCGTTTGAAGATTAACATTTGTTAGTTCTCGTAATCCTTTTAGAGTTGTATTTGACATTTTATAAGCTCTTGTGTTATGTAAGTCCTTCGGTTGAGGAGAAACAAAAATATTACTCAAAATTACTGATACGCCGTGAGACGGGAGACGGATAGGACTTATATTTGAGAACATTGCTGACGTATATGCCGAATATGTATCAAACACTTTGATAGTCGTTTCAATACTTGTCACTGTGACACTTTCCTTACTTTTTCTGTTTCAACAAGAAGTAAACAGAAGGAAGTGACTGATATATTTACTTCAAAATTTGTGATCGATGAGACAATTGTGTTGGCGAATTTATCAGTCCTGCCATAGAAATGTACATCTTTACGAACAGAATGAGGGAAGATGCACACAAATTTAGCCAGGTTTTCTGCTGCTTGCGTATCCAGAACATCCGGCAGGGAAATCTTAATGAAGAGATCACGAATCTGAAAAAAAAAACGAAGAAAACAAACCGCATGCACACTTTGAAGCATGGGGGCCTAATACACTAGTACCTGTTATATCTAATATGATTATGATATATGATATACGATATATATGTATATATATATATATATATATATATATACAGTATTATGTATCCATTATATATTGATTCGTTTTTTCGTTGTTGGGAATTCAGTTCAATTCAAATACTTATGCGAATTTCTTTTGCCCTGCTCAAATTACGTAATTATATATTATTTGCTTTCCTAGCTATAAAAAAACCACATCATAACAATGCCATCACTTGTCACAGAGAAATACACGACACTTGTCATAATACACACAATCAAAAGGATTACAGCCAATTTAATTCATTGCAGTATTAAAGATAATTTCCTTTCTGTGATTGTTCGATAATTACAATTATTGAAGGAGCTTTGGTACCGGAAAGGAAAAATGGGGAAAACTGGGGACCCTCTTCCATCCCGTGAAACTCTTACTCCTGAAACCCCACACCAAATGATAATAATGATGATAATAATAATGATAATGAAAATGATAATAATAATAATGATAATAATAATGATGATGATAATAATAACAATGATGATAATAACAAAATACGACCCAACTATTTCAAGACCCGAAAATAATTTGGTTACAGCTCATTTTTCCGACGGTTGATTGACACGACAACCAAATAAGTTTCGTAATTCCGTATTTTGTCTGTCATTTTCGGATTAACAAACCTTCGGAATAACGAAAACCGTTTTCGAAACAACAATTTAAACCAAAATTCTAATCACTTAACACTATAAACACGTTTGCTTTGGAAACGGAAACTCAACAAATTATTAGAAATGGTTAAAAACAAAGTCTACATTGGAACCCCTCCTCGCTTAAAACAAAACAAAACAAAGAAAAAAAACAAAGAAAATTCTCTGTTTTGGTACTTATAGGCCCTTTCACAAAACATATCTGAACAGTTTTAACATTTTCGGGATTCTCTCTTTTACGGCAAAAATTTCTCTTTTACGGCAAAAATTTTGCCTATACGATGCATTTCTCCATATGTTGAAAGGCTTTATAACGAGGAAACGACAAATAAGTGAAGATATTTTTGTGATGAATGAGTATGCCGTTTTTGAAAGAAGAAAAGGTCTACATGCAGACGATGAGTAAGCACATGTTAAAAAAAAAGACTCCGAAGGGCGTATTTTCGCAGTCAAAAAGGAAAGGTGTACTTTAAGTTGGCATTCCTGATTAGATGGCTCCAGGTCCGTGGGCATTGGATAGAAGCAGCTCCATGTCACACTGAGGCTCAAAAGGCTTGGCAGGGTAAATACCCATTTGATAAAGTCTTTTTCAGTAGGGGATATCAATGGACACATGTTCAGCTCTAATTTCTGGATCTGTAAACAAAGAGAAAATTTACTATGAAGAAAATACATGAAAGTGTGAATATTGGACAATGACTAGACGTACGCACAATAGAACACCGTTCTAAATGGGTGGTGCATTTTTCGTTGAGACGGGGCTTTAGGTTTCCAACGTTTTATGGTGAGGATTCCTTTTTGAAAGATAGGCCCTACTGAGAAACCTCTTATCATGCCTATGAAATATAAAGGAGGTTATAATTCAAAGTTTATTTGATGAAAATTGGTTTCAAATGGTTAAGAAGTCATTAAAGGAAGCGATCTAATAAAAGATGGAACGCACTTTTCAATAGATCACTTTTGTACTTTTTTGGGGGATATGTCGGCCACATCAAAACTGATTTTCACCAAATAAACTGTGAATTCTTCTCGAGTTGTATACTCCATAACATTTCACAAAGTAGCTTCTAAGTATGTCACAGAAAGTTTGAAGCTGAATCCATAAATATCAAAGAGAGAGAGAGAGAGAGAGAGAGAAGAAATACCAACGGAACTTACTGATGGTCAATGGGAACCTGTCAACTTTCTTAACGATAATGTTAAAGCAAAGTTCATATAGTTTGATTGGCGTATAACATACTTCAAAGAATAAAAGGTTTGACAGTACGGGTGATATAGTTCTAAGAATTTGATAAGAATTTCCATTATAATTATGACTTGTACCCGTCACAAATACCATATCATTTGATTGGTTAAATCGTTGACAGTTTTCAGTTAGTAATTAGGTGTTACTAACATTACCAAACATGACAGGTTATTCAAAAACAACAACAACAAAACTTTGATACGATGGAATTTAAGCAAGATAATCAATCCGCAAATGTCGTAATTGATAAGTGAAGGATAACGGGGTTGTCGTCAGCACCTGTAACATTGATTTGCACAATATCTAGATTCATACTCATGCTCTATGGCGAGCCCGAACTAATAACAGGTCATTATGCCTCCGTGATGTAAAACTTCATTTAAGCTCTTGGGATGCGACAGATTTTGTGACAGGCCTTTTGAAGGATTTGTTTTAAATGCAGGGCATTATCTCTCACAGCATTTCAGCGTATATCAGCATGAGCTCTTCCTCTGATCTGATAGATTGTCATGCCTCTATAGTCAGACATATTCATCCTTTAAAACTATGAAGCGTAAGAGTCGTCTTCTCCCTTGCAGAGCACCACTTAAGATTCCTTTTCACCCAAGCACCAAGATCAGTGAAGATGCATTTTTCTCACACCAATGCTACGTACATATTATGTTTTGTTCTAATAATAAAATGATATTCAGTGCTGTTATCTATAAATTCAAATGACTTAATGTTGAGTGAAACCAGCATAATACAAACTATGATGCGTTCTTCTCTACGTTCACTAACAAATGCTTATTGTGCATAAGAAATACCTGACAGGATTTTGCCATGGCGATGGCTGTTGACAAGAAATTATCGGGAAAGGTCCCATCTCTCAAACTTAGGCGCGAAAGATTTGGCAGAGTATGCACCCATTGGGCCATGGGTCCTCCAATCAAGTCCAGATTTCGACTTTCGATGAAAGATAACGTCAGATCTTGAATCTGAAAAATAACAAAATATACACCTGGAAGTGCGAAATCAAAACCAAAGTCGTGTGAATAAGCAGATATAAATGTATCTGAGGACGTGATATCAATGTCAGTTCTCAAACAGGGAACATGCCGCAAAACCAGCGAGGGCACCGTCATTTCAGTTTCTTTACTTCATTTCTTACAGAAATACAATTGAGTATCTGAATGTAAGAACGACCCAAGTCCATGGAAGACCATTTCGAGTAAACCAAAAACGTCATATCTTTTTTATTTGTCCAATAATATTCTATTTAACTGTGATGGGAAGGCAACATTGTATATACAAATTAGAACATAATTATATTATTATGACAATTAACATTTACATTGATTGTGGAGAGGCCATTTGGTGTGATGGACTTGGGTCGTTCTTTGAATCATATGGACTTGGGTTGTTCTCTGAATCATATACATGATATTCTGCTATAGAGATGATAGAAGGATAAGAGAGGGCGCTATAATATGAATGTAAGAATGACCCAAGTCCTTCATTCTTACATTCATATAAGATTTAACTCATTCATTTCAGGCACTTCCGGAGGTAATTAGGATTTATCATTTATACACAAGATGAGTCCATGCATAAGTTACAATTTTCCATGTCAGACTGAATTTGGCCAAAAATCGGACTTGGGTTGTTCTTATATTCAGGTCTCCATTTGCAAAAAAGACATTTCAATGCGTAAAAACTATAGGGTTCTACAGAATCAATACAACAGTGTAATCACGGAAAATACTGTGAACTGAAATACAATAGATGCGACTTTTAAAGTAAATATCGTATCAACATTGACAAAAAAAATAGAAAGCACGGTAATAAAAAAAAAAACAGAAAAAACACTGATCTCTGTGTAAATATGGAAATCAGTGGGAGAAGGGGGCGAAGCGGTTGAAGGGTCAAAACCAGGGCGAGCAAGGCACGATATGTTTGGGATCGCGGAGGTATAGGTACAAGGGTTTGTATTTAATGAAAGACTATAAGCGATTATGATAGAAAGGGGTTGGAATTAGGGTTTTCTAATATACTATACCTTGAAAGTAAACGTGCAAAAGACTTAAAACTTCTTCAATATAATTATCCAGAGGGTTCTAACATTTTCAGCTTGCACAGATAATCAAAATTGGGTTATTAAAAAAAAAGAGTCGTAGTCAAGGGCATTCATTGAAATACATTGGATTGCAAAATAGACAGTTTCGTTTTTAACGGATATGGAATTGAATAAAGGATGGAGATAATTGCTAATAAAAGCAAACAATTACCTTTAACACGTTAGTTTATGAAGCAGATGATCACTGTCATGGCATGTCCATGATTCGTTACAAATGATACGAAGATTTTTTTTTTTCTGTAATGATAATTCTCTAATTCATTCACATTTAACAATCCCATTCAGGAAATTCTTCAATGTATTTAAATTCTTGTACGAAAAGGGACAAATCATGCAACGTAAAAAAAAACCTTTGTTTGAAAACGTGGTAAATCCATCTCCGTTTCGTTTCGTTTCGAAACCATTGTACATGATTGAATGCACTTTGACCCCATAGTAAGGCCAAGTTGGCTAGCTTTCCTATCTGTTTAGCTTTCCAGATGACCAACGTCTTGGTTAACTCCGCCTGTAGGTGAAACCTACGGTAGGTGGAGATTATGTTTTCGGTTCCGTATGATTGTCTGCATGTCTGTCGGGTTGTTTGTCTGTTTGTCCGTCTGTTTGTCTGTACGTGTACAATACAACTCAAGAACGGATGAATGAACTTTCATAAAATTAGGAGGGTATATTCATAATTATTAAGAAATAAACTATTAATGTGGGGGTCATGAGATCGAGGGTCAAATATCATAGGGGTCATAAAGAACATACAACAAACTTAATTTCCCAATAACTCAAAAACGACTGATTACATTTTAATCCAATCTTGCAGTGTTTACAAAAAGTAAGAAAGAAATACTCTAATTTAGGGATCAAGCAGTCAAAGGTCAATAGGAGACATAAAGGACATGAAATCAGCTTTGTTCCTCTATAACTCCACAGTGGTTGATCAGATTTTCGCTAAACTTGTAGATTATTTTTTGTGAAGTACGAAAGAAATGAGGTCAAAGGTCAAAGGTATAGTTTTCAAAAAGGACATAAAATAAGCTTAATTTCTCGGTAACTCAAGAACGGATGAAAACGTGGAAGTGTGTTCACAATGAAGAAAGAATCGGTTAAATTTGGGGTATTGAGGTCAAAGATGAACGGCCATAACGGTGATAAAGGACATTGTCATCAATGGTTGATGGGTTTTTCTCCAATGTGTTACACAGATATCCCTGTACCTCTATATACGGTTGTGTTAAAGATACTGGCTACGAAATAGCGATATTTTAATCTTGACTGTTTGCTGGAGGGTTTGCTGTCTTAAAGTGCTCCTCTGCAGTTATTTGCGGTGAAATGTTTCATTTCTATGTATAAAAACAGAGACTTTGGAGGGATTAAGGAAACAGGAGAATATACAGAGATAAGAAATCATACAAGAACAAAATACATCACGTCTTATTAACGAGTTCCTTATACACCATAGTTGGGTATGTAATCATATAATTATAAGTTTGGAAGTCATGAAAAGAAGAAAACATGTGAGTAAAACTGACTTTGGCAATTTAACTTTTAGAGTACTCTAATCTTCAAGATATGTTTCCGTATGATTAAGTGAAAGGGAAAATTATATGCCATTTTAAAGTGTAGCATCTCGCAAGTTCAGATCTGCCAAAACCGAAAAATTACTTGAGATGATGCTTTTAAGATGACAAATTACATTCGACGGATATTTACTTTTGTTTGGTGGACTATAACAAGGGTGATAGTCCACAAAATAATGAATCAGTAAAGACATGCAGACTTTTGTGAGGCACATTTTCTTTTATCCCATTATGGAGTACGATTTTGGGTGTGAAATTGTGGCATGAAACTATTTCGAAGATTGTGAAATGATGATCCTGTTTTTTTCTTTACAATCCAAAGTGGATTTAGCACCTTTAAGTTTTTTTTTCACTCTCTCACACACACACACACAGATACATGCAAAAGAAATGTACATTTGCAGACAATCAGTATATGCATAATTGTATGTACGTCAAAGAAGACAGAATCGTCTGATCTTTCACTGAATTTTCGCATTCGAATTACGCGTATTATAGTAGTCAACAGAAATATACGTACCTGACAGGAGTATGCCATAGTGGCTGCTGTTGAGAAGAAATTGTGTGGCAAGTTGTAGCAATAATCCACAGCGAAGCTCGAAAGACGTGGCAGTGTACACGCCCATTGGGCCAAGCATTCTCCAAGCGACAATGTATGTAGAGAGTTGTCTGTCCAGTTTTGATTGCACAACTCGAGATACTGTATCTATATCAAACAACAGAAACCAAACAAAATTTCGAAAAAAAAAAACCAAATTATAGAAAGATTCAATGTTTGTTATCAGTATAGGCCTTGGCGTAACAGCAGTGTGAAAGTAAAAGGCTGCATCGAAACAAATACACACATGTATTCATAAAGATGTTGAAATTCATGTCCCAAATCTATATGGTCCTAATACAATAAAGTATACTTTGTATTTTCTTCGGCTCTAGCGAATTGTCGATAACACAAAAGAGGATTGTCCAAAAAAAGAAAAGAAAAGAGAAATTAAAGTGTATCTACCAAAACTATTTCATTGTGCAATTTGTCTTTGAAGGAAACAGTGTGAAAAAAAAACACGTTCATCTCCAGTGAGAACATAATGTGGTTTGCACAGTGGCAAACACGAAATGTACGGTTTACACCTCATGGGAGTGTCTCTGTATGTGCTTTGAGTGATACTTGACTTTGGCGATTGAAGATTTTAAGTGATTTCGTTTTTAAGCATAATTGCGCTGAGGTCCTAGTCACATGACTGGACTGGTAAACACGGATCTTCAAGAATCTACATGATGATCTGGGGAGTTCCGGGATAGTTTCGCCCTGGATGTATACTATAGCGTCGACTAGAGTGGATGTGACTGTACATGCGGACCAACACGGCATCTACAAGGATCAAAACGGCAGCTACACGGATCAACACTGCATGTACACGGTAGCCACACGGACCACCCCGGATCGCTCTGCCAACACGGCAGTCCCCAGATGACGCCGGATGTTTTTGACCTCCAAAAGTTGTCATGTTGGCCTCCCGGATGTCCAAGAACGTCCAAGGTGTCAACATGGATCTCTTTCCGGATCACCCCGGATCAGATCAGGGGTGATCCGGAATGTCTATGTGACTGGGGCTTGAGCGATGCATGAATACGCATATCTGTGCCAGTATAGGGGCAACTAATAGGTGCCCGTTCTCTCCCAAAACTCGCTGTGGGTATAGGAAGGCGGACCTTGTATAAAAGAACGATGGAAGAAAGATTGGTCCTGAAGGGGATTCACTCCCATTTTTTCTAGAGGAAATATGAAGAGATTTATTGCAAAATGAGCTAAGCGCCATTTTTAAACATTTCAAAGTAAGTTCATCATCAGATCGAGATTTAACATTCCAGTAATACCTTATTTGTGGCATAACAAGGAATATTTTAGAGGTTGTAATTTAAAATTTCCCGTATTTTCTTATTTTTTCGTTGTTTCTAGCAGATTTATTCTCAAATGTCTAAACTTTTAGAATGAAGTTAGCTCGTTTTTCAATTCTAGGCATAATCACAGTGCGTTCGTGTCAACATAAAGAGATAAAGATGATTTACTGTTATTTTTCTTTCATATCCAGACTAAGATGGTAATGCTTTAAACTTCATTGCCTTAACCCCCATCTGAATACCGGCATTTCCTTATTTTTTTTTAATGCAAATTCAATTTCGTTCAGCCCATCCTCCTGCTGTTTCCTCTACAAGACTATCGCCTCTGACCATCGAAACATTTGTTCCATCCTGTTTCATAACAACCTGACAACTTTACTTTGAACAAACATATAAACAGGAATATCACTCAATCATAGATTCAGTGGATTTTGTTTCTTTAAATCTTCGAAGGCTTCCATGGCGGTAGAACGTTGCCGGCGCACTACATATTATTATCTACGGTTGGTGTTTGGCCTTGGAAAGGGCCTACCCAGTCCCGACGTTTCGGCAAGCATGTTTGCGTTATTCGTAAGTTTTTTTTATTGTATTATCATTATTATCATTATCATTATTATTATTATTATTATTATTATTATTATTATTATTATTATTATTATTATTTTAATAAGGATAACCTAATGTTGAGGGATGTGTGCAAACGTGACATGACTGTGTGCAAAACTGGCCATAATATATTGGGAAAAAGCAGCTGTTGACGACCTTGCCTGCTCAAATCCTTGACAATACTTGCTTCAAATGGTGCAAGAATCAGAGAAGTGGAAGAGGAGAGAAGTCAGCAGGCAGGAAAGAAAAGAGCACGCCGTAAACACCAAGTGGATAGACTCTGCTTCTTCCCATCGTCTTACTTCGTCAGCAGAAACTACAACTAAAGACCCATTCCAGATTTAAGTTACACAGCAACACCAGGTGTTCTTCGAAACCCTTGGAAAAACCTCACCTGGCGCATCAGCCATTGCCCTCTAGGACTGCCATGCCGAAAGAAGAAAAAACAACAAACACACAAGCAAAACGGGAAAACCGAGCGAACCCGCAAATAATCAGTGGCTCTATTTCGCATATCTATTATATTTAATGTTTGTAGGCGGCATAACTACCACCTGACTACTTAAAATTATGTAATGCCTTTATGAAATACTTTAGTAATACTTCGATTTCCTTTACTTGTCTTACCAGGGGACATCCAGGTATTCTGTAAAGGAGAACTGGGCGCAAATATACTTCTGGTGCCACTTACTGCGCCCCTTTCATTTATTTATTTTGATTTCTTTTGTTTTAACACCCCTCCCCCTATCCACCACTGGTTACTAATGCAACCATTACCAAAAGACTTACCTGACAGGTTGAAGACTCCTCAGTGAGGATCTTGTAGAAGTCCATGTGAAATCTGAAGTCATTTAGTGTTACTTTATGCAGCACACAGCTGGAACATATACCCTTCGCCAATTCACGCGAAAGAGTTTGTCCACATTTCGTTCCGTCAAGACGTAATGATTTCTAACGGGAGCAAGCATTTATTGATAATCGTAAAAAGTAAGAATTACCATAGACCGATGTGGGGAAGTAAAGGAGTGCTTATTCATTTTTCAATCGTATTTACTAATCATTTCTTTAAAGGTAGGGAATCCCATTTGCATGCCTTAAATAAAGAGTTTTATAAATACAGTAGTATGTTGAAGATAGTATCATTTTAGAAACTCCCATAAAGTATTGAAAGTGGAAGGTAACATTTAGTACATTTTTATTGACCGTTAGATTTTGATTTGAATTTTTTTTTTCGGGGCTCACCGTAAATTCCAGTACATTACTAGGCTACCTTTGCAGACCCATGCACTGCATGTGTGTCCATCATGTATATTTTGTGAAGAAAGTTCATCAAAACTTACAAACATTTCTATATACATTCTTTCCACACACTCTATGTGTTATTACATCAGCTCTTATACTTTTAGATTTGTGTTTATAGATAAAAAAAATACAGAAGACTGCAACAAAAAGGCTTAAGTGTGGCTGACACACAGAACTACTGAGTAGTTGAGTTTTGTGCATTATTCAAATTGTAGATAACTGTTGACTTCCAAATTTCTCAGCAGTGGCCTAAACAAGTCCCCTGAGGTTCATATTTAATGTTTTGCTGCATTTTGGGAGGTCTGTAAAAGGTATCCCCTACCTTTAAGATATTCTATATTTTTTAAGCAAAGGAGACTTTTTTGTGTCATGATCCTGATGAATACTCAGTTACATATATAAACCTTTAAAGGACACTTTTAAACAAATATACACTTTTGAATTTGAATCTCTTCAACTTTTCTTTTTTTTATATACAAAGTTTAAGAATTCATAGTGATAAATGTGAGGAATAAGAATTTTGTTTTCGAAATTCTTAAATTATCAGAAACAAAGATGATGACATCACAGCTTCACATAATAATGCATGATTATTTGGGTGTTCTGCCGGAAAACAGAACAAAACAAGAAAGCATGCATGAATTCTACTCAGATGAACCTGTTAAGCACGTGGTATTATTGTAAAGGAATGGTCATGGGGCTACTAAACAGTAGCTCCAAGGACAGACATTGCAACAGTAACAGAATATGAGACACTCCTATGTCGTTCTATGTTCTGTGTATTTCTGTGTTTTTTGGTTTTTCAGGGTACATGTATAGTCCATTTGAAACAATATTTTCTCCATGTCCACTTTTGACATAACACTTGGCAACTTTCAAATCCTGACCAACTACAAAGCTGGAGCAAAAGCTCTTCAAATGTTTTTTTCTTTGTTTGTTTGTTTATGCTTTATTGTAATCGTACATCTCCGTCTACGCACATTATATATATATAGTTGTAAGTTTTCCAGGCGTGTAATACCATGTTCAGCAGACAAAAAAGTGCTTAAGCTCATGAACGTTTGCTAGCACATTTCTTCTATTGCTAGCATTGAATTTATAAGACGATAAATTAAAAAAAAAATGGGAGGGGTCATTTTTCCTGGGATGGATTATTGTCCGAAATGAGATTGATTGTGGCTAATCATATCAAGGGTTTATTGCCCAGTAAGGTAATTGTTGACACCACAAGCTGACAGGGCAATCTTGAAACGACGGTCACGGTATTACCCCAGAATCATGTTAAAGAAAGTTCTACAAGTAGTGGCAGTGAAATAATCTCATGCAGCTATAGGACTTTTGAAATAGACAAAATTCAACCGTTGTAAAGAAGTTTAGAAGTAGACATAATTGGCAATAAATCACGGTAACTCCGTGACCTGACCTTAGTCCTATATTTTGTCCAAGGGGGAATTGAACTGTTTAAGGTGTGTGTGTGTGTGAGGTGCACGTCACGAGACCGACACCTACGAGTCATACAGCCCACAAGTCATACAGCCCGCGGCAGGAGTCATATACAGCTCACAAGTCATACAGCCCATGAGTTCGACACTATTAAAAGCCAACAAGGCCCACGAGACCGACACATTACGTGCCTAGTTGTATCTGTCGAACTCGTGGGCTGATTTTACCTAGTGTCGAACTCATGGGCTTTATTTACCTAGTGTCGAACCCATGGGCTGTATGACTCGTGAGCTGTATGAATCATTGACCTGTTTTCAATGTCGAACTCGTGGGCTGTATGACTCGTGGGTGTCGGTCTAGTGGGATGACCCCGTGTGTGTGGGAGGTGTAGTTGTCTGTTGCCCTATTGGGAATTGTCGTGGGGTAATTATCCGGGGTTTAATTGTCCTAGGGGGAAGTGCCCTACCATGGAGGACAGTTGCCCTATTAGGGAGGTTGTCCGGGGGTATTTGTTCTAGACGCGTAAATAGCCATCCTACATACTTTTTATGTCACTTTCAAATCGACATGTATAAATCTGTATAACTCACCACTTGATTACAGTGTACCATAAACGTAATTCCTGGCTTTGTATGTTCTGATGTTCCATGTGATATTTCGTATTATTCCCATTGTTTCCCCACTACTCTGGCTGCCTCCTCAGTGTTACATTCGAATGCAACGTCAACGCAGTAATCCTGGTCAGAGCATTCCAGCAAGCTGTCAATGATATCAAGACAGAGCTCATTCCCTAAAGCTGATGTAAAATAGAGTATGTAACGGAACTCTTCGTATCGACTGAGAAGTGTTTTCTTCAGGTCATTGTACTTGGCGCCATCATTGGCAAATAAATGTTCGATGTATTTCCCTGCAGCATATTCTTGAAATAATTTGTGGGAGAAAGATACCATTGGCACAACGAAGCATGTAACGTCAACATCTCTTTCTACTGCCAAAACTCCGACTCTGCAACAGGTTTCCATGGCATCTCGACATTCTTTGAATTGTTCTTCGCGAAATGAATGTTTTCTGTCCAATAAGCCGTTCAGTGCTATCCAACTTATATCTTGAATTGCCATATCAGCTTCCTTCAAATGTTCCATAGAGTTCTGGGTTTGTCGATTTCCGCATACTTCTGACGCGTAGTGTTCTTTCAGAAAAGAAATAATTTCTTCAAAAACCTGGGAAATAGTTTCTGATTTTTTAATTTCTTCCCGTCTCGCTTCACTCAATTCACTCCACATGAGGCAAAATGTGGCACAGTAGATCGGATACGGGGCCATTTCCAGCCAAACAATATCATTTTCTTCCATGAAAGTGATCAAGTTTTCTCCAAGAGTGACCATCTCTCCTGCTCCGTGAGTTCGAAAGTATCTATTTATATATTCTGATAAATCCTTCCTGTCGAATCCCTCGATGCCAATTAATGTGTAAGCTATAGTATGAGCGATATCCTCCAAGAATTCAATCGCTCTCCATGATCTTGTGGTCACAATTACCTTGCATGACATATATTGTTCTGATCTTAGAATGCAAATAACCTCACTGCCACATAGTTCTCCGTTATACTCATCGAAACCATCAAACACGAGGAGAATTTTATTTTGATTTACTGAGATGTACTTTTCTATCTGGATTGTTGTTGCTGTATTTGAATCAGATAGGTATGTTTTTATGATGTCACTTATACTTTTGCCGTTAGTGACATCACTAATAGAAACTAGGACCACCATGTCCAGATCCTGGAGAATCCTACCCTGGCACCAATCCCAGGCAATCTTGGAGCAGAGTGTTGTTTTCCCGACACCTTCCTCACCCACTATCAGGGGGCGCTTTGAAACGTTGGTCAATAGATCGCCGTACGTTATTGTTGTAGACTTCCTTCCGTCCGTTATACTCAAATTGGGATTTATTTCGTCCATTTCAGCACATTCCAAAAAGTTGAGTGGAGCGACAGGAATCTTGCTTCTTGACGTACGGTAATGCTCCTTCAGCTCTTCTTGGCAGCGCTGTACTTGTTCCTTTGTAAGCCAAACTGAGCTACGTGGTGACCCTTGAAAGGGAAGAAAACCAAAGAGAATAAAATGAATACTAGAGAGAGAGAGAGAGAGAGAGAGAGAGATAGCAAGAGTAAGAAGGTATCTACTCAATATTATATCATTGTTGTTATACTCTCATTCGTCGTGGCAATAAAGATATTTACAGGAATTCTTTGTTAACAAATGTGACCATTTTCCATTTTTTTCATTTTTGTGTGTGGAGGTTTTAAGTTGCAGTCTTGTATTATTACCTTAGAGAATGACGCTAATTTAGGCCTATGTTTATGTAAGTACAAAGTATGATATTGCCTTTTCATCCCATCTATTTTCCTATACGACTCCATGCTTAATTCACTAGTGGCTGTAAAAGTGCAATTTTATGTACAGATTTTGACACAGTTGATGGGGTGTGGGATAGACGACCTGGGAGTCATGATATTAAAGTTTACCTTTTCTTGCCCCTGGCAGCCCTGTTTTCTATGTCACATTATAGGTGCTTTGACTCTGTGTTATAATTTATTTCATCTTTTTTATGCTGAATCAAATTTGTTTTGCGTTTTTCTATGTATGCATGTACATGTCTGAAATGCCGAATAATGATAATTTATCTTATCTTTCATAATTTATGCTTAATCGTTTGTGTGTGTGTGTATTTCTATGTATACATGTCTGAAATGGAGAATAATAATAATAATAAAGAAAAATAATAGTAATGAGCAGTGTGCCTATCACTAACATTTATCATACTTAATTTTCTTGATGGCTGTGTGATGTCAATGGTAAAGGCAAAATAGCTCACTTTCCATTAACCCTATTAAGCCCAAGCTATTTTGACCTCTCGCAGGCCCAAGGGGGGGGGGGGCATTGTGCCCCCCTATATAACTTTGTTATTATTTGATATATCTATGTCATATTTTGCACGTAGGGGGAGGAACGCATACTCTTACATGACCTTACATTTGAATTTTTACAAGGTCACCAGTGGAGGGCGTTTTTTAACAAAATATATAAAATACATAGGAAATATGCTAAAAACATGATTTTTCTGTATAATTTCTTTATCCCCATAATATGTCTTATTATAAACCAAACATTTTCATATTTGCCATAAATGATTAGCAAGTGGAATTTTATTATTTGTTATGGTTGAAATTTCTCAAGGTCACCACATGGGGCGCTTTTCATATCAACGCAGTGATACATTATGAGACCTGAGATGAAATGTTTGGGATGGGTACATGTGAATATGACATTTCATATTTGCATAATACTGGAATTTTGAGATTGCAAATTGATAATTATGATAAACTTATGATATTAGAGGCATAACTTGGGTGAAGGAATCAAAATAGGCCTAACTCAAAAAATAAGGGCAATCTTTAGAAAATATTATTGTTTTCAATTATCTCTATTATATCTATTGTTTTATGCCTATGTCACTTAAAAAACAAAGGAAATGATAAGGCCATAATTACTCCAGGACCATAATTACTTCAAATTTTGCTCCTTCAACAAATTTCAGCCAAGAAACACCCATTTCATACACTGTAATGCTGTTAAATTGGGAACAGAAAAAAGATGCAAAATCTGACTGACATGGTTGTCAGTTTATGGTTGCCATGGCAACCAGCAACATCAAATATAGCTAAATTATACATCAAAATGTTTGCAATTAGATTTTAGGAAAATCGGATTAAGGGCGAAGGAGTGGCAAACGAAAAGCTGGTAGGGGGCACAATGTGCCCCCTTGGCCTTTATACATTTGTAGGGTTAAAGAACTACATTATGAACAGAAGAAATATGTATACCGTAAATAACTAATGATAGTGGTGCACAGTAACATGCTAGAGAAGTTAGAGATTTAATTGTACAGTATTTCCAGCCAAAAATATATTATTTTCAGAGACAATTTAGAAACAAATAATTAATGCTTTAAACATTTTATTTCATATCATTTAAAAGCCTAGGATACGGGGGGAGAGGGGGAAATCAATTTATATATATCACGAGATTGAGCACATAGACTTGAATCTTCACAATTCAGTGCGTTGGGGTTATTATTGCGTTCAAGATACTGAAAAGTACATTACATACAAATTTTACCTTTTGATAATGTTTTTGGCGAAAGAAAGACACCAAACAATTAAAAGACAATTACCATGTTCAACTCTTTATCCACGGAAATCTGGATTACCCATCTATGCAATGACTAAATTTCAACATTCTGAATGGATTGAATTTTGACCAATCCCTTTGGATTGGAAATATTACAGCCTCTCCCGACAATAATGTGGATGCTGTAATTACGTATACAGTATATCCGTTTACTACAAAGAAACTGGGAATGGTTCTTACTAGGTTACTACTCCTTTCATTTCTGTCTTATAAAAACAGAAGGAGAGTTAGAGAGACTGAGAAAAAGATATCGGCATTTTTGATCTTCATTGGTAAATATTACACATAATTTGCCTTCAAGAAAACAAAGGAATATTAGGAGAATATTTACTTGTATTTTTTATTTAGAAAATGCGTGATATATAAGTGAGTATGCTGAATTCTCGTAGGAAAACAACAAAATAAGGAGGAAAACTAGGTATTTCTTGGCATGCGTATTCTTCGACTTGGACAGCGCCAAACTCTATATATTGCATCACATCTAATAATGAATTAGCAAGAAAGAGCATTAGCAAGGATTATGATGAGCATGATTGAATTTTGTCTTATACTCATCATTAATTCTTCTTCCTCATGAAGTTGCTCTGGTTCGTGTGGTCTCCAACAGCATGGATTCCAACCACATCCTGTGAAATATACCAACAACATCGGCAAACAAAATTAGTATTGACAATCGTTTTGCAATGACATCCATTGAAATAGATCATTTTGAAAGTTATTGTAGTTTCAAAGACTTTTTCTCATTTAACATTTTCACATATTCAATTTCTTGTTTTTTGTTAAACCTGCTTTATTATACTATTAAGCAGATCTGGTAGATCATTACAATTCCCATCTTACAACGGTGATGATTTAAAGCATAGATTATAATATTTTACCGTATTTTTACCGTATAACCTACTCCTTTTCACGGATTTTGTGTGAAAGCAGATAGATTCTTATTCACTCCAGGTGGTTTGCAATGACACCCTCACCCTTCCCCCCCCCCCAAAAAAAAAAGAGAAAAGAAAATGAATAAATGATCTAGCTAGTAAAAGAAAATCGCCACCTTTTCTTGGTAGGTATTCCGGATGATATTTTTGCAGGCACTTTCCAACAAGGAGAGATAGGATGGCTAGGGCAACAGGAATGCCAATGACTAGGCCAATGATGAGACCCAAATTACCACGTTTTCCTGAAAAAAAATCGATAGAGAAACAGATGAAAAAGTTTATATTCGTTCTATCCTAGATTTCGAAAAATAATGGGAAGAATATATATATATATATATATATATATATATATATATATATTACCTAGTTGTCATGCTTCCTTTTAGTGCCAAAGAAATGATAGATTCCATAGGGAGAACCATTTTACACATGTTGACGAAATTACATTATTCAGATAAAACACTGCAGACAGTTTAAGGTTTGTGTTTTTGTTTCGTACTTGTTTGAATTCTATTCTCTCTAAATTATCTAATCTTTAGCTTAATTAAAACGCTTCTCGTACGCATATATTTAAGTGGTAAAATGAACATGTGTGTGGTAATTTTAGGTCACTCAAAAATAATAGATCAATCGCCAGATCATGACAAGTCTTGATCTTAGAACTGATATATATAATATATATATATATATATATATATATATATATATATATATACATGTATATATATACATATATATATTATCACTTGTTATCCCTTTGTCATTTAGAAACACGAAAATAACAAAGTTTCACAAACCTGGTATAGGCCGGACGGTGATTTCAACTGTCGACGCTCCATTCATTAACGAGTCACCGATAGCTGTACACGTAAAGGTTTCCTCCGTCCCATGTAGGCCTAAAGCTGAAACAGTGATCATTTCAGACCTCTCATATGAGTCGTCAGGTAGTGTTGTCTGCTGAGAGCTCAAGGACTCTAGTTTCTTTCCTGAATCCTCCGTCCATAGCATGGAAATGTTGGGCTTGAATCCACTCACGACACAGGTAAGGTTGAAGGTAGGGGTGTTGGAGGGAGTTTGATATGTACATCGCCTTTGATGTGACTGACTCGTTTCGGCGCATTCCTCGATTGCATGCCTCGATGCCACAGCTACGGAAAAGGAAATTCTTAATATGGCACGTATTTTACATTAAGATTTCATATCTTTCACAGAAATACGGTGGTGTTTTTATAATAGATGTAGGTCTACGGTGTGCTGTGTTGACAATTAGAACAGATCGAGAAAGCTGATCGGAGTGATGATGCAAGTACAATCAGTATTGAATGATCGCATCGTTTGATCTCTGAAACTCTGAGTAAATTGAGTGACAAAATGGTACCTATATAGTGTCATCATTTACATAATGCTTTAACAGGATAGTATTCATCTCTTCTTTGGGCAATGGACGAGCATCATTCGTATCATCTCAAACGCTTAATGTAATCAGAAATTGAAATAAGCGCCCCTACACCCACACACACACACACACACACACAGACTAAAAGGTTCCGCAGCCCCTATATACAGTATTAAATCAAAGCGGCAATAATACTTGACAAGTTTTTAGAGACTGTGACTATTTCTCATATGATGAAAGCAGGATGGTAAAATTGTGGAATCTGTCTCACGATTTGGTTTCCTCCCTATTCATAAAGATTATCAAATTTCTTCTACCTCCCGCTCCCCCATGTCATAATGAGAGTGATGTGACTTACAGTTGACTGTCATGAAGACTGATTTGTCAAAGTTGTCGTAATCTTTCAGCGCCACCTGGCAGTAATAGAGACCCTCATCTGCTACTTTTAAGTCGGCGATTACGAGGCTGAAGTTTTTATCGATGTCAAAACGTTCTTCCACGCTCTCAAAGTTTCCATCTATGAATTTAGCCTTGGTCGTCCTTTGCTCTCCTTCTGAGATGCTTTCCTTGACCCAGAACACAGCTTCAGGCTCCTCCTGGATAGCACACCTCAGGCGGATGCCTTCTCCTTTCCATCCTTGAACGGTGGGGGCAGCACCTACCTCTGAGTTTAGACACGAGGTAGTACCTACCACTGAGGCTAGATAATTTGTATGAAAATGTGAGCATTGAACAAGATAAAAACTAAAAGGCATACAGGTAGGCTCTTTGGAGTCGGGTATGTGATTAGAAATAAGTGGTTCCTACGAGAAGTCGTGCTCATTAATATCAAATGGGCTGGCTTGCTGCGCCTACACTAACAATGAAAAGAAAGGGGCTAATAACATTTCAACTAGGAAAGGTAGCTTATAACGCTGTTCCTTTCTCCACATTTAGGTCCATTATAATCACCTGCAAATACAATATTGCAGGATATAGTCCCTACCGGCAGGAACAATCCTTGCAATCATAATTCATGGTATCTTTGTCAATAATTCGTTTACAAATCAACCCAGACCAAGTTATTGAATGTTTGTTTTAAATCATAGTACCATAGGCCTACTCACAGTTACCGGTACAGTATTTCTAAGGATAAGAAAATATCATACCTTTGGTAACATGCGCTTCAGTTTTACATTCACATATCCAACCACAGGGTAATGTCTGCGCTATTATTAGAAAACAATCTCTTAATGTTGATAGTTACGCACTTACGGACGACTGATCCTCCATCTTCCTCTTCCTTTTTTTTTTTTTTTTTTTGAGACGACGCTCCATGTTCAAAGTTCATGTTGGATTCCCACTGTCTCAATAGGCCCCTTTATGATCAGAATACAGTTCCAGTGCTGAATGTATGGTACCCACTATTATGGCATACCACAACGCAATAGTTCCAATACAACATGCCGTCAATGCCTTTTGTGAAACGCAAGCGGCTATGTACACATTAACGCTTGCACATGCATGTATGGGTGTTTGGAATATTACGATGGCATTATCATTTTGCAAATTGTGTCTTCTATACGCTATTCTTTGTCGATTGCCTGAGATTAGCCTTCAACAACATTGAAATAGCCTAATGAAACAGTTCAAATAAGATCAGGACTTTCAGCTTTCCTTAAACCTTAGTCCTGGAGGGCGTTTCATCAACGAGTTCGTCGGAGGTTTTCACCGACAAATTTGGTATCAGCCAATCAGACGCACGGATTTCAGTAGCTTTTAACAGTTGTCAGTGTAAATCACCGACAAAAAGTTTCATGAAACGGTCCCATGATCTCCTGCGATGTCATATCACTAACCTTCTATAACCCCGGTGAAATTTTCATTACTATCTTAACCACTGGTCTCAATAAAGTGAAATCCTCTGGACCATTATTAAACAGTACGAGATGCAGCCTATTGAATCTCCTTGTGTCCATTAGGAAAACATTCGAATGAATAGACCATTACAAAGAAACAATGGTCTAATTTAGAATATGGAATGAATGTATAAATTACAACTTGATTGTGTGCAAAGGTACTGGTTATTCATACAACTGACTGGCAAAAAAAAAGCATAGAACAAACTGAGTAGGGCCTATACAATATGGAGCATGCATATTGAAAGATTTATTGAATCTTTTATTACAAACCCGTCATATGCCTTCAAGAATTTCATTTGTTGTTATAATTATCATATGCAGAAGACAACACAGGTGTCACATGGGTGGACTTAAATAATACTCAATCACACTCGTGCCATTCACTTTAATGTACAATTTAATAAACCATTTGTGGAATATTTACAAGACTGAAATCAAGGAGTTGTGACCAACATAAAATGCAAAATCAAAACTCTGAGTGAGATAAATTAAATTACAATACTCTTATATTCGACAACCATGTGAACGGGACCCTGCCTTGGTCCGGTTCCGCCTGTAATTTTGGCTTAACACTTGTTCAGACTAATTATAACAGCTTCACTACCAATTCGTTGTCCATGACAATACCACTATCTGCTATCAAGCGCAACACTATTTGGTTCACACCACCGTAATGCTCATCCTGAGATGACCAGCCTGCACGCACGACGGTTTACCGCGGTTATAACACTTGTCTTCAATTACACTGCTTCCGTTTACATCCGGGTTCTGTGCTAACCCGCAATTATCATGAAGTGTATAAATACCAATCTTCGAATTATGTTCACATTATATTCATCTTTTTACCAATTTAACATGACCTTCATCTCTCTATTTCAGCGACACTTCCACGTCATAACCAATCATATCTACAGGGTGTCATGCACCCGCCAGGTTCATCGCTCACCTGCGTTGTCCACAGAGTCACATTAATTGTCAAACTGTTCGCTTCCAGAACATGAACTGATTCGTGGGTGGAGCGTCCTTATATGCGAGGTTGCTGTTCCAGCTCCAAAGTGTCGCGAGGGACCCGCGTTCCGTATTCGCTGGCGTCCAAAGTTCTCCCTAGCGAGGGGCGGGCACAGTCGCTCTGCTGCGAATGCGTCGGCCTGGGAGTAGATTCGACCTCGGCCTCGGCGCCATCTACAAAATTATTTAAATGCAACATATACCAATGGGGTGTGTTCTAACCACACACACAAAAGATTATCAGCTTCAAATCCTGACATCACAGTGAAAATTTGAGAACTGCATTATTATCCAATTAACATACAAAATTCACATAATGAAATGTTTCAAATATTGGAAATATAACAGTGCATAGCTTATCAAACATCACCGCATCGTTTTCGAAAACTGTACACCATTATAATATACTGTAAAACATGATATATTCGCGGCACGAAATTTTCGCGAATTGGAGCTGACGGCCTTTTTCGTGGCAAGAAATTTTCGCGAATTACCTCTTGCGTTCAATTCGCGAAATTAAAATGCACGCGAACATTTCTTGTTTTACAATACTTTATCACTTATTCACGGGGTTCTCCGGGGCTATATGTGGTGCCCTGAAACACATTCACATCCTTTTACACGACAAAGCAGAAATCAAATCGCAATTTAACTTACCAATGACCGGTAGAATATAACCAAAATGCCTCTTCTTCTTGGCTACTGGAAGGCTGCAAAGGCTGTTGGAATACGCCTTCTGGCAGCAAACAAAATCTGAACTCAAATCAGCCAGTATACAGGCTGACGGTAAGGTGGACGGACGGCTCCTGGCCGCAAACGAAATTGGGCTTAGACACAAAATTATCTTGCCAACTGGCGCCTGGATGTGGCAGGTTGGTTTTCTGCCATCACGGAGCTAACTCAATGTTCTCTCGGTGAAATCAAAATGGTGTCTGCCACGAAAAGATCCAACTCTACTGTTAAATTGCTACTCGACTACGACACTCCTTTTCGAGGCATTTGGAATATTTGATACAACTAAACGGACTTGAACGAAAACACCTATACAGCACTCTCCCGGAACTGGAGCTATTTCCTGTCTTCTCTTTCTACATTAATTGACATGCAAAAATAAATGAACTCCTCTCGGTCATCGATGGCGCGACTTGTAAAACATTTACACCTGTCCTAGCACTTTCTCTCTCTCATTCTCGCTTTCTCTCTCGCTCACTCACTCGCACTCTTTGTCTCGTCATCCCTACGCATAAACATGTTTGTCTAGTTGAATGACCGATAGGTGATGTACATGAAACAACCTGGAAATGCATTTTCAATGTGACAACAGGACAACATTGTCATCCTGTCACTATATTTCAACGTTGTAACGGCTGAAGATGCACCTTTCAATATATCATTACATTTAAATTATTACCAGAATAAAACGTTATTTAGAACGCTTCAGTGGTCCCACAACCATGTGCTTGTCTGAGACATGGTATGTACGATAGGCCTATATACGTCTGTCACACGAGTTACATTTGTTTAGAGTATAACTCATTATCTGAGAGGTTACTGCCTGTGAGACTAACATGTAGAAAAGGTTATTATATCAACATTGAGTTGCTTCTAGCATGCATTCGCTCTGACTTAGATAAACGAAAACCATCCGAATGAAGCAATATAAAAAAGTAGCCCGTCACGCGAGTCACGTCATAGAAATGGTAAATTTTTTGAAGATGTGTGTTAGAGCCCTTTTTTCCTTTTTCTTTTTAATCCAACCATGAATATCGATCAACTTGCCTTAGTAAGTACTGACAAAAATCTTAATGAACTAGTAAAGAAATAGTTAAGCAACAAAACAAAGTCAAGTTTTTAGTTAAAAATCTAATGCGAGTCGCAGTGGAATGGCTCATCAAATTATTTCCCTGTGAAACCTTGGGAAATTTAACTCAAATTCCACTGGATCTTCAGAAATTATCTTATGGTTTCTAATGGTGTAGAATTCAGCTTTACAATTAGATACTATTAGAACCAACAAAATGGTCAAATTCTACTGGACCATTTGGCATATTGATGATGTAAAATTCTAAGGATCTCGAAACAGACCACTTAGAAACAATTAAGATAATCACACAGCAGTTGGACTTCTAGTGGAACCATTAAATCCTTTTAAAGCTGTCTTTTAGATAATATTATAATGATCTGGAAAGGTGAAACTCACTCTTCATATAGATTGCCGTAGAATTGGAAGTGAGTATGCGATTGACACTGACTTCGAACACGCTTCCCCAAGACATTCGAAGCAATTCTAACTTGTCTTATCACTTATAGTCTCGTTCGGTTACACGACCCGTAGGTTGCGTAGAGATATGAAAGATATATTAGTGAACTTTTCATTTAGGTTTTTTTTTTTCTTTAACCTCGGCAACCTAATTTTGTAAACAATGTATATTATCTAGTCATTGATGATATTTTGATGATAATATTCTCTTTGGCACTGTAGTTATATGCACACTTTTAAAAGGGCATCCGACATTTTTAATATGTAATTTCACATCATGTAGTAGGCCTACATAAATCGATATAGTGCCAGGTATATATGTGTGGAATTCATTGTGGTGCCTGAGCAGATAAATCAATACTAGTACCCTGAAACACCCAAAACATCATACATCTGTAAATTTGGCAAGGATGACGACATAGAAAGCTCACACATTCCAGTAATACAGCGCATAGCTGTGTAATTCATTATGATACAACTTGCTTAACAACTTCACCTGTGTAAAATGTATGCATATGTTCACCTGCTTTCTTGCACACCCAAATCATGCTTCTTATATAAAGCTGCTATGTCGTCATTGATTTTCTTGTTCATTGTGATCCGATGTGACTTTTGAAAGCATTGTTATTCCTCGCCCAAATGCCTGTAGATTCTGAAACTCTCTACCCAGCATGCCTATGAGCATTTAATACAGATGTTCAAATGCAAGTCTAAGAATCATCTGACGGCCTCCTTCATGTGATTTTATTTACAGGATGGGACCAGACAGCCCTCAACTGATATGAATTGAGGTTTATGTTAGCTTTGCTTTTTAGTGGGACCCTCCATTTCTTTTCCAATCATTATACTATGCATATGTCTGCACCTTAAGAAATGAAATTATGTTGTTAGTCATGATCACATGTATTTCTTAACCTACTTTTATAAATTTTTACAAATATGTTCTGTTAATGCATTGCATATTTTTCCCGGTTTTTTAATGGAAATGAAATAATATTGAAGTTGAAGTTAATAACAGATAGTGACACTTACCTTCTGTACTGGGGTGACATAACACATTAGCAGTGAATATTAGTAGCAGAACGAGGTTACATCTGTTATCCATTGCAGGAATTCGAAGACTGAGGCAGTGTATATGATACGTATATAAGCAAATATATGTATTGATCGTCCCAGAAGTCTGTGAAATGATCGCCGTTATCACAATCTTCAACAAGGGGGTATACTTGGGCACTTCCCATTCAATCTACACTTTAGTTTGAAGAGGAACGAGATAAGACGGCATTTTCGGTGGCGTTTTCGAAAGCAGTCAACGCATCGGGTCAGAGAGGTGTTGATGCTCATTGGACATGTTTCGCGCGTTGGCTGAGTTGGAAACGTATTCGTAAACCTAGCTCAATGCTGTGCACAACGTGCGAGGCACGAAGTCATTGTTCGTGCCATGCGGCTATATGAATCGATGTGTAGAGGCGCTAGAAAACAAACGATTACCATCAACATGATTATCAATCCATTTCACAAATTTAATGAATGAAAACATACACGGGACAACCAGTAATGGTGTCTACAGAGACATTGCACCATTGCCCTTATAGATTTAGAGTATATCCGCCAAAACACCCATGAAAAGCTACCGCACCGATGATTGATATTCGAGTACTCTAGTATAATGCATGATTGAGGAGGATAGCGATTGAAATTGTCATTATGCTAAAATATGCCACACCTGAGAGTATAATATTATTAGCACTAGAGGGCCAATCACCAGATATAAGCCAGTTCACAGTTTAGTCCAGTCAAAATATGAAATGACCCAAAACAAATTGCAACAGAAACCATTCCACTTGCATTTAACCTGGAAACGCTATCAAAATAACATATTAAAAGTTCCCTAAAATTCAGGTGGTGGATCAATGCCTAATTTGCATAAATTCAAAATGGCTGCCATGTAACCTATTTAGGCTTTAATCTTGGGACGTAAAACTCATAGAAAGTTAGTTCGTGTGTCTGAACCTATGTTTTTTAGGTCAAGGAACACAATCATGACATCAGTAGCAACTTAAAAGTATTCCTTTATGCATAATTTGCATAAATTTACATATACATGCATTCAAAATGACCGCATAATGTCCTGTTAATTTCTCTGTACATTAAGCCTGTAGAAATTAAATTCTGTTGTCTGTACCTATATTTTTCAGGTCAAGGAACACAATTATGATGTCAGTTGTGACTTTGGAACATACATAATTTGCATATCATGTATGCATATAATTATTTGCAAAATGGCCGCCATATGGCTTGTGCATGCCATAACTCCGATTATTTCATCCGTTGGTGGGTCCCTTTGTGTCTGTTATTGCTGAATAATTGCTGCAGTGCTTACATTCAGGAGTAAGTCTCTGAAAATCTGCATAAATATACATATAAATACCCTTATTCAAATCACAATTAATTAGGATATACATAACATACAACCTGCACAATGTTGATCGTGATGTCTGTGTCTATTATTTCAATGGCAGAAAACATTTACAATTCACAACCTTAATGATTATCTTAACACCTACACTGTAAAAACATCGGTGTTAGATTCAACACCACGGGTGTTAAATCTAACACCGATCAAACTTCAATAAAGGACCACACCCACAGGTGTTAAAAATGCACTGTGATGGTGTTGAAAAGTTCACCTGACACTTCGTGGTGTTAATTTGACACTGCACCTGGTGTTATTTTGACACTGTACTGGTGTTAATTAAAAAATGACACCACATGGTGTTGATTTGATATTTGTTGGTGTTAATATCAATGGTTTAACACCCGTCCAGCTTCAATAAGAGACCACACCAGCTGGTGTTACTTTGGTGTAAATTTATTTTCACATTTTTTTCAAAAATCTAGTATTTTAATGTAAAATTCTTGATCGTCTTGTTTAAATTAAAAATCAATAAGAAGTGCAGTTACTAAGAACCTCTTCAAAAAACAGTTTAAAATTTGGAAATGACACCCGGAGGTGTTAATTTAACACCATAAATGAGCACCGAAAATTTAACACCAGCTCGGTGTTCACTATTTAACACCGGACTTTTTGCAGTGTAGTTGCATGAATTTGCATGAATTTGCAAATAGGCCTACTTTGCCACCCGTGATTTCCTCAAATAAAGCCTCTAAACATTAATCAATTTAAACAACATTGAACAGAAATGATTTTCATTTAACTTTAACTTCAAATTAGCTTCCAAGTGTGCTCAATAGGTACACAAAAATTGACATCTTTGAATTGTTTAATGCATATTTGTAACTATGTTATAATATTTTTGCAAGAGGGAGGGTACATCAATTCATTATGAGCATGTTTATCTATAAGTTGATATACAGAAGTTACATGAGTTTGGTATATATTGTAGTAGATTTTTTTATTTTGGTCATATATTGGTGCCTTGTCACAGAGTGATTTTCTGAAAAAGAGACCCATGGGTCCAGAGCTAACCTGAGTATCTCAAGTTCACCTTCCATGCAGTCTTGCAGACTACTAACTAGGGAGAACACATCAGAGTTGGAAGCCTTTACAGACCTCCAGGGTGAAGGAAGACTAGATACAAGTGTAGATAAGACAGACTAGAATAGATAATAGATACAAGTATGCATCAAACATAAAGGCAAATTCTCACATTGTATGCAATTATGAGATGTTTTAAACAATTAAAAGATTTCAATTTTTGTGTGTGTGTACCTATTGAGCGCACTTGGAAGCTAATTTGGAGTAAATGTTAAAATAACAACTTTGGTTCTGTTTGATACTGTTTACATTGATTAATGTTCAAAGGCTTTATTGTAGGAAATTTTGGGTGGTACAGTACTTGCAAAGTCATGCAAATGTATAGGTGTAAAGATAATCATTAACGTTGAAATAATAGATACAGACATTACAATCAACATTGTGCAGGTTGTACATATGTTTATCCTAAAAGTATAAGTGTATTCATACAAGTAATTTGAATGAAGGTATTTATATGTATATTTATGCAGATTTTCGGTGACTTACTCCTGAATGCAGGTACCGGTATTGCAGTAATTATTCCTGGCAGTGAAGATAAGAGACACCTAGGGACCCACTAATGGATGAAATAATCAGAGTTATGGCACGCAAAAGCCATATGGCGGTCATTTTGCAAATAAATGCAAAATGCACATATATGTAAATTATGTATAAATGAATGCTTTAAAGTTACAACTGACATCATAATTGTGTTCCTTGACATGAAAAACATAGGTATAGACAACAGAATTTAATTTCTACAGGTTTTATTTAACACAGATATTAACAGGCCACAATGGATTCATTTATATGCAAATTTATGTAAATTATGTACAAAGGAATACTTTTATGTTAATACTGATGTCATAAGTGTGTTCCTTGACATGAAAAAATAGGTTTAGAAACAGGAACTGACTTTCTATGGGTTTTATGTCCCAAGATATAAGCTCAAATACGTTACATGGCGGCCATTTTGAAAATATGCAAATTAGGCATTGATCCACCACTCGAATTTTAGGGAACTTTTAATATGTTATGTTGATAACTCTTCCAGATTAAATGCAATTGGAATGGTTTCTGTTGCAATTTGTTTTGGGTTGACCCCCTTTTTTCCATATTTTGACTGGACTAGTTAGTACTCATCTGCAATGACATATCCAACCACAGACTTTGCAAAACATGGAATAGTCTTCAAGAAGAGTAGCCATGCAGGAATCGGTAATTTACTTGTAAGTGCTGCATGAATCCCTTTTGTTAAATGTTGCTGAAAAGAATGAACATTCACCTGTGAATAACAATCTGCACCTGGTTTATTTACAACACAGTTGTCATGTAGCCCTATCTATAGGTTTTGAATATCTCAGTTGCAAATCCATTTTAAGGGAATGTTAATCATGACTAGACGGCCAGGCATCTGCATGTTAAAACCTATGGGAAGTTTTCCTTTTGGTATGGAATTTTCGAACAAATAACTCTTTTTTTTTTTACTTTTTTTTGTCATTGGTGTGGGAACACAGTGATAAAGGAGATACGGTTCTGGACTTGTAAACAGAAGGACTGGAGGTTTGAATCCTTGCCCTCTACGTTCATCATTCCAAGTACGAGATGTTTGTCCACTCTGTCACACTTGACAAAAAAAAAATAATGTGTATAGAAAAGTGATGACAACGATGCCAGGCAGGGCTCTCAGGGACTCTATTTCTATTATTATTATTATTATTATTATTATTATTATTATTATTATTATTATTATTATCATTATTATTATATACATATATATTTAAAGGAAAGTCATCATCCAATAGAGAAAGATAAAATCTGTTCAATGATATTGCACTCGTTACATAGTTCATGGTTTTAAAGGTATTATAAATATTATCTCGTGTAGTTTAATTTTTCAGCAGCTTCAATCTCAAATACTTCAATTTGATCAAAATTAATGTATATCTCTTTTTGCAATTAAACTCTTTATATATATATATATATATATATATATATATTTCTCAATTTCACCTCTACTCTCCCAGAATAACCTGCATGCACTCATCGTTACCTTGCTGGCATTGTATTGATGCTTTTGGTCACATTGGTCAAGTGTGAGATCTTTAATAGGGGAAAATATCTTGTCCGAATATGAACGCAGAGGGCAGGATTCAAAACCCAAGACCTTCAGTTTGTTTTCAAATCTAGAACCTTATCTGCTTTATCATTGTGCTCTCATACTAATGACGCCAATTGTGACCCGGCATCACAATACCACCAAAAAGTCGCCGAACATGGATTTTTAGTTAACAGTGCACGCTGTGAAAGAGCTACTTTAAGCTTTAAAATGATGCATAACTCATTTTGACTCTCCTAACCTATCTACATATTGCAAAGAAAACACACACTCTGGCAAAGTGTGTACTGAGAAGAAAGGCACTGAAGTATAGAATCTATTCAAACGTTTAATCTGACCGTGAACCGTATACTTTCTGCAATGAATGGGATAGAAAACAGGAAGTAAAACTTAATAGCAGCAACAATGAAGGAATCATCAAATTGAGTAAGCGGAATTGAGCATACTCTATTAACATGTTCTATCCATGACTAATACCAATTTTCAAAGCAGTAGCATCATCCTTCAGAAGTTATTTGAGTTGAAAATGAACAGTGTGCAAAGAGGTTTTTTTAAAGAAATGACAAGGAGACCCTATAAGACACACCTGTTCATACTATTCTGCAAAAAAAAAAAAGGTATTGTAGAAAAATACGGAAAACAAAATTTCCCGTTCGTTTCATAATTTGAAACTTCAGCGTAGTAAAGAAAGAGACTGGTTCTTTCACAAAACATGGGAAACTCGAGACTGACTAAGCTTACCCCTTTTACCTATTCAAAATTAGTGCGTGCGACTTCTCGTTGTTTTTTGATGCACGGTCATAATTGAAGACTTTGATAGCAAAATGGATTTAGCGCCATTTTAAAACTTTGTAAAGTTAGTCCATCATCAGACAGTGCAAAATAAAACATGTTTTAATGAAGTTACAGCTCGTTATTCCGAAGGTTCGTTATTCCGAAGGTTTTATAGTCCAAAGGTTCGTTATTCAGAAGGTTCGTTACTCCAAAGATTCGTTATTCCGAAGATTCGATAATCCGAAAATGTAACAAGGCTTTTTATTCCGAAAGTTCATTAATCCGAAAATGAAATAAGGTTCGTTATTTCGAAGGTTCGTTAATCTGAAAATGGAACAAAGCTCCTTATTCCGAAGGTTTGTTACGGACACTATTTCATTGTCGGATCAACAAACCTTCGGAATAACGAACCCTATTTCATTTTCGGATTAACGAGCCTTCAGAATAGCGAACCCTGTTTCATTTTCGGATAAACGAGCCTTCGGAATATTCAGATACGAAATGCATTATACGAAATTGTATTTATCTCTTCCATGGCAACCCATATTTCATGTTAAAGGGGCCGTCACTTTAAACATAGTAAGTAATACAGATGCTTGATGAGATGAAATTTTTTTCGTCGTGACAAAAAGACACACACAAAAAAACTGTTCACAATTAAAGATCTGCACGCAAAATAAGGGGAGGGGGAGGATGCAGGAATGGCCTGGTTGATTTTAGTTTAAAAGAAAAGAAATAATACGTTAATAATTATAAAAGTGACCTTGATTTAGCATAACCACCTGAATGCATTGCATTCGTCCATACTAAACAGTATTTCAATGTATTTTATATATATATTTTTTACATATTTGATTATTCATAAGCTATGAGTTGCTTTAGAAGGTTAGGAAAAGCATTCGTTACATCAGGTCCATTAGTTCATGTACAATGTCTTTAAGATTTGTGGTTCTTGTGTTAGATGATACTGCTAGAGGTCAGGACTCTAACACGTTTATGGTCACTTTTCCGTATGAACAAAATGAAGCAATTCTACTTTCGAAATCAAAATCAAATTCAACAATTTGTATCAAATCTTAAGCATCGTATAAACCTTTACGTAAAAAAAAATGAAATCATTAGGCTTATTTTTGAGTGACTTTGATATCAATCTTTTAGCAAGTGCTAATGATTGTTTAGTCCTCACATTCTCTGTATAGGACCGTTCATTCCAAGACCAACAAGACATACAAATCACACTTTCATTCTGACTGACAATACCAATTGACGACTGGCACGCCATTCCTCTTATCTTGAGTAATATATTTTCGATACATTAAGTGATCATGTCCATGTATTCCGTAAATCGTATCACTTTCTAAAGTCTGTAATACCATTACCATAACCGGAAGTGCACAAATTAATCTTAATTCAAGAACAGATGAGGTCCAATAGACTGGAGCTCATTATTTTGATGAAGTAGACATTACATCTTTCCATTATTTCAACCGTGCTGTTCATCGATATCTAAGGTAAAATTCCAATGATTCAGCATTTAGTTCTTATTCATACGAAAAAACAAACTTTGACTACTGTATAGAAGACACCGAGGCAGCCATGGGTACCCAAAGTCTCTGCTAAAATCAATACGTAAGAAAAGCATTTGTTTTACAAACATAAATCTTACCAAGTATAAGACATATAATATATACGAAAATTTAAACGAATTTATAAGTATGGATATCAAAAATTTTAAAATGTGCAGATATTTTTTTTTTCAAGGCATACCAACGCACATCAGAAAAATACGGATAAATACGAAATTATTTACAACAGCCAAAATGTGATTAGTGTATCTAATATCCTATTACAACATAAAAGAAGAGTGGATAATTTTCTATCACACAATCTTTCAGCGACTTTGTCAGGATTGATCTCAAACAGACAACCACCCCCCCCCCCCAAATAAAAAAAAAGAGATTCCTGCACAATCAGAAAAACACATTTTTTCCCCTGCAGCAAATGAGAGAGAAACATCCGAAATAATTTCCAACTTCAAAATGTATTTCAGGTGATTAGCAGATTTTTCAAATAATCTATAGAGCTTTTGCGGATTCATTTTTGCTAATAGGGAAAGTACCTGCATACCAAAAAAAAAAAAAAAAAAAAACTGCTATAATTGTTCCTAATATGCATATGAATAAAAGTGACCACGCAGCCCTTTCCAACTGAAGGCCCATAATTTCTATCGTCATTAAAAAAAAGTCCTCAAAGAATTGTCATGTCATGACAAATCAACAACATTCTGACACATAAATTGACCTTTGCAAGAAACATTGAACCACAAACGCATTTATTAACTTTTATGGAACTGCCAATTTCCGCTTTCAAGGAAGTGGAGACATGGACTTTACAAAATTGTGAATTCTTGTACACTATGCTTCCCTCATAATACGTCTGTGCTTAATTCTGGAGGTACGAATAATCAAGCTCCACTCAGAAAAAAAAAAGTACAGTAACGTTTTCATATATGTTGGTATATCTTTAACGTTTTATTGATACTGGCGACAAAACTGCGAGAAAATATCTTATCAGTAAACTTTCAAATCTTTTGTAAGAGAATGACGCATGGTGCGTACACAAAGGATATGACTAACATGTTCTAGACCAAATGACCATCGTTAAAAAAATGGGGATTGAAGATATTGGTCTCATCCTTTGTCCAAAGCAAATTTGAGCAGAAGAGAGTCATATTTCATTGGTTGTCCATGTAATACCACTCTGCACTATCACAAAAGCCGTATAAATCAAAATTAAAGGATGTGTACAGTTTTGGTTTAGGTGAGGATTTAGCTTTTAACGTTTTGTGAGATATTCAGAAACCATTCTATGAGATGTCAAAGAGCATGCAAATTTCAGGGGTATCAAAAGTTCATTTGATGAAAATCGGTTTTGAAATGGCTGAGATATCCAAAAACAAGGTGGAACAAAGCGACCCTAATAATAGGCGTGGCCTGTCGCCTTTTATTATTATCATTTTTTTTTTTTGGGGGGGGGGGAGGTATCTCAGGCATCTGAAAACCAATTTTCATCAAATAAACGTTGAATCCATCTTAAGATTACATGCTCTTTCATATCTCATAAGAGGTTTCTCACTATCTCACTTAGGAATGTTCAAAACATGAATTCCCACCTCAACCAATACTGTACAGTTCCTTTAAAGTGATGATGGATTTCATAACTAATTTTAAAGTCAGTTTTACAAATTCATTAACACGCACATACACATGAGTGTCACGAAGTGTTTCGCACCTCGGTCATACGATTTTGCAAGCTCACAAGAAAGAAGATTGAAAATACGTTTTTACAGTCTAATAGAATATGATGCGACATGCCGCATATTTAGTTGTTTTTATTTATTTTAATCAACTTAAAGAAAATACCGTAGTGTTATTTTTTTTCTTCATTTTCAGTCGAATATCAAAAAAGGAACAACGTTTTGAGTAATTATTATGAATGCAAACCATCGGTACTAAAAACACTTTCTTCTAATCACTCTCATGTTACACTGCTCTTTATACTTTCAATGATAGGTCATCGCTGCAAAGAACATAGAAGACAGAGAAATATCAGCTTCACGTTGAACTAAAGGATGTGAAGTCTATAATGTATAATAAACATATTTTGTTTTCACTACATAGTTGCATTTCACTTTAATCTACAAAATGAAACGTATTCGACAACAGTCGGTGGAAATATGAATTACAGTCGAGTACTTAAAAACATAATGATGAAACACTGTATTTCTGGAAATGTTTCACAGTGTACGAAACCAACACTTTATGTTCATTCATGTACAAGACATTTTGATTGTTTGTTTGTCTGTTTGTTTGTTTTTTTGTTAAGTTCCCCCAAAGGCTCTTTGTTTCTACTGGCTGAGAATCATTTAAAGCGTTTGAATTTATCATAATTCTTCAATACGTAGTAACCATACACTCTGAATAACCATTGTACAAAGTGATTGAAAGGAGCAGATGAGTAACAGTTCAGCATATACAGCTGTTTATACTTGAACTTAAAATGAGCTGCACAATCAATAGCACAGTCTGTCGATTGAAAGTTCAGCACTGCCACGATGACGATGTATCATACATATGTAAAGAAAGTATGAAAAACCAACCAACAAACAAACAGACTGGTGAATTATCATACACCGTCACTAATACTCAATGTTCAGCCCTATTCTTTGTCCTTTAAAAATCTAATAAAACATTTTCGGGGGAAATAAGTTCGATTAAACTATACGCCCACTTCCGTAGTATGCTTTTACCTTGTCTAGTGCTCCTTGCAACATTAAGCTATAATTCACGTCGAAAGAGAATTAATTTTGACAACCTCCATTATACCTACGTAGGGTGCATGTCACGAGACCGACACTCACGATTCATAGAGCCCACGATTCATACAGCTCACAAGTTATACAGCACATGAGTTATACAGCTCACAAGTCATACAGCCCATCAGCTATACAAGGCCCACGAGACCGACATATTATGCCCCGTGTTGAATCTGTCGAACTCGTGGGCTGTTTTTACCTAGTGTCGAACTCATGGACTGCATTTGCCTAGTGTCGAACTCATGGGCTGTATGACTCACGACTCATGGACCTGCTTCCCATGTCGAACTCGTGGGCTGTATGACTCGTGGGTGTCGGTCTAGGCTGAAATTGACCTCCATTGTTATGTGTATTGCCCAGCTATACAGCTCTCTTATATGCCTTCGGGTGTGGGTCTATACATGACAGTTGATACACAATTTCCGGCTTTGTGATTCCAGAACACGTCTCAGCTTACATCCCTCTCAGGCAACGGCGTAGCCAGGATTTCATCTTAGGGGGGGGGGGCGGTTAGTCTGCGAGGGAGCGAAGCGAGCGAGCCCGAGCGAGCGGAGCGAGCGAGGGGGGGGGGAGGGTGTGGGAGGGGGGTGTCCCCCCTGCCACGGTAAGAACTTTTTGCATTTTGATGTTGTAAATGGTGCAATTTGATGCATGTTTTTGCGCGTTTTATCGACGTGAAACAGTCCCACTTGTTTATGGTAGCAGTTTATTTTGATGTAGATTATTATTGAACAATTTGCCTTTAAAAAGATATAATTTAGATACACTTCTTGTATTAATTCTTTTCACCGAATATCATGAACGCGACTGAACCCGAGCGAGCGGAGCGAGCGAGGGGGTAGGGGAGGGTGTGGGAGGGGGGTGTCCCCCCTCCCACGTTAAGAACTTTTTGCATTTTGATGTTGCAAATGGTGCAATTTGATGCATGTTTTTGCGCGTTTTATCGACGTAAAACAGTCCCACTTGTTTACGGTATATAGCAGTATATTTTAGTGTAGGTTATTATTGAACAATTTGCCTATAAAATGGTATCATTTAAATACACTTCTTGTATTAATTCTTTTCATTGAATATCATGAACGCGACTGAACCCTAGAGAGCGGAGCGGGCGGAGCGAGCGAGGGGGGTGGGGAGGGTGTGGGAGGGGGTTTCCCCCTCCCACGGTAAGAACTTTTTGCATTTTGATTTTGCAATAGTGCAATTTGATGCTTGTTTTTGCGCGTTTTATCGACGTGAAACAGTCCCGCTTTATAGCAGTATATTTTAGTGTAGATTATTATTGCACAATTTGCCTATAAAATGATACAATTTAAATACACTTCTTGTATAATTCGTTTCACTGAACATCATGAACGCAACTGAACCCGAGCGAGTGGAGCGAGCGAGGGGGAAGGGGAGGGTGTGGGAGGGGGGTGTCCCCTCTCCCACGGTGAGAACTTTTTGCATTTTGATGTTTTTGCGTGTTTTAACGAGTTGAAACAGTCCCACTTGTTTAAGGTTGCAGTATATTTTAGTGTAAATTATTATTGAACAATTTGCCTATCTCACCGGGTATAATTTAAATACATTAGTCTTCTTGTATTAATTCTTACACTGAATATCATGAACGCTGTCTGTTCAGCAATGAAACAGAAAAAGCATGCATACAAGGGTGTAGATAGGGGCATATCTCCTGCCACACGAAGGTGATTTTGCGTTTTCAGGCCTGAAATTCAGCGATCTGGTGCAAATTTTTGGTGCAATACTTTTTCATCGAAGTGTTAAAATCACGGAATTTAGCTCTTATTCCGAATGTGCACCATCTGTGTGTATATAAAAAGTCTAGTGAGGTAGAGCTTAGGGGAAGGGGGATTCCCCCTCCCGCTCTCGGAGCTTTTGCGTTTTTAGAATTGAAATAAAGCGATCTGGGTATGGCCACAGTCTACTTCTATGCATGGCGAGTGGGGGGGGGGGGGGCGGGCGAGCAGGAAGAAGACGTGGGCGAGTGTTATCTCCACCCTCCCCTTCCGATGGAGCTTTTGCCTTTTTAAGGTTGAAATTGAGATATCTCGTATACGCATATTTGATGGAATCAACATTTGGGAAATCACAAAAAAAAAACCAAACCCCCCCCCCCCCAAAAAAAAAAGCAAACAAACTGATGGGGGGGGGGGCTGAAGGAGGAAAGGGTCGATTAAAAGGGGAAATTCCCCTTATACATGAGGGAACCTTGAGTTTTCGGAATATAAGTGATAAGTGTTATGCACTCAGAATAATTCATTTTTTTTTAAATCTAAAAAGTGTACTTAGCTAGGGAAAGAGGCACAGAGGGGGAGGGTTTGGGAGGGGGATACCCCCTCCCAAGCACGAGAGATTTTGCATATTTTGAATTGAAATTCAACGATCTGGAGCACACTTTGAGTGAAATATTCAATAAAAATATCTTACTTGATGAAAGGTTGCAAAGGAGACCCGCTTCATGTGCATGCATACAGTATACACGCATTTTTTTTTCCGCCTCCCAAATCCCCGGTCCAAATCTTAGGGGGGGGGGGGGCGACCGCCCCCATCGCCTCCCCTGGCTACGCCAGTGCTCTCAGGTAGTAGACCTTTTCATGTATTCCGTCATCAACTCTAGATCTTCTCCATGCAGCTGGGTTCCATCACAGCGCTCAAATAACGTCCTGTTTTATAATAAGCATGCACTCTGTTTTGTTGTTGCTTTCGGCGTTGATGTTGTTGCAGTTGGTGTTGTTGTTGTGACTTATTGCTGGTGTTGTTACTATGATAAATCGACGATCTTACCTTCCCGACCCATTTTATTCATCGTGCAGTAAGGCCTATGATGAGGTTCTGCAACTGAGTGTATGCTATGCCAGAGTCTGCTACATGTAAAGTTATCTCAAATATCGCTCGTTCTGTTCTCCGAGAGATACACCTTTCTCATGCTTCATAATTATCATTATCACACCTATTAATGAAGATATCTCTGTGTTACAGTCTCATCGGGATGTTGTGCTCTTGATATAAGAGTGATACTGAGAATGTCATAAGATATTGTTCTTCTCTTCACCTAAAATATGTCCTCAAGCTTTAATCCGCATAAACAACTTGTTAGCTGTGACTGTCTATACATGACCCGAGCTGGATGGACTGTCATTGCCTGGACAAAGGGATGGAAAAGAAAATTAAAAAAAGAAAACTTCAAAGTCTTGATTGCATTTTACATACATCGAATGTAATACTTAGTCGTCACATCTTGTCAGTTTTAGTACTTTAATACTTACACTTTACTACCGCACGAACTAAAACATCGAACGATTTAAGCGTGAATGTAATGATGTTTACACACTATAAAATAAGACTCATTGATATAGTACCTACAGTATGCAAACAAAAGAACAAAAACAAAAAAGGTCCTGTTATTTTCAAAGCTTTCAAGTGCGAGAAATTGATATTTAGTGACAGAGAGAACAAAAGACAAATTCAAGTATTCTGTATAGGTAGAAGTTTGTGTTGTTCATTAATGAAAAATCATTTTGCATTACATGATTTCAAATAGCCGATTACAAACCGGTCGCAAGATGATTTGTTACGCGTGATAAAGTACATGGCGTATAAAGTTACACCTCCACCACCAGACCCAACAGTAAAATGAAATTAAAGAAAAACAACACAAACAAACAAACAAACAAACAAACACCGCATCATTTTTTTTTTGATTTGCAAAGGAACATCGGTGCATTTAAGATGTAACAGTCAAGATTGCCCATAGCCTGAGAATGTTGTACGTTAGTCCACATATGTTGTTGTTGCTTTTGCTGTTGGTACTGAAATGATTACGTGATGTGTACGTTCTTGAGCAATATTCATTAGTGCGAGCTTGTAAGCTCTCGGACACGTACAACTTTATTGATTTCATTAACATGCCTAAACTTTCTCCGCCTGTGGCAGACTTTCAAATCCACACACACACACACACACACACACACCCACACACGCACACACATATACACATGTATACGTAATTATGTATATGTATATAGCTGACGCACGAGAAGCTAGTCTTGTTGTTCCTGACAGAATCAGTCGCTACGAATCCATCTCGCCTGACAGCCCGAAATTTATATTGGGAGACTTTAACCAGTGTACACTTGAGAACGTCTTGCCTACGTATGAACAGTATGTAACGCAGGCGACTCGTAACGATGCAACGATAGATCGTTGTTATGGAAATGTCCCTGGTATATGGCATACAAGACAAAAGCTTGTCCACAGCTGGGCGCATCTGATAACAACAATGTCTTGTTGATACCAGCGTATAGACACAAACTTAAAAGCAGAAAGCCCACAAAAATGGTTCGGTATTGCTAGACCGACGACGCGGATGATGAACTCAGAGCGTGTTATGAATCGACGGACTGGAATTTGTTCCTTGACTCCAACGACAATATCTGAGACGGAGTAGTTGACACTATTTCTGACTACATTCGTTATTGTGTAGAGTCCATCATCCCTAAGAAAGAACAAAGAATGTATGCTAACGACAAGCCATGGGTCACCAGTTCAGTAAAGAAGCGTCTCCGGGAAAAGAGGCAAGCATTTGCAGCTGGCAACCGGGGCTTAGTGAAAGAAGTACAAGAAAGGATTGACCGGGAGATTAAGTCGTGTAAATTGGCTTACAAACGTAAACTTGAATGTCTTTTTTTTTCTAAAAACAACACTCGTGTAGCATGGCGGGCGATGGATATGATTACGGCATACAAATGCAAGTACAGAACATTTGATTTTTCTGCGGAATTCGTTGATGAACTTAATAATTTCTATGGTAGATTCGAAGTGCATAACTTTCAGAAAGAGAATGATGACTTGGAACATCATCTACAACAGTTAATCACGCAGTCTGATGAGAGTAACAGGATGTGTGTAAGTGAAGAAGATGTTAGAAAAAAAATTAGGAAGGGTGAAAGTAAACAAGACTTCTGGTCCAGACGGAATAAGCAACAGAGTGTTAAAGGTCTGTAATCAACAACTTGCTCCAGTACTGAGTAATTATATTTCAGATCTGTTTGGATACTGGCAATATCCCCAAACTATGGAAGACATCCATTGTTATACCCATTCCTAAGTGCAATAAAGCACAAGAGCTCAATGATTTCCGCCCTATTGCACTAACTTCTAATATCATGAAATGTCTAGAAAGGTATCTTCTCGCTGAGTTGTTAAAGGAGACACACGAATGCATAGACCCCTTTCAGTTCGCATATCTTTCAAACAGAAGCGTCGAAGATGCTACCCTCGTTTATCTCCATAAGATATATGAACATCTTGATCGCGCCAAGTCGTACGTTCGGTCTCTTTTCATAGACTTCTCGAGTGCATTCAACACGATTGCGCCGCACTGTTTAGTTCGCACGCTGATAGACATGACCGTAAATCCTAAACTCATTCTTTGTACCAAGAATTTTCTCAGCTTTAGGTTTCAATCCGTTAAAGCTGAAAGCCATCAGTCCCAACTGATTGTAACCAACATAGGAGCACCCCAGGGTTGTGTTCTATTGCCCGTTCTGTTCTCACTGTACACTAGTAAATGTACGGCCACAAAACCATCATGCAGTATTTTAAGATATGCTGATGACACCGTGATAACGGGATACTTGTTCAATGAACCCGATCACTACGTAGCCCAGGTTAATGATTTTGTCAGTTGGTGTGATGATCATCACCTCTCCCTAAATACAAAGAAAACGAAAGAAATGATCATCGATTTTAGGAAAGGTAGTGCACAACACGAACCTCTACGGATTCACGGGGTTGTCATTGAACAAAATCACGAGTATAAGTACTTAGGAACAGTTGTTGACAACAAACTCTGCTGGAGACAAAATTGTTTGTCTATTCAAAAGAGATCAAATCAGAGGATCTTTCTCCGGAAACTTAAGAAGTTGCAAGTTGACAGGACCATCTTAACCCTGTTCTATCAATCTGTCATTGAAAGTGTGGTCACCTTTAGCACCATTTGTATTTTTGGCAATCTGACAAATGAACAAAGGGGCAAAATTGATCGAACACGGAAAGTGGCACAGAGGGTGATAGGCACTGAGCTCCAATCTACGCAATCGTTGTACGCCAAACGTGTACTATCCAAACTGCAGAAAATAATGACAGACACCTCCCATCCACTCAATGGCTGTTATGTGTTCAACCGTTCTGGAATAAGGTTGTGTCCACCTCAAACTCGTAGGGCACGCTTTAGGCAATCCTTTATCCCAAACTCAATACATATGCTTAATGCATCAGTTAGACGATAATATTTTGATGGTTTTGGGAATACTTGTGTGTGAAGATGATATCAATATAGAAATTATGTGAGGTCACTGAATGGCTTTATGTTTTTATGAGTTGATGAGGTTGTGTTGATTGAAGGTATTGTTATCAATGGGAGTGACTACAATCGTATTTGAGGGATCATTGAAATATCACATCGATTTTTGATGTATGTAATTTTGGGTCAGTTGTGTTGTAAAGTATTCTGTTATTTGGGAGTTTTTCAGTAGGGCTTGAAGTGTAAAGATATACAGAGCGTATAAAAAAAAGGTAATCCAACTTTGGAGGCCTGCCATTTCTTAATTGTCAGGTATGAAGAGCAAATGTTGGTTGTAAGAAAAGGGGAACTCTTCCTCTTTTCATTGATACCTAATTATGTTGACAATTGTCATGCATGACTGAGCACATGGACTTTAAAGACAACAATGACAAATTGCACTTTTTCCAAGTTTGCGTGTTATTGTGAAGGAACAATGCATGTCTCACTGCATGGATGAGATCTGCCAATGAAAGTTGCCAAATAGGCCAGCCTGTACAAATGCAGGTTTGTGTTTAGGTTTTGTGTGTAGGGTTTGTGTTTAGGTTTTATCCTAATATTTTATGGTCCATAACCTTTATTCAAACGTGGACTTCTGTCCGATAACTTGGTCGCTCCCACTGAGGCCAAGCCACACAATCCATTTTTCTCTGTTCAAATTCAACACATAGCTCCCAGTGGCAAACCATGTCTTGAATATGAAGAGAGCAAACTGGATAATGGTTTCGCCTTAATGGGAAGGACCAAATATCGACAACGTGGCCATGTTGAAGGTTATGAACCATAAAACGTTAGAAGCCCTACTGCAAAACTCCCAAATAACAGAATACTTTACAACACAACTGACCCAAAATTACATACATCAAAAATCGATGTGATATTTTAAAGATCCCTCAAATAATCACTCCCATTGACAACAATACCTTCAATCAACACAACCTCATCCACTCATAAAAACTAAGCCATTCAATGACCTCACATAATTTCTATATTGATATCAGTCATGCATGCCAATTGTCAACATAATTAGGTATCAATGGAGAGAGGAAACGTTACTCTTTCCTACCAATTAACATTGTGCTCTTCATAACTGACAATTAAGGCAGCTCTCCAAAGTTGGATTACCTTTTTTTTTTTTTTTTTTTGATACGCTCTGTATTGTCATGAGACCTGGCTGTGGATAATTGTATCATAGCTGCTGTTCACTCTTGTATATTTGGCAGTGCCCGACATTATTGTCCTGATTGAAATGTTCACCTTGTTGGTAGTTTTGTTTGTAACTCACATTTTGAAACAGGTTTATTATAGCTGCAGTTCATTTTTTTTTTTGTATATTTGGTAGTGTCTGACATTATTGTCCTGATTGAGATGTTTATCGGTAGGTGCCTATGTTGGTAGCATTTGTTTGTAACTCACATTTTGAAACAGTCGTATAGCTGCTGTTCACATTTTGTATATTTGGCAGTGTCTGACATTATTGTTCTGATTAAAATGTTTACCGTTATGATGTTGGTAGTTTTTCTTTGTAGCTCATATTTTGACATTTTTGAATGGGGGGGGGGGTGGGGTTCTGTTTTGTTTTGTTTCATCTGCACATACGTGCTCCAGGGAACAGGATTATGGGCCAGGGACAAATTTCACTTTCCTCTCTCCTCCTCTCTCCCTCTCTGCCTGTCTGTCTCTCTCTCCCCCTCTCTCCCTCTCTCTCTCTCTCTCTCTCTCTCTCCTTCTCTAGTGTGGATTAAGGAGCAAAGGGTTTTGGGTATATATTGTAAGTATAAATGTTGAAATAGCAATATATATATATTTAAAGTGATTTGATGTATTTTTTTAACCCTATAGGGAACATCAGAGGGTTTATTTAGTTATGCTATGTTTGATATTACTGGTTGTTATGACAATTGCTGAGACTCACGTTAGTCATTTGTATGTGTGTGTTATTTTGAATTTTCTGATATAAGTTTTGTTTGTAGTATTATATTATTATTTTGTAAATTTCAAATTGGGGCTGAGAAGGATGGAAGTAGTTTGATTTATATAGGGTTATAAAGAACTGATATGTTATATATGTATAATTGTGTAATAGATTTGGAGGGTATTCATTGTACTTATCATAGACGTAATTATGTAATTGTGATGTAATTTCATGCCAGCGGAAGCCAAATTTCTATGTCTGACATAGACCAATAAAGAAATGAATGAAATGAATATATATATATATATATATATATATATATATATACATACATATAATTATATAGATATATATCATATATTATATTGTGAGATATGAGGAGAGAGAAATCGGTGCGCAGCTTTGACATCATTATTCCTCTCTCTGGGATTCTCAATGGAATATTTACATGGAAATCAGTGATCGAGAACAGGCTCAGCATCTGCTAGCGATTCAATCCGGGTAGCAAAGAGCGCATACCAGCTGTCATTGTGCTCCAACAGCGGTGCGTGCGGCCTGGCAGGGACGCCCGCCAGGCCGCCCGCAAACAACATCGATCGTAGTGTATTAAGATCCTCGATAGACAGCCGCATCCCTCTCAATTTAGGCGCTTTTAATGAATAGATGATATAAAAATAAGAAATTGAACACGTAATATTTACCTGTGTGGTGCCTCCTAGACTGTCACTGACGGACTAACTCCATTACTGGCTTTCCATTGACCGTAATGTTCTCCGGCTAAAGTATGTATCAGATGAAAATTTGTGGTTACAATATTATAATAATTATGGTATAATATAATGAGTAAAACAAACATTATAATTTTTCGATTCGTACGCCATTCAACAAACACAGCAGAAATACATATGCAGCTGCGGGTATATTGCATTACTCGTCGGTGCTGATAATTAGGCATTGTACAGCCATATTTGAAGCGTTTGTCGTTTCGATAGATTTTGTTTTCTAATTAACTGCTTTGAGATATATATTCTTGTTATTTTTGGAAATCCTTTAAGAGTGCTTTCTGATATTTTTCTATGTAACGAAGTTCTTCAGTAGAGGAAAAAGAATCAAACACTATAGTGCTATGAGGTGTATATGCTATGCGGTGAGGTATAAACAAGTGATAATTATTATACGTTTCCCGGGAAACAGATATATCTTATAGCATCATGCTGACGTGAATACCGAATAACTATGAGTAATATACTTTGACAAGGGTTTCAATAATTAACACTATATCACTCATTTTTTCTGTTACAACAAATAGTAACCTTATTGCAATATGTGATATTTACTTTACAATGTGCATCCGATGAAATAACTATGGTGGAGAAATTCTCAATCTGCCAAGAGAAATGGAGATCGGCACGTGAAAGACGGGGCAAAAGACACACAAATTCCGCCAGGTGTGCTGCAGCTGTGGCTGATAGGAGGGAGCTAAACTCCATTGAAAGCTCACAAATCTGAAAAGAAAAAAAGAACAACAATAAAAATAGATGTAATGTACTCTTTGAACAATAGGGAGTATACCATTATGACACATAATTATTAACATAGGTCTGCACTCGAAAAAAAATAAATGTAAAACCAGATTTTTAAATGCCTCTCTTCCAACCTTTTTTGTAGACATTGAATCTAAAGGCCCCCTCACACCTGAGCGAATTGCATGAAATATGACTTGCTATGGCTGGCGAAAGACATTTTTTGAAAAAAAAATCGTTTTCAATGGTAATTGACAGTAAATCATATTTACCCTTCGTGTTTGGGTTCGTACACCTTCTGAAATAACAGTTGCGATTATTCAAATTCGCACGGGATTTTTGAACGTGTTAAAAATTTCCCGACAAATTGAAAAATCGTCTGTCATTTGCTTGAATTTGCATCTCTTATCTAGTCTGCGTTAATCGTTCGTCTATCGTTCGTGTGCTATTGTCACGCATAGTCCCTCATCGCGCTTTTGCCAAGGTGGACCGATCTCGAAAGAACCCTAAACGAAGCAACACGACGACTAAATACGACTTGTGCATAGAAACGAAGATGCTAGGACAAACGTATTTTCGCTTGCCATCTTCTATGTGAAGGGAAACCAAGATTGACTTTTACTAAATTTGAATAGCGATGCATACACGAAGGCAAGTCTAATAGATAATATGACAAACTATGGATTGCGAAGTGATACGAATACAAGCGAATGACCTGACGAAAAATTGGCGAATGCTGAGCTGCTCGAGTGACCAGCCACTCACCACGCTACTCATATATAAACATTCCACCCGAAAGTTTCAAAGTTTCTTCAGAAAAATGGAAGATGCAGCCCGTCTCAGAGACCAGTATTTACTGGCAATGGCTCACAATGAAGTTATACATCAGCAGCTGAACCTCCACCAGTTCATCAGAGGCCGCTTCAGAATGGAGACTAAGCTTCAGACGACGTTGTATCTGGAGAGGGACGTGGCTGAACCCTGCCAGAAGAAGGGCTTTTGGAATCTACAACCATTTGTTGATTGAGCTCCGAAGAGAAAACCCTTCGACTTTCAAGAAATTTCTCTGCATGCGCCCTGAACTCTACGATGAAATCCTGGAGAGGGTCAGAGGAAGAATCAGGAAGCAATGCATCTGGTACATGGAGCCGCGGGAAGAAGGTCTCAAGTTGACAGTTACTCTCCGTCATCTTGTGGTGGCACCAAGTACTCCGACATGCAGTATGGGTGGAGGGTGCCTGAAAGCACCCTATCTGTAGTGGTCAGGGAAGTGTGTCAGGCCATATGTGACGAGTATGCAGATGAAGTCATGACAGCCCCTTCAACCCCTGATGGATGGAGACAACTTGCTGGTGGATTCTACAATCGGTGGAATTTTCACCACTGTGTGGCAGCTATTGGTGGCAAGCATGTGGCCATCAGAAAGCCTCCTCTGTCTGGCTCACTATACTACAACTACAAGGCATTTTTTAACTTAATCCCGTTGGCTATAGTGGACAGTGACTACAAATTTGTCTGGTGCGATGTTGGTGGTAGGTATGATACAATGGGGGAAAGGTGGTAGGTCAAGTCAATTTAGGGGTACATGTACGTCAGATTTGTTATCACCTTACCTCCATTGCTATTGTTTCAATATTTATTTTTTGCTAAAATGATAGCAATTGGGGTAATTCATCTCAGTTTTTGCTTGATACCCTTTTACTTCCTCAAAAAAAAAAGGGATTAAGAATAATTAATAATGTTGGATATTTATTTCACACAAAGGATCTTTTGTGTAGAAGCGAAATCTGAAATAAGATGGATTTGTTTCATTATAATTTTGGTATTTTTAAGTATACATTTTCAATTGATGAGCTTCCTGACATTTTTGCACATGTGTGTTCGTCCCTCGTTCTCGAGGATGACCAATGACATCAATTGGCTCGATGGGTTTGGAGGTGGCTGATGAGGCCAATCTGGGCAAGAAAGCCTCTCCCACAGGTAGGGCAGAAGTAGGTAGGGGCTAAACTGTTGGGATTGACTGCTCTAGCTTTTCGCATCTGGCGTTTGTGCTCTGCCTGCTTGACACGCTGCTCCTCTGCTCAGCGGGCACCTACAGAAATAGCCTGGCGCCAGGAAGGGCGATCTGCGGCAAGTGTCTCCCAGGACTCGGTGTTGATCGAGAAGTCTTTTAGGTAGAGCTTCAGGTTGTCTTTGAAGCGCTTCTTTTGTCCTCCCACCTTGCGCTTCCCATCAGCGAGTTCTCCATAGAAGAGCTTTTTCGGGATGCGGTCGTCAGACATGCGGGAGACGTGGCCTGCTCATCTCACCTGGGCCTTGCAGATTTTGGTAATGATGCTAGCGATGCCTGCCCGCTTCAGTACCTCTGTGTCCGGAACTTTGTCCTCCCAGCGGATGCGAAGGAGGTTGCGGAGGCATCGCACATGGAAGTGGTTGATTCGCCTCTCGTGTCTCCGGTACGAAGTCCAAGTTTCGCAGCCATAGAGAAGCGTGGTGAGGACAACTGCGCAGTAGACTTTCAGCTTTGTTGAAAGGCTGATCCCTCTCAGGACTCTCCCAAACATTTTTTCTGAGTCTCCCGAAAGCACTGCTGGCTTTAGAGATCCTGTTGTTGAGCTCAGCATCAATTGTGACACAATTGGAGAGGGTGCTGCCCAGATAGGTGAAGGTCTTTGCTGCCTGGAGACTCTGTCCATTCACCTGGATTTGTGGTTTGTGGTACTGGTTCCCTGGAGCTGGTTGGAACATCACCTCAGTCTTCTTGGTGCTGATGGTAAGGCCGAAGTTCTCACAGGCTGAGGAGAATCTGTCCATCTGCATCTGCATCTCGTGCTCACCATTGGCATTGAGTGCACAGTCGTCGGCAAACAAGAAGTCTCTGATGACGGTCTCCTTCACCTTTGTGAGCTTCCTGAAATTTTTGCACATATGTTCATAACAAATAACCCTCTTCATATCTAGTCAACTCGTCATCGTGACGACTATCACCTTCCACGTCCATGCAGTCTTTCGCGCGTTCCCTCTGCCTTTGCCTCTTCCTTTCATGTTGCGTGGATGATTTCTCTGGCCGCACTGAAATCTGGACGGACCTGGTCGTTTTTATACTCCCCGAGGAGCGCACACACACGTACGAGAACGCCTGATCTATTCTTTCGTCTGCGTTTCCAGTCGCATGCCATATCAAACGATTGCTCATTGTTCGTTCGTCTTATCGGGTCACATCAACCCTTCGCTCGCCTTCGGCCGCAATTTGCTCAAAGAAGTGAACCGAAAAATCGTTATCCTTCGCATGTTATATTTATCCTTCGCTTACCGTTCGTTAATGAAAATCTAATTTAGTTTATAATCGGATGATTTGAAAGCAATTTTATTTGAAATCGTTGAATTCGCGCGCATTTCGTGCGTTTTTCCCATTCGTCTCTCGTATTCAGTCGTCGTGTTGCTTCGTTTAGGGTTCTTTTGAGATCGGTCCACCTTGGCAAAAGCGCGATGAGGGACTATGCGTGACAATAGCACACTAACGATAAACGAACGATTACCGCAAAGTCAATAAGAGATGCAAATTCAAGCAAATGACAGACGATTTTTCAATTCGTCGGGAAATTTTAAACATGTTCAAAAATCCCGTGCAAATTTGAATAATCGCAACTGGTAGTTCAGAAGGTGTACGAACCCAAACACGAAGGGTAAATATGATTTACTATCAATTACCATTGAAATCGATTTTTCAAAAAGTGCCTTTCGCCAGCCATAGAAAGTCATATTTCAGGTAATTCGCTCAGGTGTGAGGGGGCCTTTAATTTATATTAAGACTATTGTGCTGAAACTCATTAACACAATGGTAAATGACATCATGTTGATGGACAGAGAATGGTCTTTAAAGTTGTCAGATATAAGGCTATAAAACCATACGGGGTCATCAAAGTATCAAAATTAGTTAAGCATACCCAGCTTTTTTTTTAAAAATAATTGTAATACTAACTTTCTCTGTGATTGTTTAATGACTACAGGGGTTTCGGTCCCGAAAAAAAAAGGGGCAGGAAAGGTGTGGGGGGGGGGGGGGGCTGAAGGCTGCAACGCGTGACCCCACTGTGCAATCCCCCCCCCCCCTCCACCTACGCACACATAGAAAAACGTTAGGTTGCAGTTCGTTTTCATGAATGTTTGTTATTCCGAAAAAGAAACGGGACTCGTAATCCTGAAGGTTTGTTTTCATCTTCGGATTAACGAGGCTTCTTTCATTTTCGAATTGTCGATCTTTGAAATAACGACAAAAAATTTTCAGATAAACGAACCATATTCATGTGAGACGAATGGCCCGCTAGATGTAGGGAATTCGTGCGTGGTGGAAAAAAGTATCTTCGTGATAACGAACATTTTTGGAGAATTAACAGCTCAACGACTAAAAAGGGTTACTGTGGATATTGTGTTCTCTCTTCACCCTTTGATTCATTGATTGCACATGCTAACTAGGGAAACAGAAAATGGAAATAGAGGGGATAAGTCATGAAAGAATATAATATATATATTTCTTAGAATGATCCAAACGACAATCACAACCGCAGATAGCTATAGGCCCACATGTCCTGAAAACGGAAGCTTCGTATTATTAGAAATGGCTGAATGATTCGGCCTTGACCACCTAAAATGAAATTTGAAATATAGCAATTTACATTCATTTTATTTTTTTTATTTTTTTTACTTTGTCCTTCTTAACAAAATGCGACCGAATTGATTTTACATTTTGCGCATTCTACAGACTGTTAGAAAAAAACAGCATTTCATTTTCATACACTTTTTTTTTTAGAGCAAATACATTTTGTCGGCGATGCATTTCATTATACGTTGTAGACTTTAAATTCAGGAAACGCTTTATGTAATACCGAAAGGCCGGTAGGTCGATAGGACAGGAAATCATTTCTTAAGAAATTCCATTTATCAACGTGAACATCCAACAATCAGCAAGCACATTGATAGAGACAAAATAATGCGAAGCCGAAAGGCTTATTTCCAAAGTCAAACGGGAAACGCGTATTTTCAGTTGACATACCTGACTGCATGGCGCCAGATCTTTGGCTTTGGAGAAGAAATTATCGGTTACAAAGTTGTTTTTCATACTGAAGCGTGAAAGCCTTGGAAGGGTAAACACCCATTGAGCCAAGTCTTCTTCCTTCGAGGAACTTGAGGGTTTATATTTCAACTCAAGCTCTTGGATCTGTAAATTGATATCAATATGAAAAAAAAAACAGTATTCGTGTGGATACTGAATAATGACTGTGCATGCGTACATCCGAACAACTTAGCTCCTATACTAAACCCGGAAGATGTCTTAAAAATGATTTTCTTTTAAGTTTGTGGTCAGATTTTGAGAACATTCTGCTATACAGAAGTATATCGTGCGTATCAACGCCAGACGAATTTAAGACATCTGAAGTGTATAAAGTTGACATAATGCACATGACTCGTCCCGCCTGAGTACATATCACGTACAACGGCGTAAATCCGTACTGAGGAGTGGGGGGGGGGGGGGGTGATCGGATAGTCACCATCACCACGATTACAAGCCCATAAGCGGACCGGCGCGGTTTGGTGGGGGTGGGGGGGGGGGGGGGGGGGCTTGGTGAAGCTTGGTGAAGCTTGGTGCCCCCTCCCCCCCCCCCCACACACACACACACTTTTTTTTTTTTTTGTCAGCCGACTTTCGGCGGAAAATCAGACCTTAAAGTACGAATACTTTTTTTTTGTTTTTTGAAATACCTGTGCGAGGGAGCGGTGCATGTTTTTGCGCGTTTTGCCGACTTGAAACAGTCCCACTTGTTTAAGGTATAGCAATGTATTTTGATGTCGATTATTATTTAACAATTTGGCTATAAAATGGTATCATATAAATACACTTCTTGTATCAATTCTTACACTGAATATCATGAACGCGACCTAACCCAAGCGAGGAAGGGGGGGGGGGGGGGAGGGCGAGGGTGTGGGAGGGGGATGTTCCCCCTCCTACGGTGAGAACTTTTTGCATTTTGATGTTGTAAATGGTGGCGCACCGGGTGCAACTGCTGGCAATTATTGGCAGCAACATCAGGAGAATGGCATAACGATTAAATGAGAACGAGTGGAGCGAGCGAGCTTGAAAATTTTGACATTAACACAGTCCAAAAACTGCGGTTTGCAGCTACATCTTTTCGCTTTGAAATTTAAGGAGGGGAGAGGCGCACCGGGCGCAACTGCTGGCAATTACTGACAGCAACATCAGGAGAATTGCATAACGATTAGATGCGAGCGAGCAAAGCGACCGAGCTTGAAAACTTTGACATTTTACAGTCCCAAAACTGCCGTTTGTAGCTATATTTTTTCGCTTTGGAAATTAAGGGGGGGGGGGCGCACCGGGCGCAACTGCAGACAATTACTGGCAGCAACATCAGGAGAATAGCATAACGATTAGATGCGAGCGAGCGAAGCGAGCGAGCTTGAAAATTTTGACATTTTACAGTCCCAAAACTGCCGTTTGTAGCTATATATTTTTCGTTTTGTAAATTAAGGGTGGGGGGGGGGGGACGCACCGGGCCTAACTGCTGACAATTACTGGCAGCAACATCAGGAGAATGGCATAACGATTAAAATCAAATGCGAGCGAGCTTGAAAATTTGACATTTTACAGGCCCAAAACTGCCGTTTGTATATAGCTATATGTTTTCGCTTTAGAAATTAAGAGGGGGCGCACCGGGCGCAACTGCTGGCAATTACTGGCAGCAACATCAGGAGAATGGCATAACGATTAAATGCGAGCGAGCTTGAAAATTTTGACATTGTACAGTCCAAAAACTGCCGTTTGTAGCTATACTTTTCGCTTTGGAATTAAAGGGGGGGGGGGCGCACCGGGCGTGACTGCTGGCAATTATACTGGCGGGAACATCAGGAGAATGGCATAGCGATTAAATGCGAGCGAGCTTGAAAATTTTGACATTTTACAGTCCCAAAACTGCCGTTTGTAGCTATATTTTTTTCGCTTTGGAAATTAAGGGGGGGGGGGCGCACCGGGCGCAACTGCTGACAACATCGACAGTAAGTATTCCTTTCTCTACTTCAATAAGTTTACGTGATTGCCGTAAAAACATGGCATTTTTCGCAACAAGTCACACTCTCGTCGGAAGCAACAATGGTATCTCACACTGCCGCTGGGTCCGTATGGTACTGCGCGCCTATGTGAAAACCCTGTAGAAATAATTAGTCGACATCGACGACCAGGGGGAACTATTTGACGTGACCTTTGTACCCCAGTGTCGCAACTCTATCTATCAACCCGCTCTGCAATGGCCCAATACCTGAATTTATTTCAAATTTCAATTGGGTGCTTTTATCATAAAATGCACAATTCCTCTAATTCTTTAGGCTATGCCGCTCCACTATTTGGCTTTTTTTTTTGTAGAGAGGTAACCTAGATGCTCATCATATATTGGAGTCACGGAGAGGCAAGCATGATTTATACTAGATTTTCCGTTTTGAAATGTCTGTAAAATTTACTCCTAAGCCGAAAGTATGCTCCACACAAATTGTACAGTGGCGCGAACGAGTGTAATTTCGGCGAAGCGTTGACGACTGGCACGCGCTGTACCAAGCTTCTAGTCTGTCGTACACGCGTACCACGCAAGTCGGAAGCACAGAACTACACGCGTGCCTATGCAAGCATGGGCAGCAGCTGTTATGCACGCACGCGGCATGAGACCGTAGCAGCGTAACGACGTAATGCAAGTAAAAAAGTCTGTGCGTGTACGCGTGTATGTGTGTATGTATGTGACAGTGCGCGCGCGCGCGCGCGCGTGTGTGTGTGTATGTGTGCTATAGGCCTCTGTATGAAAGGATGGCCGAACCTTACGATTTTGTAAGGGGTAACAAGAATTACTATAGGGTGTTCTCCGCTTTAGGAATCGGGGGGGGGGGGGGAGGGGGGGGGGGGACAACACACACACACACACACACACACACACGTACACACACAGACACGGTATCGTCTAAATTATATAATGTGACCGTGCATCACAAAACGAACAAAAAGTCGCACGCACTGATTTTCTGTGAGGACTGAAAGTAGGTGGAAAGGGTCAATTAATTTTGAAAAATCCTGACTTTTAAAATTTTCTGGAAGAGCTAGTCTTCTTCTACATTATGCTAAAACTTTGTATCATGAAATGAACGGAAAGTGTGTTTTCAGCAGTTTATCTTGAACACCTTTTTTTTTTTAGAATAGTGTGATTAGGTGTGTTTTTAGAACCCCCCCTTTCAAAAAATAAAATCTGTACACACTCTTCACTTCCAACTCTAATAACTCGAGAAAAGATGATGCTAATGCATTGGAAGTTGGTTTTTATCATGGACAGAATGTGTTTATAGAACATGCTCAATTTCAGCTTAATCTGATAATCCTTTTATTGTGGTTAAAACGGTGGTTTTTGTCCAGTTTTTTTTTTCTTCTCTCCCATTCATTGCACAGGTGGCACGGATTGGTGAAGATTGAACGCTTGAATAGACCCTGACTTCAGAGCCTCTTCTCTCAGTTCAGACTTTGCAGAGTGTGTGCTTTCTTTCCAATATTAAGATAGGTTAGGAGAGTCCACTTGATCTGCTCTTTCAGAATATGCATACATAAGTAAAAGATACATTGTGGACGTATTTTGACATAACTTCCTTGCATTTCCCTTTATTCCATCAAGACAGGAGGGGTTAAAAAATCAATATTGTGGGAGTATCTGTCTGTGGGAGCACACTACAGGATAATGATACTCCAACAAAATTGCTAGTTTGTGTTTTGTGTGTTTGTGTGTGTATGTGTATGTGTGTGTGTGTGTGTTTGTGTACGTGCATGTGTGTGTGTGTGTGTGTGTGTGTGTACGTGCGTGTGTGTGTGTCGGTTTACGTGGAAATAGTTAGATGACACAATTTGAAATCCATATACCTGACTGGACTTGCTTACCACTTCGTTCCAGATTAAAATCCAGTAACAAAAGCATTGAAATTTTGATACCTGTTGATACCAGTTGGTTTCTGTTGGTTTCTGTTTTGTTTTGTTTTTGCTCATGAATTTTCATAAGCTATTCAAATTTCTTCGTGAAAAAATATAAAATGTTGTTAAATTGAATTTTTTTTAATGATTACAATTAACTCTGAAATTTTTAAATGTGATAGAAATTTATTGAATATTATTGCCGTGATATTCACAATCTCAAATTGTACCTCTGATGAGGTATTTTTATATTGTTTATAGTAAAAGTAACTGTGTCTTGAAACATTACAACTAAATGGCCCTATATATGTGAATGAAATATCCTTGTTACTAAACTAGGTCTAGGATGCAGTCTAAGCGTAGATGTACTTGTAGGTGTAGGCTGTACGACTAGCTGTAGGATTATGATAGATTAGAAATGAACAATGTTTTGACGTACACATGTTCTAGTAAACACCCATACATCAAATAATTCAACACAACATTTTTTGATTAACCAAAATTCAAATTAAACAGTCGAACAAATGGCAGTTGGGCGATATCTAATTGGGTAAAATCGGTTGGACAAATGATTACCCTACTCAAAATTTAACCAACGGTTTGGAAATATGCAAAGTAGGGTAAAGTCTGATTAGTCAACAGCTGATGGGCAATTTGATTAGCCTTACCACATAGCAAACTCATTACCCAACATCAGTTGGGTAGATTTTAACTAATAGTTGTGTGGACAGTATGTTGCCCAGTGTTGGTTAAAAGTTGGGTATTTTTCTTTTGCCCAACCATTTTAAGAGTGTACCGCATTTGGGCCTGTTGAATGACTTACAGAGGTTTAGTGAAACAAGCGTATTATCAACCGTGAATTGCTCATATAGACTGAGGGTGATGTGAGAGGGAATCGTTTGTCAAGACGAGTCAAAATTTACTAATTAATGAAATTTCTATTGCGTTTATTATCCGCATGAAATCAACTGAAAAGATACACAAATAATAATCAAGGCATGTTAACTGGGATACGGCTGGATTGCCCTGCTCAACTGTGCACACAATTAAGGCACTATTCACTACTGTTCTACCGCGTTGTCCAGAAAAGCAAATAAATAACAGTATTATACACAACAAATAACTGAATTTAAGAAACCAATATGTAAACTAAAACCGCCCTTTTCTATATCCTTGTTACAGATCAGGGTACTCGATTGAACTCACAAATATGTTCACTTACAAAATATGTGACTTGTGAATGAGAAATTATACCTGACAGGATTGCACCATCGCGGCGGCTGTTGAGAAGAAATTATTGGGAAATTTTTCACATGTCCATTTTAGGCTCGAAAGTCTTGGCATATCGTGTATCCATTTGGCCATTGCTTCTCCCGTCAAATTGAAATCATAACATCTAGATAACGTCAGATATTGAATCTGAAAAATAACAGATAAGAAAACAAGCAGTATGGAATCAACACAAATTCAAGTCGTGTGAATATCCAGATATGAATGTTTCTGAGGATGTAATATCAGTGTCAGATCTAAAGAAATTGCCGTCAAACTAGCGAGGGCACCGTCATTTCAACCTATTAATTTCATTTCTAACAGAAATACAATTGGCAATATACGTTTGAAATACACACAAATGTATAGAATCAATACAACATTGTAAAAGAGGAAGACACTGTGACCTGAAATACAATTGATGAGACTCTTTGAGTTTTAATTACCGGATTAAGATCGATTCGAAATGGAAAGGACTGTAAAAAGCAAAGCTTGTAGTTTGCAGTCTTCGTATAAAAATATTTTTTAAACAAATTGCTAGACTAACAAGACTAGGCAACTTACCTTAAAAAGGAAAGAAAGACAAAAATATGATATCATACACACACACACACACACAGACACAAATAAACACAAGGTAGCTCTCCCGGAAAAGAAGATGAAAATAGCGTTGAAGGAATAACAGGAAAGGACTGAAAAGAACACGTGAAAAGCGATGATCTCTATACAAGGTACCAATGGGGAGGGGGGGGGGGGGGGGAGGGAGACGGGTTGAAGGGTAAAAGCCAAGGCACGCGAGGCACAAGATGTATTGCCCCGCCGAGGTATAGAATAGAGGAAACTCAATACTATATTTCAATGAAAGGTAATAAGCGATGACAAAGAAAAAAAAAACCACTTCAGATTAGGGTTTTCCATAAAACATATATATAAAAGTGAGGGTATAAAGACTTTAAGCTATTTTGAAACTGTTGTATGGAGAATTCTGACATTATGAGCCTGCAAAGACAAAATAGATTTGAATTTAAAAAAAAAAGTGGAAGTCAAAGGCATTTAGGGGATTTCATTGGATTGCAGGGTAGAATATTAATGAACATTCTTTTTTTGTAACAGAAATGAAATTGACTACAACAGGGAAGAAATGGACGGGGAAATTGCGTATTATATCTTATTACAAAGTGCAAACGATATAAAACACTTATCCTTATGTTATTTCGTGAAAGAGAACGTCGGCTTGTCATCTTCATGATTCATTACAAATGTCCCTCAACTCATGCACGTAAAAGATCCGGCTTCATTCATTCATCGCAAAGAGCCGGGTTATATTACCAGGAGAAGTATAGTCCCGCCTCACATTCAACCTGATCCCATGGGAGACCAGCTTAGTGTAGCTGAATATGGGTTATCCAGCCATCTTCTCAGATGGAAAAGTGACAAACGAACAAACAAACAAAAAACAAATATGACGAGCTTTTTCTGTAATGTTAATATAATGTACTCTCTCCATAGAGATAGATCCCGTAAAAACACTGCTAAATCCAATTTCATCAAACTAAACTTTTAGACAAAATTGAATTCATATTCCATAATCCCATTCGGGAAACTTTCAAACTATTGCAAGTTATTGCAAATCTTGTGAGAAATTGATACAAAAATTATACAACGAAAAATGGACCACCCCCCCCCCCCAAAAAAAAAAAAAGGTGTTAAGTCGATCCATTTCCACTGTGCTTTAAAAAAGTGCTAAACCCAGTCAGATTCAATCAAAAATCAGTATCTTACTTGAGGCCAAGCTGGCTAGCTTTCTGTCCTGTATAGCTTTCCAGATGACCCACATGATAGTAGGTTAATTCCGCCAGTAGGTGAAACCTACGCAGCTCGGCCGAGATTATATTTTCGGTTCCGTATGTTTGTTTGTCTGTCTGTTTGTGTACAAGATAACTCAGGAACGGGAGAATAAATTGTCACTAAATTTGCAGGGTGTGTTCATAATAAAGTTAGAAAGAAAGGAAAAGAAAATTGGTGTCATGAGGTTATTTAAAGGTAAAAGGTCCTAGAGGTACTTATAGGTCATAGAATCAGTTAAGTCATTTAGGTCAAGAACAGGTGGTCGGATTTTTCACCAAACATGTAGGGGTGTTCATGACGAAGAACGAGAGAAACGATTTAATTTACAGGTCATGGGGTTAAAGGTCAAAGGCATGGTTGTCATAATCAAATGACATTGAATAAGTTTATTCTCCGAATACCTAAAACTCGGGTGACAAGAATTTCACTAAACATGCTGACTGTGGAAGGAAGAAAAAAAAACAGTTAAATTTTCGGGTAATTAGGACGAAGTTTAAAGGTCATAGGTCATAGAGGCAATAAAGGATATGAAATAAGTTACTTTTTCAGTAACTAACGAACGGATGATGGAAACTTCGCCAAACTTGGAGGGTGTGTTATTTATAAAGTGAGAAAAAAAATAAGTTTGGGTTCAATGGGTAAAAAATCAAGGGTCATAGGAGTTGTAAATGTCATCAAATAATATCTCAACAATTAGGCCATGGGCTAGTGGGGGTCAACGTGCACCCCCTCTGCACTTAACATTCATTGTTGTTTCCATGTAGCCCTTGGTCTGGAGAGTCAGAAAAGTGATGTTAACAAAAAAAAAGTTGGGTCCCAAGACCCGCCCCGTGACGTTTTGTGACGTCACTTCCGGAACGACCTTTTCGCGAATACGGGGGAATAGCATTTGGGTATTATCCTAATAAAGTGGTCCCCATGCCTTTTTTTTTTTCATTGATAACCAAAGATTTTGGTATTTCTAGATTCCTTAGAAGATGGAAAATATGATGCAAAGCAAAGTTTGGCAATATAAGCCCTCAGTTTGTCGTCATCGACAACGAAATGGGCAACGATGTCGACAAAATTCGACAAAATTTTACAAAATTTGTGCAATTTTTCAAGTTTCACCCTTCAAGTTTGTATATTTTTGTGAACAATTTGTTGAATGACTTGAAATTTGGTGTGGATATTAAATGAATATCCCTTTTTACGAAAACAAAAGATTTTGGCCTAATTGTAATCCGATCTTCTTCTGTAGACATTCGAGTGCGCATGCGCGGTGTCTGGAAATTAGCCTCCGAAACGCCTTTTTTTATGTCCAGTATAAAAAATGAGTTACAACGAATCTTTTTATCATGTAAATTCACAACTTTAATCAATTTTTGCAATCAGCAATCACCTGATTGAATAAAAGTTGAATTAAAATGAGAAATCAAAGATAACTATGGTTCTTTTTGATGATGACGTTGGTCACGACATCGAAGATGAAGACGACGTCAAAGACTAGAAATACGACATAGCAGGGATTCGTTTACAAATCTCATTTTCAATTGATTGATTTTAGCGATAAATTTAGAGTAAAGGAAATCAAGATAATGAATTTTCAATTCTACTGGCATTTTATTTCTTTGCAATTAACTCAAATCCTGCTTAAAGGGGAAATCTAGTCTAAAAATAAGTTAGTCTGAAGAAAAAAGAGTAAAATCTGACTGTAATCCGATGAAAAATAAGGAAGTTACTATTTTTTGCTAATTTCTGCAAAACATTTCTTGTACAGTGGATAAGAATATGGAAATGAGTAACCTGACCATGTCATAACCTCACAATTTTCCATTGATAGTGTACAAAAGATATAGAAAATTCAATGTTTCAGTCATTGAAGTCTGACAAATGATGTTATTCCTGGTTGCATAACTTGGTAATAGTGATGTTAGATATGATTTGAGCCTCGAGCATAATTGCGTTTGAATGAAAAACTGGAAATGTCAAAATTTTATGTACAAACTATATGGCAAGATGTGAGGGGATGACATGCTCACTTTGTCATTTGCATATTCATATCGACCGTTCAAGAACTATTTCCTCAAAAAATAGCGAAACTTCAAAATTTCATATAACTTCCATATTTTTCATGCGATTTCGATCACAATTTTACCATTGAACTCGTAATATTTTACTTTTTCTTACTCTCTAAAAAAAAATCGAGTGAAAATTTTCACTCTAAAAAGAGTGAATACAAAAAAGAGTGAATTTCGAGTGAAATTAGAGTGAATTTTGAGTGAAAATGCTCATTTTCACTCATTTTGGAGTGACGTCAAGGATCATTCCAAAATCTTCGAGTGATCCCTGACGTCACTCCAAAATGAGTGAAAATGAGCATTTTCACTCAAAATTCACTCCAATTTCACTCGAAATTCACTCTTTTTTGTATTCACTCTTTTTAGAGTGAAAATTTTCACTCGATTTTTTTAGAGAGTATCGGACTAACTTTTATTTGGACTGGATTTTCCCTTTAGATAAAGGCTTATAACTAGTTTCGCAATTAAAACACTTATCTCAACTACGCTGCACTCACTGGCACATTTCTGAATACTGTATCAGGCGTGGATAATATTTTTGACATGATTTTTCCTCTATTTTCTTCAGAAATTGCATCCACATTGAACTTGTCACCGAAATGACACTATACATGATGCATAATAGAGACAATGGACTTTTAGAGGCCTAAATTACTTTAATGTTTGTTTAGGTTTTTTTAATTTGGGAATGCTAACTTGTGGGTTCTTGGCGGTTCTGTGGCATAGTGGGTAAAACTTTCGACTCCCGATCGGAGGACCCGAGTTCGAGTCACGATTCAATCACGATGTACAATTTCTCGATGGTAATGATTATATTAACATCATTTTCATTTTATTTCGAAAATTTGGGAATATGGACTTGCAGGTCATCGACACTGGTTGGCATACATGAGGTTGACAAACTTAAAAGTCCACGCAGTTTTTTTGCAAGTTCTCATGCTAAAACATCTAAATATCCATTATTTGTGGTAATATCATTAAATGAAATTAAATCTAGTCTGGATATTAGATAAATAACCATGTTTAACAAAAACAAAACAAACAAGGCATTATCTTAATTCAGGCATCTTCTGTAGACATTTAACTTAAAGTCAATACTGTTGTTAGATCAGCCATGGTGCCTTATGGATGTCCAGAAGCTGACGCTGATTCACCGGGTGCACTTCACGAGTTCGACACCCACGAATCATACAACCCATGAGTCATAGAGCCCGCGAGTTATACAGCCTGTGAGTCCTACAGCCCATGTGTTCGACACCCTTGAGTCTTACACCAGGCAAGCCAGGCCCACGAGTTTGACACGTAATAAACAAGACCCAAGAGAAAAACATATTTACGGCCCTGCGATGTGAATATCGAACTCGTGGATCGTTTTTAACTTGTGAGTTTTTTTTGTTTGTTTTTGTTTGTTTTTTTTTTTGTTTTTTTGTTTTTTTGGGGGGTTGTTGCTTAGAAAAGTGTCAAACTCGTGGACCTTGTTTGCCAAGTTTCAAACTTGCGGGCCTTGTTTGTATACTGTCGGACTCGTGGGCCTTATATGCCCGCTGTCAAAGTCATGGGCTGTACGACTCGTTTGCTGTATAATTCGTGGATTTCGAACTCATGGGATGACAACGAATCACTTTGCCATCCTTTCAAAGTCTGAAATTCTTTTGAGCTCTGAATCTAATTCCAATGTCACCATCATTGTTATTTTGTGAGTGTATAGGTTTAATAAATTCATTTTTGCTCCTGTCACTGCTTCTATGCCAGTATCGGGCTTTGATACATCAGCCATGGTGCCTTTCAGAACGTCTACAAGCTGATGCGGCATTACCTCCCCTGAGGTGAAGTCAACAGAGGTCGCATTATATCTTCACCCTTCGTCTATCCATGATCTTCATTTTGGTCCGTTGCTAGCTTCCATATTCTTAGTTTGATAATTGCTACGGAGGACATGCTGTTCAGAGACGTCTCTGAGAAGCCAGATCAAAAGTTTTTGCCTTTGTGACATGAATCATTTTACCGCACTTAGACTGTATTGTCAAGAATCGCAGAAAATTCACCTCCAAATTTTTCTGTTACCATGCAAAGCACAACAAAATATTTTCAGTTCATCCATCACCTCAGCTGTCCCATTTCATGATTCAGCCCTTGTATGTACATAATTTCTAGGACTCCACGCATTTACTGGCTGCAATACCACTAGTGCCTTATAGGTAAGGGGAAGGTAAAAACAATGTCGAGGCTGATGAGTCATTTCATGCTGTATTTCCAAAGCTTGGTGAATCTTGAAATGTTAAAGCTGAGATGATGATGAACTGGAACGATTTACCTGTGCCTTGTATGGTAACAGAAGAAGGTGAATGCCCTCCAAACTCTTTTCAGTCCAAGTGTGGTGAAACGGCTTATGTCACAAAGTAATAAAAAAAAACTTTGATCTGGCTATGATACCGCCCTGCTGAAACGTTTTAGAGCAGCATGTTCTATGCAATTATCAAACAAGAATATGAAAGCTAGCAACAAACCCAAACGAAAGACATGATGGACAAAGGATGAAGATCTAATGCGACCTCTGTGGACCTGAAGGGAGGTGCTGCCGCGTCAGCTTAGGGACATGCATCCTGGAAGTCACTGTGGCTGATGAATCGGAGCCGATACTGGTATGGCAACAGTGACATGAGTAAAAATGGATTAATTCAACGTATACCGCACTCAGAAAATGACCATTATGGATGTTGGAATTTGATTTGGTTCAGAACTCATGCGCAAATGAATATCAGACACTGACAGGATGGGGAGATGATTCCGCATCAGCTTGGGGACATCTTGTTAGGCACCATGATGACCTATGAATCGGAGCCCGATACTGATAGTGACAGTGAAAGTAGTGAAAATTAATTCATTCAACCAATAGAATCACAGAGTTACAATGATAGTGACATCGGAATTTAATTGTAACAGTGTTCATGGGCAAACGACTGTCAGACTTTGAATAGATAACTTAGAGCTGGTAAATGACTCCATCATTTTCAACATATCGGTATTAAACCAGTATTAATCATTTGAAGCATTTCGATGTTGGACCCTCAATAATTTCATCGGAAGTAAATCATGCCGGAAAAAATGCATAATAATTAGCAAATAATTTTTTATGAAACATCATATAACCAATTCTACTGTGAACAATGTTACATTTACAAAGTTTCTTTATACTTTCAGATGGAATACAAAAATTTTAAAAAGAGGTATCACAAATATAATTGTTGGTGTTGACTATTAAGTATGAATGCTAATGATATTTTCAAAGCACAAGTTACGAAACCCGACTAAACAAAAAAATACTCTTGAAAAAAAAAGGCTATTGGAATTTGAGTATCTAACAGCAACCAACTTTTAGCAAAGAATGAATGTATTATATGCCTCATATGATCTATGAAATCAAACTCTTATTACTGAACTATCATTGTCTAATAACCATTTCAGATAAATCATAATAAATGTCCCATGAATTGGGATATTGCTTATAATAAACATGACTTTATAGTCACATTAAATGATTTGTCGTGGTAACTTATGATAGAATTATGTTGTCATTATGATCAATAGAAATGGTGACAAGAGAACTGTATAGTTGCCTCCAATTTCTCATTTTAAGCCAAATTTCTCATAGTTATTTTCTTTTATATTTTCTTTCATGCAAATTATAATACTTGAAGTTTCTGATCTTTTGACGAAAAACTGATTGCTAGACAGCAGAAAAGAACTAACAGCGGCTTGTTTCACACACCTTGCATGCACACTAAACATCTTAAAAGACTTCAGGATTATTAAAAAAAAATACTAAATTCTCTTTAAAGGATTCGAGTTTGTTGAGAAGGCAAAATGCAGATGTAATCAAAATCTTCTTTTCCTCATAGCTAATGGTGTTAATCTTTAAGGGTCGTCTTAAAGTAGTTGCTAAATTCAGTTGAATTTGGTATTTAGACGAAACTCCAATGTGAATTTTGTCATCGATGCCGTTGTCTTTGCCGTCATCACTGAAGTCAAATGTATTTCAGCAGGTGTTTGATGATTTAAACAAAATGATTAAAGTTCCGATTCTACTGGAAATATACGAGTTAATTATATATCAATTTACCAGTCACCAAAAAGGACACTTTGTTGGTTCTTATTTCGCACTCCTCCTGCCCTCTTGAACATCTACAGAAGAGGCCAGGATTAGAATAGTGGCTCATTGATTGTTCTTTTTTAATGAAAGATGGCTATTTATCTAAAGGAAAAGTTCAACTTGACAAACATGTGACATGTGGATTGAGTGAATACACCAATATTAGTAGAACACATCAGTGAGAGTTTGAGGAAAATCAGACAATCCGTTCAAAAGTTATGAATTTTTGAAGTTTCTGCTCGCTCACTGCTGGATGAGAAGACTAATACAGCTTGTGATGTCACTGTCATGTGTAGAACGATGTAAAGAAAATAAAAATAAAATTCAACATATTTTCACTTTTCTTACAAAATAAAGAACACTTGACTTGTCTCTGTCAGAAGGCAGGAAGAATAATATCCTGAATATAAGTCACTGACATGTGGAAGAAATATGCACGTTTTTCAAAAAATAAGATTTTGTAGAATTCTCTTTATATTTTCCTTACATTGTATATATCGCATGTGACATCACACACTGTAGTAGTCTTCTCATGCAGCAGTAACAGTGCAGATACTTTAAAAATTCAAAACTTTTGAATGGATTGTCCGCTTTCCCCAAACTTTTACTGATGTGGAATGGAATATCGCAGCATTTACTTCACCTATACATGTACACGAAGCTGGACTTATTCTTTAACATCCAGACTAAATTCCAATTAATATAGTGAATTAACCACAAAGTAATGAATATCTGAATTAGCATAAGAGCTTGTGCTGATTTAGTTTGTCGACCTCACTAATGCCCATTTCGTTGGTGATGACCTGCAAGTCTCTATTGCCAAATTTTCGAAAGAAAATAGTTAAAAAAAATCAAAATAGTTTAGGTCATACTGCGTATTAATCAAATGAATATAAATTCAGTGAAATCAACGGAATAAACAAACAATCAGATATTGACGTTGATAAAATCATTACCAACAAGGAAATGTACATATTTGACTGACCCAATTACAAACACGACTTACAATATTTTACGAAATTCTAAAAGAGACTAAAACATATCTAAAATAACCTCTGCTATATCGTAATTCTAGTCTTTGACGTCGTCTTCATCTTCGATGTCATGGCCAACGTCATCATCAAAAAGAATCATGGTCATCTTTGATTTCTCATTCTAAGGCAACTTTTATTCAATCAGGTGATTGCTGATTGCAAAAATTGATTAAAGTTGTGAATTTACATGATAAAAAGATTCGTTGTAACTCATTTTTGATACTGGACATAAAAAAAGGCATTTTGGAGGTTGATTTTCAGACACCGCGCATGCGCACTTGAATGTCTACAGAAGAAGATCGGATTACAATTAGGCCAAAATCTTTTGTTTTCGTAAAAAGGGATATTCATTTGATATCCACACCAAATTTCAAGTCATTTAACAAATTTTTCACAAAAATATACAAACTTAAAAGGTGAAACTTGAAAAATTGCACAAATTTTGTAAAATTTTGTTGAATTTTGTCGACATCGTTGCCCATTTCGTTGTCAATGACGACAAACTGAAGGCTTATATTGCCAAACTTTGCTTTGCATCATATTTCCCATCTTCTGAGGAATCTAGAAATACCAAAATCTTTGGTTATCATTGAAAAATAAAGGCATGGGGACCACTTTATTAGGATAATACCCAAATGCTTTTCCCCCATATTCGCGAAGAGGTCGTTCCGGAAGTGACGTCACAAAACGTCACTGGGCGGATCTTGGGACCCAACTTTTTTTTTGTTAACATCACTTTTCTGACTCTCCAGACCACGGGCTACATGGAAACAACAATGAATGTTAAGTGCAGAGGGGGTGCACGTTGACCCCTACTAGCCCATGGCCTAAATGTGTCATCGGATCAGTATATTGTCATACACACTTGTATTTGAATGCAAATCGCATGTATAGTCAGGGAAGACACACCTGACAGGAGTGCGCCATGGTGGCGGCTGTTGAGAGGAAATTGTCTGGCAATCTGTATACGCATTATTTTGAACGTCAAAAAAAGACAGAATTGTCTGATCTTACCAGTGAATTTTTCATATTTGAGTGCGAATTGCGCGTATTATATCGTCAACAGAAGCATACTCACCTGGCAGGATTGTGCCATGGTGGCTGCTGTTGAGAAGAAATTGACTGGCAAGATGTAGCAATCGTCCACAGTGAAGCTCGAAAGACGTGGCAGAGTACACACCCATTGGGCCAAGTATCTTCCCAGCGGTGATGGATTTCGAAAACTGTCTACCCAGTGTTGAGTGCACAACTTGAGATCTTGAATCTATAGCAAAACGGAGAAACCGACCAAATTTTCGAAGAAACAAATCATGTGAATATAGAAAGATTCAGCATTTCTTTCAGTGCGTAAGTGGTAATGTAAAAGGTTGATACATACGTGTTATGCTGCATAAAATGCAGTTCTCTGAAGCTCAAGTGATTCCTGATGCATTCTGTTCGTTCACACAATGATGTGTTCCAGGTGACGATACGTGAGCTCCTGTCTAACCAGAAGGACTCTTACACCGCCGTGCTTTACCTCAGAAAACTTTTGACAAAGTGAATTCCTAATTTTGTGTTACTTTTTTATATTAAACGCTTATTCCATACTTCATGGAAAACATATACACACCTCACAAAATGAAACTTACCACTTTGTCTTTTGATCATAGCTCAAATATTGTGTCTAGTATCAGACAAGTTATTTCAACAGAATTCGAAAATGCAGATGAATTCCAAACAATTTGACATTTCCTGATTAGTTTCTTTACATCGAATACAGAATATCAGCACAATAGCAATTCATAAAGTGTTATGCAAATATCTGAAGTGAAAGTTGCACCAATTTACATTTATATAGTGGTCTCTATTCACTGAATAGATTTCTGTCTGTCAAGTTAAGTTCATCTCTTTGTTTTCGGACATTAAAGCTAAACAAACACATCGAATTGACCATGTTTTGCCTGATCTCAAATGGGCAAAAATGCAAAATATTTTGGCACCTGAATAGGCCTAGTTGAAATTGATCGAACATTTTGACCCAGTGACTTATTTTCATGAATATATCCCGAACTCAAAACTCTTTTCAGAAATGACATAAAAGAGAATGCAAACAAAGACTGTTAAATTTCATTTCATTTTTCCCACGAGTCGCTTTCACATGACGTGATCAAAATCAGTGTTATGTTTGACCTATTTTTGACCTTTTATGTTAAGGGCATTTGCATATGACTTGCCATTGCGCTGACATTCTTCATTCGATTTCAACAAGTGAGATGTTAAGATGTTTTGAATGAAATTTTCGTTCAAATTTTGTTGAATCTTTCTTTTCTGGTACAAAACAACATATCCTTAGAGATTTGATTATAAAACAAAGTGGATAGTTACTTTTGTGAGGTGTTTACTGTGTTATGTGTCTATACGGACTATTTGGACATACGGACATTCTGTACATGTACTAGGTGTTTCAAAAAACATTTCCCACTTTTGATCATTAACAGTGCAAAAACTATTCATTTGATTAAACTGTCAATGATATGAGTAATAGCTGAATAGTGTACAATTTTGGTGAAAGCATGAATCAGATTCATGAAATCTAAGATTGATTTTGAAGTAAGGTTTCAGATTTTGGTCAAATTTTAACCCTCTGTGCAAAAATGAACTTTCCACAGGAACCAATGATGTGTATGTGAGTGTGTGCTGACAATGGCCATGAACAATGGACATGCCTGAACCACCTGTTCACGAGGCATCAGTCTCGCGCTCCCTGGCACATGAATGCTTAATCAATAATTCATGTGGATTGCCCTGGGCACTGCTAGTCTGAATTCATGCACGGTAAAGGGTAAAACATATGCACATGGAAAAAGTAAGCACATGTTTCCATGTGCTTGCAAACACCAAATTTCATTCCAGTTGACAATCATTTTCAAATTTTGCTTTACATATCACTGAATTTGGGATATAAATATGTACAAATGATCTAGAGTTCTTCATTTTAATACAACTGTCTCCTAATCTGACAAATTTGTCGCTTTTTCGATAAAAAGAGATCATTTTTGGTAAAGAGTTCAGCAGCATTTTTCACTCGGGCAATTTGTTTCACAGTATATAGATTTATTTAAGGCTCCATATACACAAGTGTTTGCTCTATATTGATTTTCTTTGCTTCCTGTCATCATGTTTACGACAGAACAGAAGATATTCATTGTAATTTCGTTTTTCAGAAGTAGGGAGAGCACTGTCGCCACTCAACGACAGTATCGGCAGGCGTTTGACTTTACACAGATACTGCCATAGGCTAAATAAAGATTAGTTGTGATAGTGGAATTTCTCATGAATAAAAAATGAAGCATTCAAACCCTGGCCATTGTTCAGGGGACCGTTTCATGAAACTTTTTGTCGGTGATTTACACTGACAACTGTTAAAAGCTACTGAAATCCTTGCGTCTGATTGGCTGGTAGCAAATTTGTCGGTGAAAACCTCCGACGAACTCGTTGATGAAACGCCCCCAGGACCATTGTCAGGGTGTTAACCATACATTCCCACACACACCCATTGACCCCTGTGCAAAGTGAACGTTTTGTACAGAGAATTGAAAATAGAGCAAAATCTGAAACCTAACTGTGAAATTAATCATGGATTTCATGAAACTGATTTATGCTTTCATATTTAAACCACCTTTAACAAAATTGTACACTATTCAGCTATAACTCATATTAGTTACAATGTTATCTGATATATAGTTTAGGAATTATTAAGAATCAAAAGTGGAAAATGTTTTTTGAAACACCTAGTATGTTGTGTAGTTAATAGGTTATAGATTTCAATGATTTTCATTAAAAATCCAGATGGCCTCCAAGATGGCCGCCACATGACCCTCAGGGCCACATTTTTTTGTTTTATTCGGAAAAATCATAACTATACTCTCTAAGGGTAAAAACAAATATAAGTTAAAAAGAAATGTGTTCAGAGGTTACATGGGGACCCCCAACCATCCCTACAAAACAATTACTGGAAGCATTACCAATACCTTAATAGATGATTATGCATTTGGCTGTTGATTTCTATATGTTTTGTTTACTTCCTAATTCGTTGATTTTGCATCTGATCTTCATGAGTAAGGCCTAAATATGTATGTATGAACCTGCCATTATCAGTAATCCCAATGCCTCCCAATATAATGAAAACATCCGCAGTATACCATATAATAATGTATGATAACACGAAACTCTGTATGTTTTGCCAATTATCAATTTGCATGTTTATTAATATCGTTTAATCATAATGTATGAAATTCTCGTCTACTGCCTCCCTTCTCATTATGCGATTGAAATAACAATAATTAGTCAACATGTCTTGCAGAGAATTTCCAAGAAAAAATAACCTTTACTTTATAATCTTTAAAAAAAGGATGATCTGGCAGCCATTTTTAAAGGCAAATTCGATGGGCTTACCTTCTATTGAATTTTGCTATCAAACGATTTTTATCTCTCTATAATTAACTTAGCATACCGAATAATATTATGCAAAAGAAAAATGTGGTATCAAACCTTTACTCAAATATTCCTCCAGCAGTCATTTCTTTTTTTTTTTCTCCTGAAGATCCCTCTGAACTATTTTTTTTTTGTCCGGGGGATGGGGATACAACAATACCTAAAGAAGTTGGAAGAGTTAACGCAAAAATGAGGGCGTATTTGCATTTCTGGAATTCAGTTCAATTCAGTTCAGGGAAACAAAGTATAATATAACGTAAAACATGCGTAAGATAAACACGTTGTTTGTTTAATTTTAACCAAGGAAAAAAAGATGTACAAAAAGATAAATGTACTTAAGAAGATATGATATAAGTAGTGTAACTATAAGAAAACATTATATGCATGACTTCTTTGAAGGATAACAATAAAGTAGGAATGGAAGAGAGTGGTCCAGTAATAAGCTAGGCTTGTACATGGATAATACAAATATGATAAACAACTATACGTCATTGTTGTTTAAACCGTAAGTTATCTTGATGTACAGAAAATACCGTTTCATGCAAATGTAACAATATTAATGTTGCAAGCACTATTCGATGTGCCCTGTGTACCCAACAGAAAAATGGTGACAAAAACAAACCAAAACAAACAACTAATAATGGTGGATATAAACATACACATGACTTTTACGCGTGCATTGCCCAGACTTGTAAAAAAAAAAACGGAAAAAAAAGCAAATGAGTATATTGACAAAGGACGCGACATGGTACATGGAAGCAACACAGTATACATGACAAATCAACACAGAGGACCGTATCCGGGCACTTACCCCCTTGGCAACTACCCTCCGGATAACTCCCACCCGGATAATTACCCCCCCCCCCCCCCCGTCTTCTTTCTCCCAGGCAACTACCATCCTAGGGCAATCACCCACCAGAGCAATTACACTCTAGGACAACTACCCCCGGACATCTACCTTTTAAGGACAATTCCCCCCCCCCCCCAATGTAATATGTGGTACGGGCAATGTACCACACAAACATATGTCGGCACAGGTACTGTGTGGTACTGTACCACAGGCTTGTATAGGGCATTCCCTGTGGTACTTGTTAGTGCCACACAATGTACCACACAAACATAATTAATTATACTACCACAGGAACGGTGTGGTACTGTATTACAGGCTCGTGTGGTACTGCCTGTGGTACTCGTCACTACCACACATCTACAACTCAAACAAATGTCAGCACCAGTGTTGCCAGGTCCCAACAGAGCAAAATCACCAAAAGGCATGTGAAAAATCACCAAAAGCCATAAAAATCACCAAATCTAGAAAAACGTAGGTAAGGCTTCAATTTCAGGACAAAATGATGTCAATAAACCTTCGAATTCGATCGAATGACGTGGAACTGATAGGACGTGTCCTCTTGAGCTCCCGCTCCCAATAACTCATCTCAACTATAAAACACTCAGCTGAAAGTGAGCTCACGTTAACCCCATCCCAACCAAAGAGAGGATGTCTAACCCAGCAGTGAGACCCAAAGTTCCAGCAATGAAATCTACCAGAATGTCAACCAGAAATAAATCTACAAGAAACCAGAAAACAGCAAATGAAAGTTGTGCGGCAGACTCGGATCAGGAACATGACGACGCTACGTCAAGCACTGCGGGGAGCCCCTCCCATCCTGTGGGAGACCGTGCGCCGGCAGCTGAACATTCGGACCAAGCTGACACCACTGCTACTATTGGAGACATTGCTGAAATGATTTCTGATTTAAAACAGGCAAATGAAGCTAACAATCGCCAACTCAACTCAAAGATAGACCTACTCATGAGCGACGTGGCCTCCTTAAAGCTGGACCTCATGACCACCAAGAAAACCGTTTCCGATCTGGAGGTGAGTGCCACTAACACCAGTAGTCGACTAGACGAGATAGAGTCTACAAAAATGCCGAACATACTAAAAGAAATCGAAAAGGCCAAAAGTCAGCTAAATGAAAAACTTTTGTTATTTGAGATCCACGAACGCAAACTCAACCTACTGCAGTACGGGGTGCCAAAGGAACCCAACGAAAATGTCCTGAAAGTGTGCGCGGAGGTCTTCGCCATGCTGCTCAACATATCCCAAGAGGAAGAGGCCCGAATTCCCGTAATCAATGCACATCGTCTTCCCCGGAGACAACCAGCCCGAGGACCCAACGACCACCAATCCCAAACATCGCCCGGTGATGGTGTTGCGAATCCCGACCCGATTATCGTCCGATTTGGGCGAATGTGCGACCGTGAGCGTATCCTGCATGCATCCCAGCTTGAACGTCCAGGTCCCCGGCCACCGCAGGCTGCTGAAATGTCCTATGCCAACGCAGCATCGAGCCCTCAACCGCGCATAACAGTCAGGACCGACCTACCGGCATCGATGAAGAGAGAGCGCGGAAGGCTGGCAGCTACCGCCTACCGTCTCAGAAAGGAGCAAAAGCTGGCTACAAGAATCATAGTCAATGGAACCAAAGTAATTTTGCAAACGAGAAAGCCAAATGAAAATGCAACCCCACTGCCTTCGAAAGCCTGGAATGACTGAGTCACCTGTGCTAAAAGTAACCAATTACGCGCCGGTGGCGGACTGGGGTTTGGGGCTGGCGGGGCGTTGGACTGGCGCACATGGTACCCCTCCGGTGCTTTGTCTGCTCCGGGCCTCGGTCTGCCACTGGCACTGTACTATCATCACGTTTCACGGTGGAACGAGAAGCAGGAGAATTCAACACTCGAAAAGTCACATAGTATTGAATGGTCTGGTTTGTTAGTTTATTGTACTACAGCTGTTCAGGTACTTTTTCATCTTAATCCATTTACCTTATGAAGTAACTCACACATAATGTAAAGTACGCTCCTGTAATGAGTGGATTTTCTTTTTTTCTCTGGCTATTCATACTCATTTACGCTGTGCCCTCTTTATTTCAAATGTTCTTCACAATGTCAACGTAAGGTCAATGAAAAGCGTTTGATAACTGAAAACATGCGCTGAATTTTCCCTTGATTATCGAAAAGACATGTAATCATTATTTCCATATCATAGGCCTTCATGTTACGATACTGAAGTCTTATTTTTGGATTTTTGTTTTCGGGTCGCGTAAATGTATAAATGTTGGTGTGTATCTGTGTGTTTTCCTTTCAAATTTCTCGCTGTTTTACGCATACTATAGCTCAGATAAGAATTTTCTGTTACTCCATCATGAACTGCTCCACATTTTTGTTATTCCGTCTCTGTTCATGTCATTAATGCTTTTTAGCACACGCTTTATTTATTCACGAATGCAGTTCTCTTTTTGAGCGAGCCTTCTGTTACACACCAGAAAACGTGTCAATTCTTTTTTAAGTCACTGCCCTTTGTAAACAAGTCGGCAAGCAGTACTTCCACTTCCTACGCACATTTCAACGTATGCAATTCCAGAATTCCAACCTTGCTGTTGTTACTCTAGCTTTCATTCTCATGTATGCTTCCTACATGTTTTTTTTTTGGTTTTTTTTTTGGTTTTTTTTGACATGTAAGTTTCTTGCCTTACGTAAGTCCTCCAACAAATGCTTAGCAAGTCTTTGAAAAGACATGACTGATACGCATTCTTTTTAATTGACCCAATACCCAGGTTCAATCTTTTTTGTTCCCTGTCCCAAATTTGTTAAGTCTTTTGATTGGCGATGTCGTAGATTACCGGGTTTACTTGGAGTTGTTCTGCCCATCACACTTAGTTCGGAAGTATGTGGTTCTGCAATTTTAAAATGGTTATTCTTTTCTGGCTATTCATACCCACGTATCCTACTTGTTGACACCTTCCCTTCTAAAATTTTTTTCTCACTCTCTTTTGTTCTGTTTTCCTTTATATTCTTGTCCTGCGTAAGTCCCTGACCCTGAAGTTAAGTAAGTTTTTGAACAGCTGCACACTGATAGAATAATCGTTGATTTATGTCAACACATCGACAGAATATTCAGCTTTACGTGCATTATCACAAAATATATGTACTTTTTTTCTCTTTCTTGCTGATGTTTGTCTAGCATTCATTCTACACTTACCACTCGTTTTGATATGCAAGTTTCTTGTCTTACGCAAGTCCTCTGACTAAACGCTAATGCTTAGCAAGTTTTTGAACCGATACACATTCCCTTTAATAGATTCAATGTTCAAGTACAAACGTTTTGTTCCCTGTCACAGGAATTTTTCTCCGATTTTTGTTTGTCTTGTTACAAGTTAGGAACAGATCAAATTCCCTCAGTTCATTATCCTTGTTAAGTCTTTGTCGATGTAGCAGATTACCGGGTTCAATTGGTGTTGTTTTGTCCACACCCAGTTCGGAAGTATGCGGTTCTATACGTTTTACTTGCTGACACCTTCCCTTTACACATTCTTTTCTCTCTTTCTCTTTCTTATTTTTTTTTCTTTCTTCATATTATGTCTTACGTAAGTCCTTGACCCTGATGTTGAGTAAGTTTTTGAACAGCTGCACATTGATAAAAAAAATCGCTGATTGATGTCAACACGTCGATAAATTGCTCAGATGTACATGTTTTATTTCATGATATATGCACATCTTTCTTAACCTGATCTTCTGTTTTTATTGAATACGTCAAAGTCTCTCAAATCTTTACCCTTTTGAAGCTCTTGGGTTTATTCGGTTTCATTCTGCATATTTCAAGTCCACTGAGACGAGACTCTCCCCGCCGCACTTATTTCTTTTCAAAATACAAGGTGCTCTGATAATGCTCGCTCACTATTCACCCTCTTGATCGATTATCCCACTCTCTTTTTTATCCTTTTCACAAAGGCCTACCTCATTCCGTGTATCTCGTTATAAATCAGCTGTTGATGTTTTTTTTTAGCACTTATTGGCGGGAGCTCTACCCGCAACTGGGATTACACCCTCGTTTCATACGAGAAATTTACCTGTACTGTAGTGTATCGTGTAAGATCATTGTCCATTATGTGTATTCTCAACATTTTGTTCTTTTCTTTTCTATGTATGTTGTGTTTTATAACGAAGTGTAAGCCTACAGAGACATTAGCCATGTTTTATGTTTTCTTGATTGTTCACTGTTCCTCTTATTTCCTTGCCTCTAACTACTCTAGTACCCCTGGTTTTGCTGACAGCCAACTAGCCCGAACATTTTGTTTGTATGCCCGTGAGAGGCACTTACCCTTCATTGTCACACATGGCGCCAGCCTACCTTTTCACTTTGCGCAGAATCCGGTGCGGTATCTGCCGCGTCGACTTTGCTGTTATGCCTATGCTGGTTTCTTCCTGTTAGCATCATTTGCGCGCTCAATTGTCAGAGAATTTCTCATTCAAAATGGCTGAGGGGATAAATGCGCCTTTTCGTTCCGTATTGGATGATGAGTTTTTTGATCTATTTAGACCTACTACACCAGAATTTGATTTCCTAGATGATGTTTCTAATTCGCATACATCTTTTTATGATAAGTTAGTTGCCGATAATATGAACTCAACAGCTGAAGAAATGCAGTATGATTTTGATGATTTAACCCAAGCCCCATTATGTAGTTATGTTACTATGAATCAATTTAAAGAAATTCGTAAGGGTTTATGTAAAGACACATTTTCGTTGATACATTTGAATATAAGAAGTTTAAGTAAGCATTTTGATGAATTACAGTTATTATTGGATAACCCAAATAACCCTTTATTTACTGTGATAGGACTAACTGAAACGTGGTTATCTTCATGCCCCAAACGATCTTTCTCGCTTGAAGGATATAATGTTTTTGTGAATAACAGACCCGATCGTTCTGGTGGTGGGGTTGCCTTATATGTTTCAAGCAGTTTTGAATGTATTGTTTGTGAAAAGTTGAGTAAAATGAATGACATTGTGGAGTCCCTTTTTGTTCAAATTAATGTTCCTGGTAGTAAAAATATTGTGATAGGTATCATTTATAGACCCCCAAATTCTAATAACAAAGATTTTTTATCATATCTCACCGAGTTGCTCACAGATCCTTTATTTGCTAACTCAGAGTCCTTTATACTCGGTGATTTTAATATTGATTTGTTAAAACATACAACAGACAATATACCGGGTGAATTCCTTGATACATTCTTATCCTCTTCTTTTTTACCCCTTATTTCCAAACCAACTCGTGTTTCTAGTCATTCGGCTACTTTGATTGATAATATTTTTTGTAATGTTTTAACTCTCCCAGATTCTTCTATAATTTTGTCTGATATTACTGATCATTTTCCTGTTATGACGCATTTTAAGTATAATCATATTAATGTTAATTCATTTCATCGTCAGGAAAGGCGTAGAGTAACTCAAGAAAATTTGTTTTCTTTTTGTGCTTCTTTAGATAATGCTAATTGGGAATGTGTGTTTGATACAGATGACATTAATTTGTCTTTGAATAATTTTTTTGATGTTTTGAATAATCATTTGGATATATGTATTCCCAAAAGAAAATACAAACGGGGGAATTATAAAACAACACCAAGGCTTCCCTGGATTACAAAGTCCATTTTGCGATCTATTAATAGAAAAAATAAATTGTTTTATTCATTTAAGATGAAAAGTACTGAGCAAGCACGTTTGAAATACACATCATATAAAAATACCCTCACAAAAATATTACGTATAGAAAAGAAAAAATATTATCATAAGCAATTGCAGAGATATAGATATGATATAAAAAGTACGTGGAATGTGTTAAAACAAGCTATGAATACATCTACCGAAATCTCTGGTATATCAAAAATTCGATTTGATGACAAGATTATTGATAATTCTCAAGATATTGTAAATATTTTCAATAAATATTTTACAACTATTGGAGAAGATATTGCTCAAGAAATTCCCAATACTGATAAACATTTTACTGATTTTTTGAATCAGTATAATACACATTCTATATTCTTTACTCCTACCACTAGGTATGAGGTTGTTGATATTGTTTCTGGTTTGAAAAATAAAAAAAGTGCAGGTTATGATGATATAAGCAATATGATTTTAAAAGGAGCAATATATTCTATTGTGGATCCTTTGGTGTATATTTTCAATTTGTCAATGTCAAACGGTCAGTTTCCGGAACAAATGAAAATAGCAAAAGTTATTCCTATATTTAAGAATGGTGACAACCTGGATATTAGTAATTATAGACCTATTTCTTTATTATCTTGTATATCAAAAATCTTAGAGAAAATTATATATAAAAGAACAATGAATTTTTTGAAGACGCATTGTGTTCTGACAAACTCCCAGTTTGGTTTTCGAGAAAAGCATAGCACCTCTCATGCATTTTTGAATTTTATTGATAAAGTAGCACATGCTTTAGATAATCACTCTCATTTGATCGGTATCTTCCTGGACTTCTCCAAGGCCTTCGACACTATTAATCATAATATATTGCTTTATAAGTTGTCCCACTATGGTATACGTGGGAAGGCCTTGGAGTGGTTCAGGAGTTATCTAACTGATCGTAAACAATATGTTTCAATAAATAATTATAACTCTGATATGAGAGAATTAATGTGTGGCGTGCCACAAGGTAGTATATTGGGGCCGTTGTTGTTTATTGTTTATATTAATGATTTATGTGCTTCCTCCCAAGTGTTATCATTCATACTTTTCGCCGATGACTCAAATGTGTTTTATTCACATGAAGATCCAAATATTCTTGTGCACACAGTAAATGCGGAGTTACAAAATTTACGAGATTGGATACGAGCTAATAAGCTGTCCCTGAATATCAATAAAACCAAGTATATGTTTTTTAGTAACACTTTAGATAATTTGAATATGGATATTTATTTTGATGACACTGTTTTAGAAAGTGTTTCATATACAAAATTTCTTGGAATCACAGTAGATGATAAACTTTCTTGGAAATTTCATATAGATTATGTTTGTAAAATTATTTCGCGCAATATAGGCGTCATTAACAGGTTCAAATTGTTTCTTCCCCAACATTCATTATTCATACTGTATTCGTCTTTGATACTACCTTATTTAAATTACGGAATCTTGGCATGGGGAAACACGCATCAAACATTATTAGATAGGGTTTTATTGTTACAAAAGAAGGCACTTCGAATCATTTGTAATGCCGCTCCTTGCTCTCATACAGCTTCTTTGTTTTCTGAAAATAAGATTCTGAAAATTAAGGATTTGTTTTTATTTCATTTAGGACAATTTATGTATAGTTATAATAATAACTGTCTTCCGCTTATATTCGATTCTATGTTTCCTCGTAACCTGACATACCATAGTTACCCAACAAGACAGTCTAATGAATTTCATTTGCCCCTGCTTAGAACGGTTTTAGCTCAGCAGACATTTATATATACAGGCCCAAGATTCTGGAACTCCCTTAGTCCAGACATAAAAAATGCTCCTTCTTTGTTTTCATTCAAAAAAAGATTGAAATCACTCCTTCTTAAGTCTTATAATGTAACAGAAAGAAATTAATTTTGTTTGTTTATTTTTTTCAGTAAGTAGGTTTTGTAAGCACCAGGATGCTATTGATTTTTCATAGGCTTGTTAGGTCGCGTCTTTCGCGGAATTCCGCATCGCATCCCCTGTTTTTCCTATTGCAAACTTACGTGCCTTCACAGAACAGATAATGCGTTCTGCTATCAGCAATTCCATACAATTGTATATATCACTTTCTCGTCGCTTTTAATGCTCTACACTTCTAATATGGCTAATAGTCTCTGTTGGTTTGATCTTGAATGTACCGATTGATCTAGGCTTTTTTTTCTTAGTTGTCTCGTCTCTTTACTTGTATTTATGCTTCTTCCCTTTCCCCTTTTCCACTTCTTTTTTCATCCCGCACACTTGTAGTTAAGTTTTCACCTTTTTTTTTCTTCCTGTGAGGTGCCCACGTTGTACAAGCATAGTCTTTTGAGTGGGTACCTCCACTTTTTTTTGGCAGAATGTATAAATATGTCTGTATGAAAAATGCCTAAATTTGTAATGATTATTGACAAATGCTATCCTTTGCTATCTATGTATCATTCCTTCAAACGTATGTCGAATTTATATTTTTTGTACATTCTGTTGAAAGAAGTGAAAATAAAACCTTTGAATTGAATTGAATTGAATTAAAAGCTGCGCAAGTCTCGGTGCAATATTACGGCACGACGTAGTCACACACACACACACACACACACACACACACACACACAATGCAAGTCTATATACGATGTGTATGGATTTTTATGAGTGTTTGTGTGTCAAAAAGGGGGCACATGTAATGTTTCTGCAGGAAATACGGGAGGAACTTTGGGCAAAATGCATTTTCTATTTCAGTTAGTGTGATTATTTTTCATTGGTCTCAAAATCACCAAAAAATCATCAGAAATCACAAAATTATGATTTGGTTACCAGGCTAAAATTTTGTTACCAGACAACTTAAAAAATCACCAAATTTCACCCTTGTTTGATAGCTCGCTAGCTGTGGTATCTGTGTGGTGATATGGTACGTGTGTCCAGTGTTGTCAGATGTTGCCACATAAATGTATATCAGTCACTCTTTTTGCTTGTCATTTATTACCATTATAACACATAAGACGATAAACATTAGAAAATGGGAGTTGATTTCACTGTAATTCATATCCACTTAAAGGAAAAGTCAACCTTCATACACATGTGGATTGAGTGAATGCAGCAATATTAGTAGAACACATCAGTTAAAATCTGGGGAAAATCGGACAATCCGTTCAAAAGTTATGAATTTTTAAAGTATCTGCATAGTCACTGCTGGATGAGAAGACTACTATATTGTATGGTGTCATATGCGTACAACCATAATTAAAGAAAATAAAAAGAGAGTTTCACAAAGCTTTACTTTTTTAGTTAAGTGCACATTTCTTCGACTTGTTACTGACATATGTTAAGGGTAATATTATTCCCCCTGCCTTCTGAAAGAGAGAAGTCGAGTGTTCTTTTGTTATGCGAGAAAAATTGAAATATGTTGAATGTTCTTTATTCTTTCTTTATATCGTTTTACTCATGTGACATCACAAGCTATAGTAGTCTTCTCATCCAGCCTTGAGTGAGCAGAAACTTAAAAAATGCAAAACTTTTGAACGGATTGTCTGATTTCCTCAAACTCTCAATGATGTGCTCTACTAATATTGCTGCATTCACTCAACCCACATGTCTATGAAGGTGAACTTGTCCTTTAACAAAAGAGAGGGGGCCTTGTTATAAAGCATAATTTCTGATAGGAGCCGGACACGGTTTCATGAAAGTTATCAGTCCTGACAAGCTGTCAGTCTCGGACAATTGCCACGCACTTGTTGTATAGGTCGATCCATGTAGGTCCATGGTAACAAATCATTGACCAGAGCTTCTCAGCCAATCAGAACCCAGGATTTTATTGAAAATATCAGAGACTAACAATATTTCATAGCTGTCAACTTTCATAAAAACGGTGTCCTGATCTGTCATAAGATTATAATTACAGCTTATTGTCCATACACATATAATTGTGCTTTACTTTTCAAATTTAATGTTGTTGACACTTAAAGGGATAATATAACTATTATTGGTGGAGATGAGGATTGGGCTTTTGACCTTTTTTTTTTTTTTTTTTGCGAAATACCAAGAAACCAGAGCGCATGCATACAGAGTGTACCATTCTCAAAGGAATTAAAAGTTTGTATTTTCAAAAGAGTGTTTTGAAATGGCTGTGACAAATTTAAGAACAAACAAGACAAAGCGATCCTAAAAAAAAAACGCAAAAACAAAAACAAACGATGGGGTCCCACCTTTTATGAGGGTGGTTCTGTTTTATTCTCTCTCATATTTCGTAAAAGGTTTTCTTTTTCTACCCCCACCCCCAAAAAAAAACAACAAACAAACAAACAAACAAACCTGAAGTTAAAGGGACAAGTTCACCTCCATAAACATAAGGATTGAGAGAATGTAGCAATATTAGTAGAACACATCATTGAAAGTTTGAGGAAAATCGGACAATCCGTTCACAAGTTATGCATTTTTGAAGTTTTTGTGCAGTAACCCGCTGGATGAGAAGACTACTGCAATGTGTGAATAACTTAGATGTCACATGCGTACAACAATATACGGAAAATATAAAGAGAATTTCACAAAATTTCATCTTTTGAAAAAAGTACACATTCCCCCGACTCGTTATCGACAAATGTTATGGGTAATATTATTCCCCCTGCCTTTAGAAAGAGGCAAGTCAAGTGCTCTTTTATTATGCGAAAAAAGTGAAAATATGTTGAATTTTCTTTACATTTTCTTTTATACTGTTGTACGCATATGACTCACAAGCTGTAGTAGTCTCCTCATCCAGCGGTTCCAACACAAACATTTTAAAATTCATAACTTTTGCATCGATTGTCCAATTTTCCTCAAACTTTCACTGATGTGTTCTACTAATATTGTTGCATTCTCTCAATCCTTATGTTTATGAAGGTGAACTTGTCCTATAAGTCTCAAACAAAACTATACGATCCATTTCATCCGAAAAAAGGAATGCAATGTGTGAATGTATGTGTGTGCTTTTCATTCAAACAAACAATGTTAGAAAATAGCAATGGAAGACGTTTATGATACATGCTGATATCACACACTTGCTGTCTGACAGTGATTTTTTTTTTTTTTGGGGGGGGGGGGGGGGGAGGGCGGAGGTTTTTTAGCCATTGGATAGGGTTTGAGTGCAAAGAATACAAAATTAATTAGAAGTGCAGTTAAAAGGTGATTTGTTGTTGTTGATTTTGTTGTTGAAATGTACTCCTATAACTCTTTTTGTGTACACTAGATTATTATTATTATTATTTTTTTTTTTTTGGGGGGGGGGAGGATGAATACCCATTCACCACACAATGATATTTCTAATTTGTATGCACAATAATCAATCTGCATGGTGTACACGCTCAATTTGAGATTGTTTTTGTATTATTTATTTTCTTTTATGTTCAACTACTCCCCGATGTGCTTCCTTAAAGGACAAGTTCACCTTCATAAACATAAGGATTGAGAGAATGCAGCAATTATTAGTATAACACATCAGTGAAATGTTTGAGGAAAATTGGACAATCGATGCAAAAGTTATGAATTTTTAAAATTGTTGTGTTGGAACCCGCTGGATGAGGAGACTACTACAGCTTGTGAGTCATATGCGTACAACAGTATAAAGAAAATGTAAAGAAAATTCAACATATTTTCACTTTTTTCGCACAATAAAAGAGCACTTGACTTGCCTCTTCCTAAAGGCAGGGGGAATAATATTACCCATAACATTTGTCGGTAACGAGTCGGGGGAATGTGTACTTTTTTCAAAACATGACATTTTGTGAAATTCTCTTTATATTTTCCTAATATTGTTGTACGCATGTGACATCTAAGTTATTTCACAGACTGCAGTAGTCTTCTCATCCAGCGGTTACTGCACAAAAACTTCAAAAATTCATAACTTTTGAACGGATTGTCGATTTTCTTCAAACTTTCAATGATGTGGTCTACTGATATTGCTACATTCTCTCAATCCTTATGTTTATGAAGGTGAACTTGTCCTTTAAGTTGGTTAGAGAGGCCCAGGGGTCATAGTGATTTTGACTGTTTTTTTTCCAACCCCGGCACCTATAAAGGGAAGCTCAACAGGAAAAGCCCCAAACTTGGTTTTCTTGTGTTTTTGCATGTTTTATTTGTTTCTCTATTGTCACTTGTATTGTTTAGCAAATGCCGAATAAATGAATAAATAAATGAATAAATGAATGAATGAATACATACATAAATAAATAAATAAATAAATAAATAAATAAATAAATGAATAATACTGGTAATAGTAATAATAATGATAATAACATTAATGATATTTATAACATTAATGATGGTAATAATTTTCCTGGGGCAGGGTGATTGTAAAAGGGGTGATTGTTAAGGGCCTTATTTTAACAAGGGGTTATTGCCAAGGGATGTAATACCCTGTGGCACTAACATTATACCAAGGAGATGGGAATCTCTTCCCACCCTCTCTTCCCAGCGCCCTGATTACACTAGTTAATGCCCTATGATACAATACGGCAATTCTGAAATGAGCGTTTACGCCTAAACACAAGTGGTGGCAGTGATAGCCATTGTGGAAATAGATACATCTATTCAATAATTAATAAAAAAAAACAAAGTATAAAGTAGACAATTATGGGCGATAACACGATAACTCCGTGACTTTTTTTAAATTTTCGTAGCAGAACCCCAGTAGTTGCCTGGTAAAGTGGAGTTGTGTTAAACGATAGAAATTGTGGTTAAAAAAATGGGACTAGAAATTCAACTTACAAAAAGTGTAACTAATTTTTAAATTCGAAAATCTCTTAAAAGGCAAAGGTATTCAAAATTACAACTTCTTTTATACTACTCTAAAGAGAAATCCAAAATTTCGGAACAGAAAAAGGAAATACAGTTTTAGCGAAAAAAGTTGTGTTAAAGCCAAAGGACATTCACTTGATTGCCGGGTAGTATATAAAGGGACAGTTTCGTTTTTGGTGAACACAGAGTCAATACAGAAGGGAGAAACAAGGCTTGATCATAAACTGTCTTAGATACAAACGATACAAATCGTAAATCTTTAGACTATTGTTTCCATAAAATAAAGCATCAGCATGATATCTCCCTGATTCCTGACAAATAATGCAAGGAACTTCGTTTTCTTTTTTTCTGTCGTAATAAATTCGTTCTATTAAAGGCAAGTTACGGAAGGGGAGGGGCAATAATCCGGGTGGTTGTTATCCAAGGGGTAACTGACCTGGGAGCATTGTTCTGCATATAATTCTTTTCGTGGTAGTTGGGGGGGGGGGGTTAGTTACCGGGTGGTAGTTATGCGGGGGTAGTTATCTGGAGGGTAGTTTTCCAGGAGGTAGTTAATGGGGGTGGGTGGGTAGCTTTCAGGGGGTAGCTTTCGGGGGGGGGGGGGGGTATCCAGGGGTAGTTGTCCTATTCACAGGGAGAATTGCCCTCGGGGTGATATCCCTAGGCGGTAGTTGTCCGGGGGAGGGGGAATGTCCTACGGGGTAATTGCCATGGAGGGTAGTTGTTCGGGGGAGAGGGGTAGTTGCCCGAGGGGGTATTGTCCTTGGGATCCGTTTGGTAGTTACGCGGTTGGTGGTTTTCCACAGGGCAGTTGTCCTGGACGCCCGCGGTGAAGGAATGGCATGTCTAAAATAATTATGCAGATCATTGTAAATTATTGTGTGCCTCTTGTCCTCTCTTCTGTCCTCTCGGGGGTCTAAGACAACTACCCCCTGGAAAACCACCCTCCGGATAACTACCATCCGGATAATTACTATACTTTTAGGTAATTCCCCTAGGGCGAAAGCACGAATTCTATTACATAGAAATGTATATATAACATATATATTGGTTGAAGGTAAATATTTACTTAGTTTATTATCTAAACGTAGTAATTTGACAAGTTTTGGTTCAGTATATACGAGTGTATTTGAGGTACGCATTGTTCTGATAGAAGTTGGAATTCATTCGATTGTCGCGCGAGATATTTATGTATATGATTCTTTTGATGAAAAAAAAATATTTTTGCAAATTGTTGTTATTGTTATTGTTATTGGACGAAATGATGACTAGGCAAACTGGTTATTAGACCAACTGATATCAAACAGTCTATTAGACCAACTGGCTGTAGACCAAGTGGTAATAGAGTGTAAACCGACCCGGACGATATCCTCTTCGAAATGGTTGTTTGAAGGTTAAATATCAATTCAAAACTCGTCTTTAGTATTACATGAGAAAAAGTACCAACGCACCCTTTCGGCAAAACCGGGGGGGGGGGGAGGCTTTGGACGAAGGGTGGGGTTCCAGTCAACGCGACGCGACCCAACGCTCCCAACGCCGGCAAAACAGGGGGGGGGGGGGGCTTTGGACGAAGGGTGGTGTTCCCATTAACGCGACGCGCCACCACCCAACCCACCCTTTCGGCACAAGCCCATGTATCAAGTGCATGTGTAACTTTCTCAACGAGGATGAGCAGTGCGTGCGTAGTGGTATGATTTTCCTTGAATCCAAACAGCAAATCAGAGTATTTATCACTGACTTTGACAAACTTTACTATTGGAGTATACGTTATTCTTTCAAAATTTCAAAAAAAAAAAAGAATATGAAGTTAACAAGGATATAGGTCTGTAATAAAGTTGTTACAGAACAAGTCCACCTTCAAAGTCATGTAGATTGTGTGAATGCATCAATATAGGTAGAACACAACAGTGAAAGTTTGGGGAAAAAAGGGATCATCCGTTCAAAAGTGATGAATTTTTTAAGTATCTGCATAGTCACTGCTGGAGGAGAAGACTACTGCAGTGTATGATGTCACATGCGTACAACGATATAAGGAAAATATAAAGAGAATTTCACAAAATTTACTTTTTGAAAAAAAGGTGCACATTTCTTCCACTTGTCACTGACGTATGTTAATGGTAATATTATTCCCCCTTGCCTTCTTAAAGAGTGAAGTCAAGTGTTCTTTTATTATGCGAGAAGAGTGAAGATATCTTTAATTTTTCTAATACGTTCTTTACATCGTTTTATTACACATGTGACATCACAAGCTTTAGTAGTCTTCTCATCCAGCAGTGACTAAGCAAAACCTTTACAAATTCATAACTTTTGAACAGATTGTCTGATTTCCTCAAACACTTGCTATTTTGTTCAATTAATATTGCTGCATTCACTCAATCCACATGTCTTTGAATGTGAACTTGTCATATAACATTATCTTTATTCCCTTTCTTGTGAAATGGGGTAGCTTTTGCGATCTTCATTTTATTTGGTACAAGGCCAGTGGTGAAAGAGACATGACATTGTATGATATGCTCCAATGGATCTACTGCATAAAGAATAATATTTTCCAACAAATAATTATCGATTCCGTCGCGACCTGGGCTTTTTCCTTCGTTGAGATTGCAACAAAAGTAATAATTTCTTCCTTGTTTGTTGGGCCTAAAACACACACACAGAGACACACACGCACACACACACACACACACAAATGTTTTGGGGCTAGATGTACCGGCAGGAGTATTCCTGGACACGTTACCTGATCTCATTTTAGACATACCAGAAAAGAAAAATCTTTACGAGAATATTCATAAGTAAATTGAAGGAGTAAGATCTGGGCCATACTTTTCGTGAATTCAATTATTATTTTTTTTTGAACAAACACTCAGACACGCATACACACATAAAGGTCTTTAAAATTCCAGTTGGTGAGGGAAGGCAACTGACGCGGTAACACCTGACCAACTCCACTTTCCCATTACATTACTCTTTTCTTCTTTGCGATATCTGGACACCCTATACAATTACGCACCCTTAATAAGTTAGTAGATGGCGCTGTTCATCCTGTCGGTCACGTGGGCCTCTTTTGCGTAGTGTCGGTCTCGTGGGCTTTGTTTGCGTAGAATCTGTCGCATGAGCCTTTTTTGGCGTAGTGTCATGTGTTGGTCTCGTGAGCTTTTTTTTTTTCTACTATCAAAGTCATGGGTTTTATTTGCCTAGTGTCGGACTCAGCGGCAGTATAACTCTAGGCCTATTTAACTTCATGACGAACTCATAAACTTTGTGTCGAACTCATGGGCTGTATAACTTTTGAACTGTATGACCTGTGGGTTGTATGACTTGTGGTCCGCATGACTTGAGGGCGATATATATCGTGGGCTGTATGACTCGTGGGTGTCGGTCTCGTGACTTGCATCCGAAAAAGAAAAATACTCTTGTCGCATCAGGCTCCGTCCTATGGGACTGCCATGCCAACAATCGACCGAAGTCTATAATCAATGCCTTCATTAGGCATTTTATTATCCTTGCTCTTTGTAGGCGACATGTCCTTTCTTAAAATGCTGTCATGCCTAAATGAAATACTCTAGTAACACTTCGACTCTCTACATACGTTTAGGCAAAATCCGTGACAATGACTTACCTGACAGGTCGAAGCCTTCTCGATGAGAATCTTGTAGAAGTCCACGTGAAATTCGAAGCTAGTTAGAGTTACTTTGTGCAGCACACAGCTGGAGCACATTCCCTTCGCCAAATCAGGTAAAGGAGGTAGTTTCTCTTTCATTCCGTCACGACGTAATGGCATTTCATCAAGACGTAATGATTGCTAATTAAATGGGAGCAAGTATTTATTTAGGAGTAAATAAAAATAACAATCTACATCATGTGCACATACTGGTAGACTGGTACGGAAAAAATATACAGATATTTATATTGGAGGTAGTTAGACCAGAGCAAAGGGAGAAATGTATGTTAAATCTATGTCGTAATTTAGAATCAGATGTCTGTGAAACGAGGAATGCATGATCTATTTTGTTGCATGTATAAGCCAGAGCTTATAATCAGTTTCAAATGCTTACAAAGTTCCGTAGATATATACACACTGTTTCATACACGCAGTTTCAAAAGCTTTTGCTTGAATTTATTTAAAACTTGGCATGTCTAATGATCTCTAATTGTAGTTATGCAGAGACACTCTTTTGTGTTTGCACCCGACTAGGCGTTGCCATGATAACTGCCTATCTTCTTGAAAATTTGTGGAGTGAATTACTTCCACAATTTTGAAGCAATTCAAATGAAGTTTGGTTTACATTATGGCATTGACGTATAGATGTGGAAGACATTAATTTTTTTGAGGGGGGGGGGTGTTTTTTCTGACAAATCGTTGTCATGGTAACCACAATTTTCCCCAAAACCTTGTGAATCGTATTACTTCCACAGCATTCAAACAGTTAAGGTCAAATTAGAAATTTATGATCTACAGGTGCAGATCATTGTGTAAGTATCAGAAAAAAGCGTTGCACGGTACTAACAACGTAATATTTTAATATCAAACTGAATCATTTAAGCTGTTTTCGTCAAATTTCGTCAGTGTGTAGAATAATTAATAAGACTGGGTATTTATCTCATACAGATGAATTTTTCCATAAGATCAGAAATTGTCAGATTTGTTTTATTACAATTTAGGGATGTTCATGTATAAATTATTCAAAAATGATCTTCCTGATATTTTTTTGAATATGTAAAAAAAAAAAATTATTCTATTCATAACTATCCCACCCGCCAACGTGACGATTATCACCTACCACGTACCCGAACCATTTTTGCGAAAAAAAAAAAACAATTATGTATACAGGGCCGAAATACTGGAACGATCTCCCCATAGAACTCGCAGGTTGTTTGTCTTTGTCGACCTTCAAATACAAATTAAGACAGAATTTATTGAATAATTACATTGCGTAAGTCCATTGAAATTTCCTTCTTTCTTGTTTATGTGCCTTTTCCTGCTGTGTTGGTTGTTGTCATTCAAATCAGTTAAGCCTCTCTGCTTGCGCTCTTAAATTCCTTCACACCAGTACCCTTTTTCGTACCCTAAGACTTCGGAACGCGTGAACAGCTGGCTTGTTGTATTCCCCTCAGTGCTATACTGGCTGGTAATTCTAATTCTAATTCCAATTCTTCCTTGAATGTTAGTACTTGTATGTTTACTCTTTAGGTTTCCCGTATCTCCTCCGAGGACTGGCATGTCGAGTTGTTCTCTTTTCACCATTATTCAAATCATATTATTACACTATTGTCAACATTGTTAAATCAACTGTTCTTACATCTGCAGAATGTGGTTGTCTGTATATCACTATTAATGTATTGAGAAGATTCTGTTAGTGCCCCAGGTATTTTTGCCTTTCATTTTTGTTTCTCTTTATTTTGGTCCTACGTTGCATCCGTGCTCCTCATCTTTACACTCTGTTCAGAATTTGGGACCTACGCTTAACAAGCTCGCTTTTAAGTAGGTTCCATCATATTTCTTTAGCGTTATACATAGAACCAAACGTACGATGATTGACCGCTATATGTTTTACATGCTTACATTAATTTACTGTACATCCAAGCCGGATATTATGATTCACTATGTTTTTATTACATTTGATGTACATTCCTTCTTTGAGAAGTATGAAAATAAATTGAATTGAATTGAATTGAATTGAAAATTTGGTGTATATAAAGAACTATAGATGTATTTGTGCAAAATTTCATTCGTGTGTGTACCCGACAAACCCTTGATCAATTCCTTTCCATAGGAGTCTTAGCTGCTGGAGCGGGGATATTATTCAACTTCAGCGATAATTAAAGTTAGGGTACTTGTCATGGGGTATATTTGTCCTAGACCCGTAAATCATCATTTTACATTATCTTTCCGTCACTCTAAAATAACGTCACAGCTGCATCACTCACCACTTGATCATTGTGTACCATAAACGCAATGCCTGACGATGTATGCTCTGACATACGCGATGTTAATTCATACTCTGTCCATTGTTCTCCCAAAGCTCTGGCGGCCTCCTTGGTATGACATTCAAACGCCACGTCAATGCAGTAATCCTGGTAATCACACTTTATCAGGCTGCCAATGATATCAAGACTAAGCTCCTTCTCTAAAGCTGTGAAGTAAAGTACGTAACGGAACTCTTCGAATCGGTGCTTGAGAAGTGTTTTCTTCAGGTCATTGTACTTGGCGCGATCATTGGTGAATAAATGTTCAATGTATTTCCCTGCAGTATAATCCTGAAACAATTTGTGGGTGAAAGAAACCGTTGACACAGAGAAAGAGGGAACGTCGTCAACAACCCTTTCTATTGTCAAAATCCCGACTCTGCAGCATATTTCCATGGCATTTCGACATTCTCTGAATTGTTCTTCGCGAAATGAATGTTTTTTGTCCAGTAAACCATTCAGTGCTATCTCACTTATATCTTGAATTGCCGTACCAGCTTCCTTCAAATGTTCAATAGAGTTCAGGTTCTGCAAATTTTCGCATACTTTTGACGCGTAATTTTCTTTCAGAAAACAGATAATTTCTTCAAACACCTGGCGAACAGTTTGCGTTTTTTGCGTTTCTTGGCGTCTCTCTTCACTTAGATTATTCCACATGAGGCAAAACATAGCACAGTAGATGGGAAAAGAGGCCATGTTTATCCTTATAACATCGTTTTCTTCCATGACAGTGATCAAGTTTTCGGCAAGAGAGCCCTTATCTGTAATTTGAAAGTACCGCTTGATATGAGTTGACAAATTATCCTTGCTAAATCCTTCGACTCTAACAGATGTGTACGCTTCGGAAAGATTGTAACCATAAAGTAATGTATTTGCCCTCCATGGTCGCGTGGTCACAATCACCTTGCAGGACTTATATTGCTTTAATTCTAAAATGCGAATGATCTCACTGCTCGCCTCCTCGCCTATTTGTCCATCATACTCATCGAAACCATCAAACACAAGAAGAACTTTATTTGGATTTTCTGAGATGTAGTTGTCTATCTGGTTCTGTGTTGCCGAATTTGAATCAGAGAGATACCTTTTTATAATACCACTGATACTCTCGTTGTCAGTGACATCACGAAGAGGAACTAGAAGCACCATGTCCAGATCCTTGAGAGTCCTACCGTGGCACCAGTCCCAGACAATCTTTGCACAAAGAGTTGTTTTGCCGATACCTCCTTCACCCTGGACAAGAATGCGCTTTGAAGCGATGGTCAAGAGGTCACCATATTCTATTGGTGTCTTTCTTATGCTAGAAAGGTCTTTAGACTGAGTCAGATTGGTATGTATTTCATCCATTTCAAAATTTTCCCTAAAGCTAAGTGGATCAAAGGTGTCTTTCCATCTTGATTGACGGTAACGCGCTTTCAGCTCTTCTTGACACTGCTGTACTTGTTTCTCTGTAAGCCAAACTGAGCTACGTACTGGAATTGAAAAGAAACAGAAAACAGACAGTTGATATATTCATTAAATAATTATGTGTACATTATGAACAAAGATAGATAGAGAGAAAAGAGGGGGTATCAACCTATTTTCCTCTCCTTCTATTGCTTGCCTTGATTGCGGTTAAAAAAATACAACTAATCATCTCTCCGGCTTTGCTTTCAAAAGGGCAGATTGACTTTTGTTTATGCTGCTAACACTTTATTTTCTCAAAGGCATGCTGTACTGACAGTACTGCTCATTTCATGACCCTCGTGGGAAATTTCAAGAGTACGTTATCGTACAGAAGAAAATAATGGTTATAGCGTAACTGATTACTGATGGCAGTGAATATTTACCCCATGCTTGAGAACTACGACGCATTATTTTACAGTATTCCCAACCAGTATGTATTTCACGAAGCCATTTAGAAGCAAATGATTTCTATATGAAGCATTTTACTTTATAATCAGTAAAGAGGATACTGGGGAGTGGAATAAATTCATCACGAAAATGAGCATTTTGTGTAAATTTTATGATATATCAATGCCAGCAAAACCTTCTGGTTGTTTTAGCATTTCAAGATTTTCAAGAAATGCAGAAACCCAACTTCCACTTATTGATATAACATAATTATAGGCGAATCGCAAGAAACCATTGAAAAAAGGTAGCATGTACAACCATTTAGGAGAATCTGAATTCCCCTTGAGGTAATCCCTCCGATCCTCCATTAAAAAAAAGAATAAAACTACAGTCACCAATATGTATCAACTCCTGGCACTACTTTAGCTCTCGTTCCAGAGATCTAGCTGGTTCTGGAGATTTTTTAAGATTCCTTGGTATTCCTGGGGTCTCCAGGACGCTATCGAAGAAGGGGGGGGGGGGCATTGTGCCCATTTGAACAAATTCAGATCCGATCTCCTGACTGATGTTATTTGCCAAATATGGTGAAATCTGTCAAGGTGTTTTCCAGGAGAAGTTGAAAATATACAAATTATAATGCCCAACGTAGACGGAGGCCCGGACGATGATCCATCTTCAATGGCTCACTCGAGCGTGTGAGTCAGGCACAGTAAAATGGTTATTCAAATATTTCATGGTAGGAATATAATTCACATCTATTGCACTCCTTGTCATACCCATTAATTCTTCTTCATTATCTTCCTCATGAAGTTGATTTGGTTCGTGTGGTCTCCGCCAGCATGGAATCCGGTCACATCCTGTGAAACAAATCAAGAACATTGACAAGACAATGATACTGATGGTCGTTTTCCAACGAGGTCTTTCTTAACGCATTTGGAAGTTATTCGAATATCATTTTGATTTTGATCATTAAATTTTAATCTTCTTAATATCAATGTAACATAATTACATCTTGAATGACTTGCATTTCGTTTACATTTGCGTCACAAAACTTTTAAAAAACTGTCCTATTAGTACAATCAATATCTTAAAATTACGATTATTTGAAGGGTATTGTGAAACAGCCATTCTTTATAACTCACTTGTTTTGCGTAATAGTTTTTTATATAATTAATGGCATCCAAACAATGAATAAAATATCCAACAATTACAAGAAAATCTAAACCTTTTCTTGGTAGGTAGTCCGGATGGTACTTCTGCAGAAACTTTCCAACAAGGAAAAATAGAACGACCAGGGCAACGGTTAATCCAATTATTCCACTGATGAGTCCAACATTATCACGCTTCCCTGAAATATGATGCAGACAGTTTGGTTGAAATAGGTTATTTGTTCGTTAGTTTAGAAAACCAGCAAAAATGTAGAAATACACCCCTCAATTATAACGCTGGCGTGTTTTCCCTCTGTAAGAAGGAAATGGTTAAATATGACTCTAGGTAGAACTGTTCAACATAATTAATGCTGATAACTCAAGTTGCTAAGAGAAAATGCTGTAAACAGTCGAAATGTTTATTTGGCAAAGTAATCGAAATATTTTTTTTTTGGGGGGGGGAGGCACGTGTTTTAATGCTTAACAGAACACATTGTGTGGTAACGATATTTTACTCATAAGTACTCGACAAAATTAAAATTTTTCGTGACAAATCTTAAGGAAAATAGGTTAAATATTGCTTTTTTTTTGATCCGTTATCATTCAGAAAAAAAAAAACAAAACATATTGGCAAGTTTCACATACCTGGTATAGGCAGAACGGTGATTTTAACTGTTGACACTTCATTCATCATTGACTCACCGACGGCGTGGCATTGAAAAGTTTGCTCTGTCCCATTCAGGCCTAAAGCCGAAACAGTGATCGTCTCAAACCTCTCATATGAGTCGTCCGGTAGTGTTGTCTGCTGAGAGCTCAAGGAATTAAGTTTCTTTCCCGACTCCTCCTGCCACAGCATTGAAATGTTAGGTTTGAATCCACTCACGACACAGGTAAGGTTGAAGGTAGGGGTGTCGGAGGTAGCTTGGTATGTACACCGGCTTCGATGGGATTGACTTGTAGTGACACATTCCTCGATTTCATGCTTCGATGCGATCGCTTGTGAATTAAAAAAAAAATCTTTTCTTTTAAAGATTACATACTTTGCATTAGCATTCAAATTTTACCCTGGAATTACTCAGACAGCAATTAAATGCCTACGGTATCTTGTGCTTTGTCAAGTATGTTGAAATTGAGGCTAGATGACGAAATATTCCCAAGAGGTGAACGGCTCTATAAGCGTGTAAGAGTAGAAGGTTATAGTCGTTCGTAATTCCAAAGGTTTGTTCGATATAACGAAATAAAGGAATAGCGAACCTTATTTCATGTTCAAATTAAGTGACCTTCGGAACATTGAACATCAACCAATAATATGAAGAAGTATTTTCAGTACAGATAAAAGATTCCATGTCTCATGTCTCGATTTTCAAAGTCACTCAGTTTGTTGTCGGTATCCATGCAAAATGTCAAGTCTACCACAGTTATACTTGCATCTTCTGAAAAGCGCTTGGCTTAACTGGGTTCACCGTCATGGATTCCTTATACATCTCGTGCTACCAGGACATTTTGTTACGTGTCACCTTGTGGTCATAAGGTTTCTGTGAACGCTTTATATCTTCCAAACATTGTCGAAATGAATTGCATTGTTATATCATCTCGATTTCACCAATCCTGTGTATATGATATAGATGATATATGATATAGGTGCTCCATTTGCAAAATTTTACAAAACCCTGAAACTTTCACAATAAAACCCATCAAGTCTTCAAGATATTAATAATATGTGATGTAAATGATAGTGTTATGATAATCGTTATCCTATGACAAAACAAATAAATCATCATCCTTTGTTGGCAGAATGGAAAAAGAAAATGTTTATATCTGAAATGCCGATGTTTCAAGACATCTGGAACTCTCTGTGACGTTGAAACTTTAAACTCCAAAACACCGTGAAATCGTGCCAGAAAGCTGTGAAAAGTGGTGGTACGTGGTAAATATTTGAAGTCGACAACCGTGCTGTTGCAACTGATAGACATGTGTCCTACATCGACGTAAGCAATTTATCAATCAGCTGCAATGAAAACATCTCGACGGAAGAATCTCATGAATTTGAACCGTGCTGTTGCAAACAAACAGACAAAAAAAAAAACAACAACGAACGAACACACAAACAGAAACAGAAAAGAAACAAAACTAAGCACTAGAGTGAGCACTAGAGCTCACTTCAGCATCGCAAATTTACCTTTTACACAATCTTGGAGACCATGATCTTTATTTAGAAAAACATAGCAAACTTTGGGAACTTTGTGGGACTGAGACGGGCATGGAGACGGGCATGGCAACTTTGCGGGCATAGAGTCCATTGTGTATACATTGTCCGCGGAACCCGCGGGGCACAATTTTGGCACTTCAAATTACTTTTTTTAAAGAGACGAAATTCGAGAAAAATGATATAACAAAATGTCAAAACTTAAGACTTTCCGATAATAAGGCTCGCAGATTCTTCCAATAAAAGAAAAGTTAAGGGTGGAAGGGTAAAGGGTCATGGTTAGGATTGACCCCCTCCCCTTTCATCCTATAATCGTACCGCAGTCTCCTGTATATTACATCACATGCACTTGCAATAATACTTCACAAGAGTTTGTAGAAAATTTGACAATGTGTTTTGAAAGAAAATATCGAAATGTGAAAAATGGTCCGGAATTACTGTAGGTCCCCTCCCTATTCAGTTAGATTACTTTTCCCTGGTAAGGTTACTTCCCACTCCCTCACTGGTCACGATAGGCATAAATATGCTACTTACAATTAATCGTCATGAAGACTGAATTGTCTACATCTTTGAGATTCTCCAGCACCACCTGGCAAAAGTAAAGACCCTCATCTGCTATCTCTAGGTCTGTGATCACAAGGTTGAAGTTTTCGTCGATGTCGAAGCGTTCTTCCCCACCCTGAAAGATTCCATCGGCAAAACTAGCCTTGGCCGTCCTCGGCTGCTCTTCTGAGATGCTCTCCTTGACCCAGACCACAGCTACAGGCTCTTCTTCGATGTTACATGGCAGTCGGATGTCCTCCCCTTTCCATCCTTGAACGTTGGAGGCAGTACCTACCCCAATGGATAGATAATGAAAATGTGAGTATGAAGGGCTCACACGGATTGATGATTCCCCGTAGAGACGTGTCTTCAAATTCAAAATTCAAAAAATTCCGTAAAATATTGCTGTAGAAATGAGGTGTTTTATCTTCTATAACCTGAAAGAGTGACGGATACTCTTCATTCATCAAATTCCCGGGGGGGGGGGGGGTAGGGGCTTCTTCAGCTGAAACTCTGCCAAAGAGTTCGAAAAGCGAAACTACGAGTTCTTTTTACTCATAAAAAAAAACACATACTTTCTGTACATGCACCCAGTCAAATATATAATTCCTTCAAATTCAACGGTAAGGCTTTCATCTTCCAATCATTGCTGTTTGTAGAGGAATTCATACCCAATATCTGCAGCTATACAGTTTTTTGTCCAAACTTCAATTCTGAGTTTTAATCAGTTTTCTTCATTTATCTTACTTTATTTGGTACGATTTTGTGTTGCGGTCAGGAATATTCTATTATATCTATCCGTAACAGGTGTGTGCCCTAAAGCATTTTCGAGACGAATTCGTGACTTGAGGAAAGTGGTTTCCACGTTCAGTCACGGTTATTGATGTTCAAATGTTGACCTGCAAAATATTCATAAGATATGGTCTGGCCTTCGGGGGGATACGCCATTTATTGCCCGAACTAGAATGGTATTGCCGAGTCAAAGACGAGAGCATTGTTATTCTAGTGAGGGCAATCAATGTCGTATCCCCTGAAAGTATAGGCAGTCCATGTTACTATTACAGTACTCTCCGCATAATCGGGTGGGCTAGGGCAGAGCGTTTCTTACCCGATTAAGCGGAGTACCCGATTAACTGAAGAACACGTCTCATTCATAATATTGACACACACAATGTGTATGTACATGCATTGTACACTGCACCAAACACCTACACTGTAATCACATGCTTAACACGCGTGCTTGCACGGTCCATTATACAAACCGTACAATTGATCAGTCATGAGCAATGATTTACACTCTATTATGGACAAATATGTCTTCAGAAAACTTTGTCGTTTGACTGGAGACTGCTCGCTACCACGCAGACTTTTTCCAAAAGGAACACGTCTATTTGCGTGTACTAGTCACGTAGAACGTCGGGTTACTTTTCAAGAAGTGACTGGGGAAAAACAAAATTATTTAATTGGTGCATGGCCTGATTTTCTTTGCAAACTTCCGTATTGTGAATGCTGTTGCGGAGCTAGGGAGGAGCGCAAGTGTGTTCAACTCCCGTCTGTCTATTCAATTGTGAGCGCCAGCTACATGTGCAATGTCCGTTTACGTGTGGCAAGTCGGTACTGTATGATACATGACTCTTATTCCGATTTCATGTTTAATCACTCCCCAAATGATCGGTCTTCTTTGCAAATTAAGCAGAGACTGCAATTAGCCGAGGAAAATTTGACATTCTTGTTTTCTTAAAGTCTTATATTTGCGATAAAATGTGGATAGAAATTAGACTAGAAGAAATTATTTACCCATTTATGCGGAGAGGCAACCCGATTATCAGGTAATTTTAACGTGCATTGGAACTGATTTTTACATTACTACCCAATTAAACGGAGTACCCGTTTAAGCGATACCCGATTACGCGGAGAGTACTGTATTACCCATTTCAGGCGTCTTCGAGCTGTAGCTCAAATCATTACAATCGTGCTGACAATTGAACTTCCCGATTTACAGTTACAAAATCCACTAGGCGCCCAGGTCGAACCCTATACACCAGTGCGCTCAAAATACCAACTACAATTGCCCGGCTAAACTACCTTATATGTGTAATAAACATAAATATTGTATGTCTGCGTGGCTCGCTGCCAGCATGCACGCTCGTGACTGCCACGCCCAAGATCACGTTTGCGATTGTTCCGTCCGAAAGAAATGAAGGGTGTTTCAGTTGAATATGAGTCCCATTTCTAATCCTCTCTCTTGGCAGGGGTGGGGATGGGGGTAGGTATTACAAGGACGAGGATAGAGATGCGCCGAAAAAAAAGGCAGGAAAAAAAAAATGTTCCTTAACTAAATCCGTTCGTCCAAAGGTATGCCTTTTAACTATCAAAGGCACACATGTTAAATGTTATTAGTCACAACAAAATGTTAGCCAAATCATTAGGTGCATAAATTATCAATACAAAGAGAGGGGTTAAAGTTGAACAACTGTTGTTTCTGGGCTTTGGTGGCATTGAGCAGTAAGGACCGTCTGTTTTCTTAATTATGTTTAAATTGCATTCAGACATATTGTCTCATGAAAAATAGCAAAATAGAAAGGACGAAATTGAGTCTAAGTTTACAATGGATTTCTTTTTTTATTTTTTATTTTGAATAATGAAAGTAGACCAACATAATATCTCATTGTCTTTTTCTAATATTTCATTACATTTACTTACATTTTTTTTTTACAGGAGTGTTACTGAGAACTTCTCAACATTGTATAAACATACTTCATGAAATAATATTTTTTTTTCTCACCAACTCAGAAGTAATCTTATCAGATAGGTTTTCTTCAAATGTCTTTGATACATCAAACCATCTGAGGTATAGCCCATTCATCAAAGAGTAATATTTTCGTCTATACTTTATTGAAACATCTGTACATCGAATTCAATAATTGAAGACCTGAATATAAGAACGACCCAAGTCCAATTTTTGGCCAAATTCAGTTTGAAATGGGAAATTGTAGCTTATGCATGGACTCATCTTGTGTATAAATGATAAATCCTAATTACCCCCGGAAGTGCCTGAAATGAATGAGTTAAGTCTTATATTAATGTAAGAATGAAGGCCTTGGGTCATTCTTACATTCATATTATAGCGCAACCTCTCATCCTTCTCTCATCTCTACAGCAGAATATCATGTATATGAATCAAAGAACGACCCAAGTCCATATGAATCAAAGAACGACCCAAGTCCACCACACAAAATGGCCTCTCCACAATTAATGTAAATGTTAATTGTCATGATAATATATGTTCTAATTTGTATATACAATGTTGCCTTCCCATCACAGTTAAATAGAATATTATTGGACAAATAAAAAAGATATGAAGTTTTTTTTTTTTTAGTTTACTCGAAATGGTCTTCCATGGACTTGGGTCGTTCTTATATTCATATACTCAATTAGGTCCTCAAAGGTTTTTACAATATTACCACAAACTCTTGAATCACCTATGGTACATAGTTCTCAAACAATTCAGGGTAGAAAAAAAATGGCTCGTGTTTCAGACTAATTTCTTTGTTCCACCATAATTATTGAATCTTGTAAGTAAAAATTAGATATACCGATATCTTTGTGAATGCTGTCTCTACAAATGTGCAAAACCTTGGGAGTTTCTACCAACTGGGAACTGCATGATTCATTCAAAACACTTCATGGAGCATTTGCCTTCAACAAAACTATTTATCTGCATAAAAAAAATCTCACTGTCATGTAATTTTCAATACACGTCCAAGTGCTAGAGTATAAGGGGTCAAAAAATTAACAACCCAATTCATTTTCTCAGACTGAGCATTCACTACAGGGTCTACGATGCGCAGACGACCATCGTTATAGCCATGAAACATCAGAGGTCACTTTACTCTATCGTTCCCTCCTTTATATACCAAAAAAAAAATGAACTATTTAATCGTTTAAAAATCGCCGGGACATGTCAAGGCATAAAGCAAAGAAAAGCAGAAAAAAAAGTTGAGGTAGGCGTAGTAATTTCAAGACTGCAATTTTCCATATAAGAGATAGACTCTTTGGACGCCAACAATTTAGTAGGGCCCTACATGTTCTATATGTGTCAACTTTAGCACATAATTCAATTCGTATAAAGATTTCGTATTCAAACCAAAATGATCCCTAAGGCTTTAAATGAAATAGATTTCCATTGTAGACCATGTGCAGAAATGCAGATCGCTTCAAAGAGCCAGTGGACAGATTGATATTTAATACAACCTGAAAATTCAACAAATTCAGTCCGGTATCGAATAAGTTCTGAAAAGACATAATGACACATTTTTTTTTTCTTCAAATCAATATCTTCGACAGGTATTCCTTTAATGTGAGTCTTGCTCAAGTTAGATATTTCCAATGTTTCTATAGCTAAGATAAAGAGTAAATGGAAAATAGGAGAACCTTGAAAGATGCATCTTGAAAGAAGAGTATAGCTATCTATGGTAAAATACCCATTGGTAACAACCAAGGAGGTATACCTCCTTGGTAACAACACATGTTATCCTTTCATTATGAAAGGTATACTATCTATTGAGAAGAATTGTCACCAAAATTATGCTCCTCAAAAATATGAAAAATAATGAATGATCAACCCTATCCAAAGCTTTCTCAAAGTCTAAGGCACAGTGGAGCCAGGAATGTGCATAACTTCAGAGTATACAATGACATCCACCAGATATTTCTGTTTGCGCTAATATTTCTTCCAGCCATAAAACATTACTGATCATCTTGAACAATTTTACGTATCTTATTTTATGTAACGTGGTATGGATGAACGTGAATCATCAAGTTACAGAGATAGTACATTGATATCTTATCTTGTATGATATCGAATCTTTATATTCTTAGGTTACAACGTTATTAACGACTTCTCATTGAATCCGGTAACGCGTATAGTATGTGACGAACGAAAAATTATACGCATCAAGTGTAACAACGCCAGGGTCAAAGTTCATGTGGGATTCCCCGCTGCCTCAATACGGCTATTCACGATCAGAATGCAATTTCAGTGCCGAATGGTAAAGCCCACCATTGGCAGACCACGACGCAATAGGGTTCCAATACAAGATGGCGTCAGTGTCTCTGCCTAAAACCGCGAGTGAATTTTTCTTAAAGATTGATGCACCCATCAACATACAGTATTCATCAATGTGTAGTTTGAAATGTACAGTGCTCTTTCTGTGTCAAATCCTGTCTAAAAAAATAATAGTACAAATATAAAAAAATAATTCCCTTCAATGCGTTTTATATCAGTGGACTTAATATTTAACATGTGTGTGTGTGTGTGTGTGTGTGTGTGTGTGTGTGTGTGAAAGAGAGAGAGAGAGAGAGAGAGTGTGTGTGTGTGTGTGTGTGTGTGTGTGTGAGTCACGTTTATTCACCAACCTGACATGTAGGCCCTCTAATGATCATTGATGTTTTTCTGATGATATTGCTGGTTGCACTGTGTGGTTGTACACGTATTTATAAACACCGTTTGAACAGTGGTATTATTTTGAAGCTGACAAAGCTACAGTGATATGAGCTCAGGTTCATTGAATAATCTTAATGATTTATACATACCTTCTGCAGCGGTGCTACATATCACACTAGCAGTCAATGTTAGTAGCACAACGAGGTCGTATCTTCTATCCATTGCAGGTAGTCAATGACTGAGGCAACATATAAAACAGAGTGAATTATACGTTTTGATTGTAATTATGTTCCAGAAGTCTGTCGAAGAATCGGCGTAAATACAGCTTTCATGAAGGGTATGATGTTCATTGGCACGTTACTCCTCATGTAATCTACGCTTTTGAGACAAACGAGAGGGTGGGAAGTGTTCCACCCTGAGACGCAGCCGTTTGCGATTGTTGATGTCTCCTTGTTTCTCATATTCTGTACAACATGTCGATGGGGATCTTTCTATCGCGTCGCCGAGATCATTTAACGCAGCCGGTGAGCGAGGTGTGGACGTTTAGTCTCAATTGGAAACCTTTTCAAATTGGCACAGGCGGTCATGTCTCCACGTACAACCGCACTGGCACCGCTCGTAATTTATGTGCGGCTATGAATCGCTATATGGCCACAGACTTATCAATCCATTTCACAGACAAGCTGCAAGACTTTCTGCAAGGAGGATGTACCATTTCCTTTTTATCGAGAAAAGTTTATACCAGCGAACAAATTCCCGTTGTGCACATTAACATAGTATGCCATAACGCATTGTAATGGGACACGCTCGCTCGCGGACATGTACCTTTGTGCATTTTGTGCCTTTGTGTTTAGCAATCTGCACATACAATGACATACAGTACTGTCAGTGTGACCAGAGATAATATACATGTATTAATTTCTAGGAACAGCGAAAATTATGCTTATTTGAAAAAAGATCTCAACAGTTTGTAAGGACTTGGAGAGAACATTATGTCCAATATGTACACTAGAAAGCCGACTATGAAGAAGATTCCCGTTCCGTCATGTCAGCCATATATATGGACGCCATTTTTATATCAAAAACAAAAGGGTCTGAAAACCTCAAGCAGACGACAAGGCATCTGCCTTTTATTAGCCTATGAAAGATGCTGCTTTTGGCAGGGATTTTTTGAACATTATGTTTACTTTGTCCATTGCGAATTTTTGACACGTAAAATGCAGCAAGGGAAAGACAATTTCTTTTAAGCGTAAGTTAGATTAGATTAAAAGAAATATAATGTCAATTCTAGAGGTATTCATTTATTGTAGTGTTCCTCATGAATAGTATAACTATTATGCAGAACACTGCAGTAAAAGGGATGGTATGGTTTTGACTGAGATTCGACTTAAGGATCTTAACTTTTTATTTGTAAGGTTTTCTTTTTTTATTTTTTGTAAGATAGCAAGAAACTAATATGAATGAATTATGAAAGTGCATTTAATTCTTAAAGTAATTCACAGTCTATTTGATGAAATCGATTGCTGTACTAAAAGTTGTGATAAACGGTGGGACCAACCTTTACTTTTGGATATCCCAGCCATTTCAAAACAGATTTTCATAAAAACAACAACTTTAAATTCCTCTTATATAAGTTCTTTTCTATTTAATAAGTGCTTTTTTGACAAAAATCGGCATTGAGAAACAAAGTAATTCTCAGTAGTAAAAACCGATTTTCCTTAATAAACTTTAATTTCCTATTATAATTGCATTCGCTTTCATAATTCATAAGTAGTTTCTCATTATCGCACAAACAAAGAAAAATGATAAAATTAACATCTAAAACTGAAACAAAGTTATACCGTTCCTTTAACTTCACTGTTTTCACTTCATGGTAAAAATGTTACGGTTCAAATAACCGGCCCAAAACTTCAATGTGAGAAATGCTAAAAATGAAGAAAAAAATCCAAACCTTCCGAATAAAGAAAACTTATTTCATTTTTGGATTAAAAAAGCTTCAGAACAAGAAATTTTCTGGATAGACAAATTGTAAATGAATCATAAAATCTCTTGAAAAAAGTGTAGTACTGACAGCTATTGCAGAAACACATAATTGCATTATGTACTTAAAGGTATTGTTTACCATTGAGAGCAGGGATAAAAAAAAATGTTGGAGTTATCTCATTTCAGCATGTGTGGTTGTATCACAAAACATCCTGCAATTAAAAAAATTGCGCAATAAAAAGCCTAAAATATAAAGAGGTATCAATGTTTTTGTCAATAAACCATAACTATAGACGATTTATTCTCGAAAAAAATTCTATCAAAACTTTTGTTTACATTTTCTACATTTACAATGCCAAGCAGTAATATACAGATTAACATTCCTATACATTAGTTATTTCTATCTCTAACTCACAATTTCGAACCATTTTGAATCACTAAAGTTGAGTGTTTGTTTCATCTGCAAATGGTAGATAATGTGTTTAATAGATCACTTTAATCATAGCCATAACTTTTAAATCTCTTTGTAAATGAAATCAGATAAGGCCATTCGTAAATCCCCATATCCCCGTATTTGCACATCTTGATACTCTCATTCTGAGTGTCGATCCTAGAGAACGGTTGTTCTTTTGTGACGAGGAAAGGACTGTCATCTCAACAAAAATCTTTATATTCATTTTATTGTGACTGCAACATGAAGTACTTACATCATGAGAAAGGAAAAAAATGATTTGATGTAGTTTGTATCTAAATGATTTATTGAATTTGTTTGAAAATCGTGATAGTTGGTAGAAAATCTATTTTCACTTAATTCTGTGTTTGTATCTTTCGAATCGCCCTATGTTATAGTCTTGGGGAAAAACGTAAATGATTTGTGAAGTAATTTATCTTTGCTTGTAACGAATAACATCGATTTAGAATTAAGAATTGATGTCATTAGTGTGGGAACTAAGTCATAAAGGAGCTAAGGCTCGGGATTCGTATACAAAAAGGTCTTGGGTTTTGAATCCTCCCCTCTGCGTTAATACTTGGACAGGATATTTGCCGTCAATGTTTGTGTATAGGCATATTTCACAATAATGGCATGCAGAGTTCTCCGGGAACAACAATGCCAACACTGAAGGCACAACACTGCATAAAATAAGACCAGATGTACATATAATGTAGATATAGTATTATGTTGAAATGCAAAACAGATCAAATATTATGAATGCATGATTTCAATATTTCTCTTTATGGTTGAAGGGAACTTATTGGACCATAATTGCTGGAGTTTGTGCGTGTGTGTGAGTGTATCCGTCATATTTTACCGTTATACCTAGCAGAATGATAATGCGGTAAGTAGTGGATTAATGTTACTTCATCAGATTGTCCGAAACGACTTTTTTTACATACCTCTTGGACTTTTGCTGAATATTTGAAAGAGAAGAAGAGAGATAGAGAGACAGAGAAAGGAAAGAGTGCACTATGATAGAAAAAAACATTCGTTGACAACTGTTTACAGCATGTGTTTTAGAAAAAGAAGTTGAAGCATTGGAGAAGAAAACTTTACAAAACAGGAAGTAAAAAAATAACTTTTTCTCAGTTTCAGTTGTCGCAGCAACATCCAGAGCATTGAATAAAACCATCCGATTGCCGATTGTAAAATTAATCACATGTAATTACGTAGAAATGGTGCGATATTTTAATGATATGACCTTTCAATTTCGTACCTCTGAAAAACAGATTCATTACCGGAGAGATTTAAAAAATATATGAACGTAATACTATAATGATAACAAAAAGGTATGCTTCATTTGATCTCTAGGAGTTTAAACAAAAATCATGGTGGCATGAAATAGTTCTCTGTGAACTTAATTTGAAATGTTCTGTGTTTGACTTAAGTAAGCCACGGATATGTGATAAGACGCTTTTATTATTTGAAATGGATGATACACTTTTAAACATATTGACAGACATGACAGAAAAGCTTGAGGGGTTGCTCTCTTAGTTAATGACTTATTTGATGTTAAAGTCCAAAAAGATATGATTTAGATTCATCCAAATCATATTAAATGATGTTAAAAATATTGTTGTTGGTAAAAAATAGAGACACTCTCACGAATCATTTAATGAACAAATATTTTCAAAAAAAATCATGTGAACATACTCCCTATAAGGGCGTGGGGATGGGATATTGTGGTATTCTTATTTGTTGAAATATAATTAAGCCAAATGTTTTTGTGAGGTGTTTATTCATTCATATCAAGTGATGTATATACTTGATGTATAGAAAGGTTTTAATCTATTTTTAAGTACATTCATGCTGGAAAAAGCACCATGTCCCACAGTGTGAACACACTGGGAACACTGTGTGAAATCTCTTCCCATTCTTAAATTCAATCGTTTTTACATTGTGAATTAAGAGTAAATCAACAATTCTGAGTGTGACCCAGAACACTACCTTGTAAACACTCCGTGAAAACCCCAACCACAGTGTGAAATAATCTTCATACTTTGTTATTATGCGAGTGTTTTCCACATAGCCAACTATGTGAACACATTTGGATTTCACTGTGGGAAACTGTGAAATAGATAGAATTTCAATTTCATCTCGTCGAATGGATGAAAGGAAATGTTTCCCCCGCAAAAAAAAAAAAAAAAAAAAAATGATCGAATGCTTCGCTTTCATGTACAATAAACAGTAAATTCAATACAATTTTTATATGAGAAAGAGAAATTAGTGAAAGGAAGAAACAGAGAGATTAATTGAATTCAATATCACCGACTCCAAGAACGTAGTAATTATTGTCTTTTTTTTACAGATGATTAAATGTAATAAATCTAAAGCATTAGAAGCCATTAATGACAAACTGTAGAAAAGAGGAAAACATTCAACACCCTGGTTACTTCTTAAAAAGGTGATAAGCGTATTAATATTTCATAATCAGGTTATTGCTCTTGATATTAGACATTGTTAGAACGGAAAATGAATAAAGTAAGACACCTCAGATACTTGATGCGATTTTCGCTGTTTCTTCCATTCTCTATTATAATTTCATAATATTGAATCTATTTCTCATACATCACGATAAGACCAATCAATACTATACATAACTGGACAGAAATATTGCATCTCAATTCAAAACGTGAGAATGTGTGCTTCTACAGAAATAAAAGCAATGATTTAAGTGCAAGTAGACAGCACAAGGTTATATTTCAGGAAATGTCGGAACTAGGGCTTATGTTTCATTACGAAAGGAATGTGAATGTGACGGGACCAACTTAAAGCAATATTTGTCAGTACTACTCAGTTCTTTAGGTTGAATACGTTGGAAAGAATGCAAACTGAAGAAGCAAAATTAGCCATGAGAATAAAGATATTACATTTCTGCTGATAATGAACAACAACAACACAAAAAAGACAGAAAGAAGGAAGAAAGGTAAGTACTTTTTTCACACTCGGGGTTGAGGGAATATTGAAAAGTGTTGTTGAAACCAGTCTCTCTTAATTCTAATCCATAGTTGATTGGTAGAAACTAGATCACCTTCAAACAATTAGAATATCTTACGGTGTGAAAGTATCAAACAATTTTTTTCTACGTATAATAAAGAACACCCCGCCCACCCCCCCCCCCCAAAAAAAATGGATGAAATCTGCCTCAATTCCTCTATAGGTTGCTCAGCTCTCGTAATCATACAAAAAAAAAAATAGTGCCTATACCGTGCAGCGGTTGTTGTGTGTCCGAACATGACATTAACTGGACCGCATTTCTCGTTTTTCTGGGATATCTTCTGCTTAATATTCCAGACTCATTTGATGACGGCCTTGTGTCTATTGATCATCATTTCGCTGTTCAGGTCCGTCTGCCATGACAGTCCCTCTCAGGTGTACTCATCCATCATGTACTTCATTATCTTCTACATGCAGGTAGCCGGAGGTTAAGCATCTCACAGTAATGTCCTGGATTGCAATAACCAAGCGCTTTCTTTGTCGTCGTCGTCGTCGTCGTCGTCGTTGTTGTTGTTAGGATTTATGTGTACAGCAGTCTATCTCACTCAGTTTATTCATAACATCAACAGAGTCTGCTATGGAGACGTGATATATATCTGCAGGGAATATCAGATTGTTTTTCTTCTGTCCTCCAACTGAATAATGTGACTCGTTATGTCTGTTAAGATTTAATCTCACATCCATACTGACTATGGAAAATATTTCGGCAGTCTCATTGCAATGATGTGCTCTTTCCATGCTGCGATAGGTAGATAGCTGCAGTAAAGTTAACGTTCCTCTCTTCACAAATTAGCCAATGTCGTCAAGCTAGGTACGCATGAGTAACGTGTTAGCTGTGAGTCCCAATAACGAACCTCGCGGTAAGACCTGTGCAAACAGGTAGAAGAGAAAAAGAAATGAAGATGATTAAATATGTCATATAAGAAATGGCTATTTTTGACCCCCCCCCCCCCCCCCCCAACGACACACATACACACAACCGCACTCTTTTGTCCATTCTGTACCGCTTTCGCGTTCCTGCTTTTTTTCGGAAAAAGGGTATAATCATGGAAGTGGCCACCTCCCTGGTATATTTCAGATGCTCAGTTTGGTGGAAAACGTTTCGGATTTTTTTTTTTTTTTTTTACTTATCATGTAAACAGTTCATTCCACAGCAATTGCAATTCTGCGAACTTCTTATTTTTTTCCTGCACTTCAAGTACATGGGATGTAGTTGCCTTGATTTCGGAAACATGCCTAAACTGCTATCGCTGTGTCTGGCGCTGCACTTTCCAATTAATGATTTAGTGATGACGTGTATCTTTGAGTCAAGATCAGGTTCAGGGACTGAAGCTGGGGGTATGGCAAGCCGTTTTAAAGGACAAGTTCACCTTCATAAACATAAGGATTGAGAGAATGTAGCAATATTAGTAGAACACATCATTGAAAGTTTGAGGAAAATCAGACAATCCGTTCAAAAGTTATGAATTTTTGAAGTTTTTGTGCAGTACCCGCTGGATGAGAAGACGACTGCAGTGTATGAATAACTTAGATGTCACATGCGTACAACAATATAAGGAAAATATAAAGAGAATTTCACAAAAATTCCATCTTTTGAAAAAAGTACACATTCCCCTGACTCGTTACCGATAAATGTTATGGGTAATATTATTCCCCCTGCCTTTAGAAAGAGGCAAGTCAATTGCTCTTTTATTATGCGAAAAAAGTGAAAATATGTTGAATTTTCTTTTATATTTTCTTTATACTGTTGTACGCATATGACTCACAAGCTGTAGTAGTCTCCTCATCCAGCGGTTCCAACACAAAAAATTAAAAAATTCATAACTTTTGCATCGATTGTCCAATTTTCCTCAAACTTTCACTGATGTGTTCTACTAATATTGTTGCATTTTCTCAATCCTTATGTTTATGAAGGTGAACTTGTCCTTTAATATTTAATCCTATTTCTTGATATCAAGAAGTCGAATTCTTTATTTCAAGAAATAGGATTAAATGTTAAAACGGCTTGCCATTTGGGCGATTCCATTCAGCTCGAAGAGCGCATCTGAAGCGCAAGAAGCGGTCATAGCTGTGTCTGGATGAGGACAGTTGCCTGCAACTTAAAGGCCTCGAACGTCGTATTGACTTCCTCAATAAACAGTCACATGCATGGCAATTATATTGTTATTAATGAAAAGGTATTATATAAAGCAAGAAGTCTGACATTACAATGTATACCTGTGTCATGCCTCCTAGAACATCACTGACGGACCAACTCCGTGACTGGCTTTCCATTGACCGTAATGTTTTCCAGCTGTGGCATGTTACAGATCAAAATGAAATAAGAGCATAATAATGTATGTTTATTACGATAGTGTATAACATAAAACGTAGCACATACTTTAAGATATATCGAATCAAACTCCATTCAACAACAGCAACAGCTACACCAAAAGCCACAAAAAACTGCAGAATTGCGACATGCACCTCGATGAGTTTCTGTACTCGTTCTTGCTGATAATGAAACATGATATAACTATTGTATTGAGCGTTTTGTTTTTTCGATATATCTTCTTCAGAGCCGTTTGAAGATTAACATTTGTTAGTTCTCGTAATCCATTTAGAGTTGTATTTGACATTTTATAAGCTCTTGTGTTATGTAAGTCCTTCGGATGAGGAGAAACAAAAATATTACTCAAAATTACTGATACGCAGTGATTTTTAAACAAGTGATTATACTTGTTTAAGGGAGACGGATAAGGCTTATATTTGAAAACATTGCTGACGTTATATATGCCGAATATGTATCAAACACTTTGATAGTCGTTTCAATACTTATCACTCTGACACTTTCGTTACTTTTTCTGTTTCAACAAGTAGTAAACAGAAGGAAGTGACTGATATATTTACTTCAAAATTTGTGATCGATGAGACAATTGTGTTGGCGAATTTATCAGTCCTGCCATAGAAATGTACATCTTTACGAACAGAATGAGGGAAGATGCACACAAATTTAGCCAGGTTTTCTGCTGCTTCCTTATCCAGAACATCCGGCAAGGAAATCTTAATGAAGAGATCACGAATCTGAAAAAAAAAACGAAGAAAACAAACCGCATGCACACTTTGAAGCATGGGGGCCTAATACACTAGTACCTGTTATATCTAATATGATTATGATATATGATATACGATATATATGTGTATATATATATATATATATACATATACAGTATTATGTATCCATTATATATTGATTCGTTTTTTCGTTGTTGGGAATTCAGTTCAATTCAAATACTTATGCGAATTTCTTTTGCCCTGCTCAAATTACGTAATTATATATTATTTGCTTTCCTAGCTATAAAAAAACCACATCATAACAATGCCATCACTTGTCACAGAGAAATACACGACACTTGTCATAATACACACAATCAAAAGGATTACAGCCAATTTAATTCATTGCAGTATTAAAGATAATTTCCTTTCTGTGATTGTTCGATAATTACAATTATTGAAGGAGCTTTGGTACCGGAAAGGAAAAATGGGGAAAACTGGGGACCCTCTTCCATCCCGTGAAACTCTTACTCCTGAAACCCCACACCAAATGATAATAATGATGATAATAATAATGATAATGAAAATGATAATAATAATAATGATAATAATAATGATAATGATAATAATAACAATGATGATAATAACAAAATACGACCCAACTATTTCAAGACCCGAAAATAATTTGGTTACAGCTCATTTTTCCGACGGTTGATTGACACGACAACCAAATAAGTTTCGTAATTCCGTATTTTGTCTGTCATTTTCGGATTAACAAACCTTCGGAATAACGAAAACCGTTTTCGAAACAACAATTTAAACCAAAATTCTAATCACTTAACACTATAAACACGTTTGCTTTGGAAACGGAAACTCAACAAATTATTAGAAATGGTTAAAAACAAAGTCTACATTGGAACCCCTCCTCGCTTAAAACAAAACAAAACAAAGAAAAAAAACAAAGAAAATTCTCTGTTTTGGTACTTATAGGCCCTTTCACAAAACATATCTGAACAGTTTTAACATTTTCGGGATTCTCTCTTTTACGGCAAAAATTTCTCTTTTACGGCAAAAATTTTGCCTATACGATGCATTTCTCCATATGTTGAAAGGCTTTATAACGAGGAAACGACAAATAAGTGAAGATATTTTTGTGATGAATGAGTATGCCGTTTTTGAAAGAAGAAAAGGTCTACATGCAGACGACGAGTAAGCACATGTTAAAAAAAAACACTCCGAAGGGCGTATTTTCGCAGTCAAAAAGGAAAGGTGTACTTTAAGTTGGCATTCCTGATTAGATGGCTCCAGGTCCGTGGGCATTGGATAGAAGCAGCTCCATGTCACACTGAGGCTCAAAAGGCTTGGCAGGGTAAATACCCATTTGATAAAGTCTTTTTCAGTAGGGGATATCAATGGACACATGTTCAGCTCTAATTTCTGGATCTGTAAACAAAGAGAAAATTTACTATGAAGAAAATACATGAAAGTGTGAATATTGGACAATGACTAGACGTACGCACAATAGAACACCGTTCTAAATGGGTGGTGCATTTTTTCGTTGAGACGGGGCTTTAGGTTTCCAACGTTTTATGGTGAGGATTCCTTTTTGAAAGATAGGCCCTACTGAGAAACCTCTTATATGCCTATGAAATATAAAGGAGGTTATAATTCAAAGTTTATTTGATGAAAATTGGTTTCAAATGGTTAAGAAGTCATTAAAGGAAGCGATCTAATAAAAGATGGAACGCACTTTTCAATAGATCACTTTACTGTACTTTTTTGGGGGATATGTCGGCCACATCAAAACTGATTTTCACCAAATAAACTGTGAATTCTTCTCGAGTTGTATACTCCATAACATTTCACAAAGTAGCTTCTAAGTATGTCACAGAAAGTTTGAAGCTGAATCCATAAATATCAAAGAGAGAGAGAGAGAGAGAAGAAATACCAACGGAACTTACTGATGGTCAATGGGAACCTGTCAACTTTCTTAACGATAATGTTAAAGCAAAGTTCATATAGTTTGATTGGCGTATAACATACTTCAAAGAATAAAAGGTTTGACAGTACGGGTGATATAGTTCTAAGAATTTGATAAGAATTTCCATTATAATTATGACTTGTACCCGTCACAAATACCATATCATTTGATTGGTTAAATCGTTGACAGTTTTCAGTTAGTAATAAGGTGTTACTAACATTACAAAACATGACAGGTTATTCAAAAACAACAACAACAAAACTTTGATACGATGGAATTTAAGCAAGATAATCAATCCACAAATGTCGTAATTGATAAGTGAAGGATAACGGGGTTGTCGTCAGCACCTGTAACATTGATTTGCACAATATCTAGATTCATACTCATGCTCTATGGCGAGCCCGAACTAATAACAGGTCATTATGCCTCCGTGATGTAAAACTTCATTTAAGCTCTTGGGATGCGACAGATTTTGTGAAAGGCCTTTTGAAGGATTTGTTTTAAATGCAGGGCATTATCTCTCACAGCATTTCAGCGTATATCAGCATGAGCTCTTCCTCTGATCTGATAGATTGTCATGCCTCTATAGTCAGACATATTCATCCTTTAAAACTATGAAGCGTAAGAGTCGTCTTCTCCCTTGCAGAGCACCACTTAAGATTCCTTTTCACCCAAGCACCAAGATCAGTGAAGATGCATTTTTCTCACACCAATGCTACGTACATATTATGTTTTGTTCTAATAATAAAATGATATTCAGTGCTGTTATCTATAAATTCAAATGAAACCAGCATAATACAAACTATGATGCGTTCTTCTCTACGTTCACTAACAAATGCTTATTGTGCATAAGAAATACCTGACAGGATTTTGCCATGGCGATGGCTGTTGACAAGAAATTATCGGGAAAGCTCCCATCTCTCAAACTTAGGCTCGAAAGATTTGGCAGAGTATGCACCCATTGGGCCATGGGTCCTCCAATCAAGTCCACATTTCGACTTCCGTTGAAAGATAACATCTGATCTTGAATCTAAAAAATAACAAAATATACACCAGTCCTGGAAGTGCGAAATCAAAACCCAAGTCGTGTGAATAAGCAGATATAAATGTATCTGAGGACGTGATATCAATGTCAGTTTTTTAAACAGGGAACATGCCGCAAAACCAGCGAGGGCACCGTCATTTCAGTTTCTTTACTTCATTTCTTACAGAAATACAATTGAGTATCTGAATGTAAGAACGACCCAAGTCCATGGAAGACCATTTCGAGTAAACCAAAAACGTCATATCTTTTTTATTTGTCCAATAATATTCTATTTAACTGTGATGGGAAGGCAACATTGTATATACAAATTAGAACATAATTATATTATTATGACAATTAACATTAACATTGATTGTGGAGAGGCCATTTGGTGTGATGGACTTGGGTCGTTCTTTGAATCATATGGACTTGGGTCGTTCTCTGAATCATATACATGATATTCTGCTATAGAGATGATAGAAGGATGAGAGAGGGCGCTATAATATGAATGTAATAATGACCCAAGTCCTTCATTCTTACATTCATATAAGATTTAATTGATTGATTGAAAGGTATTTATTAAATAACATCTCTTGCAGCCAGGAGGCTGAATTGCGGACATTTTACAAAGATCATCATGAATACATTCAAATATACAAACATACATTAGAAATATTAACTATTGCACAATAAAATTGACCTTTACCATCAACAAACAAAAAAATACAATTATTCACATCTCTGTTCTTATTTGCATAAATAATCTCTTTTGTTTGATAGATAACCTTACTAAAAAACCAACTTTCTTTTCATCTACTCATCTTCTTTTAACCCATCTTCTCTTTTACCCCTCCTTATAAACTTTACCATCCTCGTCTTCACTTTCACTCCTTCAGCGTCTTCTTATTCCCTGAAATTATCCGTATCATAATCACACATTATTACTTTTCATCATTAAAAATCAAAATACCCTTTAGTCTCTACTAAAAAAAAATCAATATACATTCATCAAAAATATACTATTGCAGTGTATTATGTAAAACACTGGTTTCGTATCAGTAAAATTATTCAAACTATAAAAAATTTCTTATTTCACATAACACAGGACAGAGGAACATAATATGGTAATTAAACTGATCTAAAAAAATCTGCTTAAGACTAAAAAATTCTGGCAAATGAAAAAAAAAATGAGATGAAATCAGAAATAAATGAATGAATGGAGGGCCCATAATCAAACACATCATTACAAAGAGAGAAAGAAAAAAAAACCAACCTTAACAATAATGAATCCACATGCGATTTGTAACAAAGTTGAGTGTTATATCAAAAAGAGAAAGTTTCGGCGTGCCTGCAAAAGGCTGAACTTGAATAACAAAACACAGAGTGTATGGGCGATATAACTATCAGTAAAACATCGATTATATTCTTCTCTGTCAAAAAGATATATTATATATAATCATATTCATATCAAAACACTTAAAAAACTTTCAGATCTTACACATATGAAAATAAAATCAGTTGTTATCTCATTTTCATAAATAATCTCTATTGTTCATACAAATGACCTGACTAACCCCAACTTTGTTTTGTTTTTTTCATCTACTCATCTTCTTCTTCTCTTTCCCCCCGCCTTATAAACTTTATCATCCTCTTCTTCACTTTCCCTACTTCAACCTCTTCGTATTCCCTTACTATCTATTACAAAACCTCAATCAAAAACTCAGACTTTACATTCATCAGAAAGTATACTACTATTATACAAAACACTAAATTCATATCAAAAAGATTATTCAAAATACAAAATTTCATATTTCACATGACATGTTATGTGTTACTCAATAGCAAACAATTGTGTGAGAGCTAACGAAAATAGGCACTTCCGGGGGTAATTTGGATTTATCATTTATACACAAGATGAGTCCATGCATAAGTTACAATTTTCCATGTCAGACTGAATTTGGCCAAAAATCGGACTTGGGTTGTTCTTATATTCAGGTCTCCATTTGCAAAAAAGACATTTCAATGCGTAAAAACTATAGGGTTCTACAGAATCAATACAACAGTGTAAGCACGGAAAATACTGTGAACTGAAATACAATAGATGCGACTTTTAAAGTAAATATCGTATCAACATTGACAAAAAAAAAAATAGAAAGCACGGTAATAAAAAAAAAGAAAAAAACACTGATCTCTGTGTAAATATGGAAATCAGTGGGAGAAGGGAGCGAAGCGGTTGAAGGGTCAAAACCAGGGCGAGCAAGGCACGATATGTTTGGGATCGCGGAGGTATAGGTACAAGGGTTTGTATTTAATGAAAGACTATAAGCGATTATGATAGAAAAGGGTTGGAATTAGGGTTTTCTAATATACTTTATACCTTGAAAGTAAACGTGCAAAAGACTTAAAACTTCTTCAATATAATTATCCAGAGGGTTCTAACATTTTCAGCTTGCACAGATAATCAAAATTGGGTTATTAAAAAAAAAGAGTCGTAGTCAAGGGCATTCATTGAAATACATTGGATTGCAAAATAGACAGTTTCGTTTTTAACGGACATGGAATTGAATAAAGGATGGAGATAATTGCTAATAAAAGCAAACAATTACCTTTAACACGTTAGTTTATGAAGCAGATGATCACTGTCATGGCATGTCCATGATTCGTTACAAATGATACGAAGATTTTTTTTTTCTGTAATGATAATTCTCTAATTCATTCACATTTAACAATCCCATTCAGGAAATTCTTCAATGTATTTAAATTCTTGTACGAAAAGGGACAAATCATGCAACGTAAAAAAAAACCTTTGTTTGAAAACGTGGTAAATCCATCTCCGTTTCGTTTCGTTTCGAAACCATTGTACATGATTGAATGCACTTTGACCCCATAGTAAGGCCAAGTTGGCTAGCTTTCCTATCTGTTTAGCTTTCCAGATGACCAACGTCTTGGTTAACTCCGCCTGTAGGTGAAACCTACGGTAGGTGGAGATTATGTTTTCGGTTCCGTATGATTGTCTGCATGTCTGTCGGGTTGTTTGTCTGTTTGTCCGTCTGTTTGTCTGTACGTGTACAATACAATTCAAGAACGGATGAATGAACTTTCATAAAATTAGGAGGGTATATTCATAATTATTAAGAAATAAACGATTAATGTGGGGGTCATGAGATCGAGGGTCAAATATCATAGGGGTCATAAAGAACATACAACAAACTTAATTTCCCAATAACTCAAAAACGACTGATTACATTTTAATCCAATCTTGCAGTGTTTACAAAAAGTAAGAAAGAAATACTCTAATTTAGGGATCAAGCAGTCAAAGGTCAATAGGAGACATAAAGGACATGAAATCAGCTTTGTTCCTCTATAACTCCACAGTGGTTGATCAGATTTTCGCTAAACTTGTAGATTATTTTTTGTGAAGTACGAAAGAAATGAGGTCAAAGGTCAAAGGTATAGTTTTCAAAAAGGACATAAAATAAGCTTAATTTCTCGGTAACTCAAGAACGGATGAAAACGTGGAAGTGTGTTCACAATGAAGAAAGAATCGGTTAAATTTGGGGTTCATGAGGTCAAAAATGAACGGCCATAGAGGTGATAAAGGACATTGTCATCAATGGTTGGTGTGATTTTCTTCAATGTGTTACACAGATATCTCTGTACCTCTATACGGTTGTGTTAAAGATATTGCCTACGAAATGGCGATATTTTAATCTTGACTGGTTTGCTGGAGGTTTGCTCCTCTGTAGTTATTTGCGGTGAAATGTTTCATTTCTATGTATAAAAACAGATCCTTTGGAGGGATAAAGGAAACAGGAGAATATACAGAGATAAGAAATCATACAAGAACAAAATACACTACGTCTTATTAACGAGTTAGTTATACAATATTTTGGGGTATGTAATCATATATAAGTTTGGAAATCATGAAAGGAAGAGAAAATGAGAGTAAAACTGACTTTGGCAATTTAACTTTTAGAGTACTCTAATCTTCAAGATATGTTTCCGTATGATTAAGTGAAAGGGAAAATTATATGCCATTTTAAAGTGTAGCATCTCGCAAGTTCAGATCTGCCAAAACCGAAAAATTACTTGAGATGATGCTTTTAAGATGACAAATTACATTCGACGGATATTTACTTTTGTTTGGTGGACTATAACAAGGGTGATAGTCCACAAAATAATGAATCAGTAAAGACATGCAGACTTTTGTGAGGCACATTTTCTTTTATCTCATTATGGAGCACGATTTTGGGTGTGAAATTGTGGCATGAAACTATTTCGAAGCATGTGAAATGATGATCCTGTTTTTTTTTTCTTTACAATCCAAAGTGGATTTAGCACCTTTAAGTTTTTTTTTTCACTCACACACACACACACACAGATACATGCAAAAGAAATGTACATTTGCAGACAATCAGTATATGCATAATTGTATGTACGTCAAAGAAGACAGAATCGTCTGATCTTTCAGTGAATTTTTGCATTCGAATTACGCGTATTATAGTAGTCAACAGAAACATACTTACCTGACAGGAGTACGCCATGGTGACTGCTGTTGAGAAGAAATTGTGTGGCAAGTTGTAGCAATAATCCACAGCGAAGCTCGAAAGACGTGGCAGTGTACACGCCCATTGGGCCAAGTATTCTCCAAGCGACGATGTATGTAGAGAGTTGTCTGTCCAGTTTTGATTGCACAACTCCAGATGCTGTATCTATATCAAACAACAGGAACCAAACAAAATTTCGAAAAAAAAAACAAATTATACAAAGATTCAATGTTTGTTATCAGTATAGGCCTTTGCGTAACAGCAGTGTGAAAGTAAAAGGCTGCATCGAAACAAATACACACATGTATTCATAAAGATGTTGAAATTCATGTCCCAAATCTATATGGTCCTAATACAATAAAGTATACCTTGTATTTTCTTCGGCTCTAGCGAATTGTCTATAACACAAAAGAGCATTGTCAAAAAAAAAAGAGAGAGAGAGAAATAAAAGCGTATCTACCAAAACTATTTAATTGTGCAATTTGTCTTTGAAGGAAACAGTGTGAAAAAAAGACACGTTCATCTCCAGTGAGAACATTATGTGGTTTGCACAGTGGCAAACACGAAATGTACGGTTTACACCTCATGGGAGTGTCTCTGTATGTGCTTTGAGTGATACTTGACTTTGGCGATTGAAGATTTTAAGTGATTTCGTTTTTAAGCATAATTGCGCTGAGGTCCTAGTCACATGACTGGACTGGTAAACACGGATCTTCAAGAATCTACATGATGATCTGGGGAGTTCCGGGATAGTTTCGCCCTGGATGTATACTATAGCGTCGACTAGAGTGGATGTGACTGTACATGCGGACGAACACGGCATCTACAAGGATCAAAACGGCAGCTACACGGATCAACACTGCATGTACACGGTAGCCACACGGACCACCCCGGATCGCTCTGCCAACACGGCAGTCCCCAGATGACGCCGGATGTTTTTGACCTCCAAAAGTTGTCATGTTGGCCTCCCGGATGTCCAAGAACGTCCAAGGTGTCAACATGGATCTCTTTCCGGATCACCCCGGATCAGATCAGGGGTGATCCGGAATGTCTATGTGACTGGGGTTTGAGCGATGCATGAATACGCATATCTGTGCCAGTATAGGGGCAACTAATAGGTGCCCGTTCTCTCCCAAAACTCGCTGTGGGTATAGGAAGGCGGACCTTGTATAAAAGAACGATGGAAGAAAGATTGGTCCTGAAGGGGATTCACTCCCATTTTTTCTAGAGGAAATATGAAGAAATTTATTGCAAAATGAGCTAAGCGCCATTTTTAAACATTTCAAAGTAAGTTCATCATCAGATCGAGATTTAACATTCCAGTAATACCTTATTTGTGGCATAATAACGAATATTTTAGAGGTTCCCGTATTTTCTTATTTTTTCGTTGTTTCTAGCAGATTTATTCTCAAATGTCTAAACTTTGAGAATGAAGTTAGCTCGTTTTTCAATTCTAGGCATAATCACAGTGCGTTCGTGTCAACATAAAGAGATAAAGATGATTTACTGTTATTTTTCTTTTATATCCAGACTAAGATGGTAATGCTTTAAACTTCATTGCCTTAACCCCCATCTGAATACCGGCATTTCCTTATTTTTTTTAATGCAAATTCAATTTCGTTCAGCCCATCCTCCTGCTGTTTCCTCTACCAGACTATCGCCTCTGACCATCGAAACATTTGTTCCATCCTGTTTCATAACAACCTGACAACTTTACTTTGAACAAACATATACACATGAATATCACTCAATCATAGATTCAGTGGATTTTGTTTCTTTAAATCTTCGAAGGCTTCCATGGCGGTAGAACGTTGCCGGCGCACCACATATTATTATCTAGGGTAGGTGTTTGGCCTTGGAAAGGGCCTACCCAGTCCCGACGTTTCGGCAAGCATGTTTGCGTTATTCGTAAGTTTTTTTTATTGTATTATTATTATTATCATTATCATTATTATTATTATTATTATTATTATTATTATTATTATTATTATTATTATTATTATTTTAATAAGGATAATCTAATGTTGAGGGATGTGTGCAAACGTGACATGACTGTGTGCAAAACTGGCCATAATATATTGGGAAAAAGCAGCTGTTGACGACCTTGCCTGCTCAAATCCTTGACAATACTTGCTTCAAATGGTGCAAGAATCAGAGAAGTGGAAGAGGAGAGAAGTCAGCAGGCAGGAAAGAAAAGAGCACGCCGTAAACACCAAGTGGATAGACTCTGCTTCTTCCCATCGTCTTACTTCGTCAGCAGAAACTACAACTAAAGACCCATTCCAGATTTAAGTTACACAGCAACACCAGGTGTTCTTCGAAACCCTTGGAAAAACCTCACCTGGCGCATCAGCCATTGCCCTCTAGGACTGCCATGCCGAAAGAAGAAAAAACAACAAACACACAAGCAAAACGGGAAAACCGAGCGAACCCGCAAATAATCAGTGGCTCTATTTCGCATATCTATTATATTTAATGTTTGTAGGCGGCATAACTACCACCTGACTACTTAAAATTATGTAATGCCTTTATGAAATACTTTAGTAATACTTCGATTTCCTTTACTTGTCTTACCAGGGGACATCCAGGTATTCTGTAAAGGAGAACTGGGCGCAAATATACTTCTGGTGCCACTTACTGCGCCCCTTTCATTTATTTATTTTGATTTCTTTTGTTTTAACACCCCTCCCCCTATCCACCACTGGTTACTAATGCAACCATTACCAAAAGACTTACCTGACAGGTTGAAGACTCCTCAGTGAGGATCTTGTAGAAGTCCATGTGAAATCTGAAGTCATTTAGTGTTACTTTATGCAGCACACAGCTGGAACATATACCCTTCGCCAATTCACGCGAAAGAGTTTGTCCACATTTCGTTCCGTCAAGACGTAATGATTTGTAATGGGAGCAAGCATTTATTGATAATCGTAAAAAGTAAGAACTACCATAGACCGAAGTGGGGAAGTAAAAGTGTGTTTATTCAATTTTCAATCGCATTTACTAAGCTTTTCTTTAAAATATTCTATATCTTTTACGCAAAGGAGATTTTTGTGTGTCATGATCCTTACAAAGAAATATTCATTTACATATATGAACCTTTAAAGGACACCTATTAACGAATATACACTTTAACATTTGAACCTCTCTAATTTTTCTTTTTTACTTTACAAAGTTTCAGAATTTATAGTGATAAGTGTGAGGATTAAGATATTTTTTTCGAAATTCATAAATTATCAGAAACAAAGATGATGACATCACAGCTTCACATAAGAATGCATGATTATTTGGGTGCTCTGCCGGAAAACAGAACAAAACAAGAAAGCATGCATGAATTCTACTCAGATGAACCTGTTGAGCAAGTGGTATTATTGTAAAGGAATGATCATGGGGCTACTAAACAGTATCTCCATGGACAGACATTGCAACATTAACAGAATATGAGACACTCCTCTGTCGTCCATGTTCAGTGTATAAAGTTTTAGGTTTTCCAGGGTACATGTACAGTCCATTTGAAACAATATTTTCTCCATGTCCCCCTTTGACATAACACTTGGCAACTCTAAAATGCTACTCCTAACCAAAATCCTAACCAACAACCAAGCTGGCGTAAAAGCTCTGCAAATGTGTTTTTTCTCTTTATTTGTTTGTTTATGCTTTATTGTAATCGTAAATCTCCGTCTACGCACATTAGTTGTAAGTTTTCCAGGCGTGTAATACCATGTTCAGCAGACAAAAAAAGTGCTTAAGCTCATGAACGTTTGCTAGCACATTTCTTCTATTGCTAGCATTGAATTTATAAGACGATAAATTAAAAAAAATGGGAGGGGTCATTTTTCCTGGGATGGATTATTGTCCGAAATGAGATTGATTGTGGCTAATCATATCAAGGATTTATTGCCCAGTAAGGTAATTGTTGACACCACAAGCTGACAGGGCAATCTTGAAACGACGGTCACGGTATTACCCCAGAATCATGTTAAAGAAAGTTCTACAAGTAGTGGCAGTGAAATAATCTCATGCAGCTATAGGACTTTTGAAATAGACAAAATTCAACCGTTGTAAAGAAGTTTAGAAGTAGACATAATTGGCAATAAATCACGGTAACTCCGTGACCTGACCTTAGTCCTATATTTTGTCCAAGGGGGAATTGAACTGTTTAAGGTGTGTGTGTGTGTGTGTGTGTGTGTGTGTGTGTGTGTGTGTGTGAGGTGCACGTCACGAGACCGACACCCACGAGTCATACAGCCCACAAGTCATACAGCCCGCGGCAGGAGTCATATACAGCTCACAAGTCATACAGCCCATGAGTTCGACACTATTAAAAGCCAACAAGGCCCACGAGACCGACACATTACGTGCCTAGTTGTATCTGTCGAACTCGTGGGCTGATTTTACCTAGTGTCGAACTCATGGGCTTTATTTACCTAGTGTCGAACCCATGGGCTGTATGACTCGTGAGCTGTATGAATCATTGACCTGTTTTCAATGTCGAACTCGTGGGCTGTATGACTTGTGGGTGTCGGTCTAGTGGGATGACCCCGTGTGTGTGGGAGGTGTAGTTGTCTGTTGCCCTATTGGGAATTGTCGTGGGGTAATTATCCGGGGTTTAATTGTCCTAGGGGGAAGTGCCCTACCATGGAGGACAGTTGCCCTATTAGGGAGGTTGTCCGGGGGTATTTGTTCTAGACGCGTAAATAGCCATCCTACATACTTTTTATGTCACTTTCGAATCGACATGTATAAATCTGTATAACTCACCACTTGATTACAGCGTACCATAAACGTAATTCCTGGCTTTGTATGTTCTGATGTTCCATGTGATATTTCGTATTCTTCCCATTGTTTCCCCACTACTCTGGCTGCCTCCTCAGTGTGACATTCGAATGCAACGTCAACGCAGTAATCCTGGTCAGAGCATTCCAGCAAGCTGTCAATGATATCAAGACTGAGCTCATTCCCTAAAGCTGATGTAAAATAGAGTACGTAACGGAACTCTTCGTATCGACTGAGAAGTGTTTTCTTCAGGTCATTGTACTTGGCGCGATCATTGGCAAATAAATGTTCGATGTATTTCCCTGCAGCATATTCTTGAAATAATTTGTGGGAGAAAGAAACCATTGGCACAACGAAGCATGTAACGTCAACATCTCTTTCTACTGCCAAAACTCCGACTCTGCAACAGGTTTCCATGGCATCTCGACATTCTTTGAATTGTTCTTCGCGAAATGAATGTTTTCTGTCCAATAAGCCGTTCAGTGCTATCCAACTTATATCTTGAATTGCCATATCAGCTTCCTTCAAATGTTCCGTAGAGTTCTGGGTTTGTCGATTTCCGTCTACTTCTGACGCGTAGTGTTCTTTCAGAAAAGAAATAATTTCTTCAAAAACCTGGGAAATAGTTTCTGATTTTTTAATTTCTTCCCGTCTCGCTTCACTCAATTCACTCCACATGAGGCAAAATGTGGCACAGTAGATCGGATACGGGGCCATTTCCAGCCAAACAATATCATTTTCTTCCATGAAAGTGATCAAGTTTTCTCCAAGAGTGACCATCTCTCCTGCTCCGTGAGTTCGAAAGTATCTATTTATATATTCTGATAAATCCTTCCTGTCGAATCCCTCGATGCCAATTAATGTGTAAGCTATAGTATGAGCGATATCCTCCAAGAATTCAATCGCTCTCCATGATCTTGTGGTCACAATTACCTTGCATGACATATATTGTTCTGATCTTAGAATGCAAATAACCTCACTGCCACATAGTTCTCCGTTATACTCATCGAAACCATCAAACACGAGGAGAATTTTATTTTGATTTACTGAGATGTACTTTTCTATCTGGATTGTTGTTGCTGTATTTGAATCAGATAGGTATGTTTTTATGATGTCACTTATACTTTTGCCGTTAGTGACATCACTAATAGAAACTAGGACCACCATGTCCAGATCCTGGAGAATCCTACCCTGGCACCAATCCCAGGCAATCTTGGAGCAGAGTGTTGTTTTCCCGACACCTTCCTCACCCACTATCAGGGGGCGCTTTGAAACGTTGGTCAATAGATCGCCGTACGTTATTGTTGTAGACTTCCTTCCGTCCGTTATACTCAAATTGGGATTTATTTCGTCCATTTCAGCACATTCCAAAAAGTTGAGTGGAGCGAAAGGAATCTTGCTTCTTGACGTACGGTAATGCTCCTTCAGCTCTTCTTGGCAGCGCTGTACTTGTTCCTTTGTAAGCCAAACTGAGCTACGTGGTGACCCTTGAAAGGGAAGAAAACCAAAGAGAATAAAATGAATACTAGAGAGAGAGAGAGAGAGAGAGAGAGAGATAGCAAGAGTAAGAAGGTATCTACTCAATATTATATCATTGTTGTTATACTCTCATTCCTCGTGGCAATAAAGATATTTACAGGAATTCTTTGTTAACAAATGTGACCATTTTCCATTTTTTTCATTTTTGTGTGTGGAGGTTTTAAGTTGCAGTCTTGGATTATTACCTTAGAGAATGACGCTAATTTAGGCCTATGTTTATGTAAGTACAAAGTATGATATTGCCTTTTCATCCCATCTATGATTTTTCCTATACGACTCCATGCTTAATTCACTAGTGGCTGTAAAAGTGCAATTTTATGTACAGATTTTGACACAGTTGATGGGGTGTGGGATAGACGACCTGGGAGTCATGATTATAAAGTTTACCTTTTCTTGCCCCTGGCAGCCCTGTTTTCTATGTCACAATCTAGGTGCTTTGACTCTGTGTTATAATTTATTTCATCTTTTTTATGCTGAATCAAATTTGTTTTGTGTTTTTCTATGTATACATGTACATGTCTGAAATGCCGAATAATGATAATTTATCTTATCTTTCATAATTATGCTTAATCGTTTTTTGTGTGTGTATTTCTATGTATACATGTCTGAAATGGAGAATAATAATGATAATAAAGAAAAATAATAGTAATGAGCAGTGTGCCTATCACTAACATTTATCATACCTAATTTTCTTGATGGCTGTGTGATGTCAATGGTAAAGGCAAAATAGCTCACTTTCCATTAACCCTATTAAGCCCAAGCTATTTTGACCTCTCGCAGGCCCAAGGGGGGGGGGGGGGGGGGCATTGTGCCCCCCCCCCCTATATAACTTTGTTATTATTTGATATATCTTTGTCATATTTGGCACGTAGGGGAAGGAACGCATACTCTTACATGACCTTACATTTGAATTTTTACAAGGTCACCAGTGGAGGGCGCTTTTTAACAAAATATATAAAATACATAGGAAATATGCTAAAAAACATGATTTTTCTGTATAATTTCTTTATCCCCATAATATGTCTTATTATAAACCAAACATTTTCATATTTGCCATAAATGATTAGCAAGTGGAATTTTATTATTTGTTATGGTTGAAATTTCTCAAGGTCACCACATGGGGCGCTTTTCATATCAACGCAGTGATACATTATGAGATCTGAGATGAAATGTTTGGGATGGGTACATGTATAGTTATGACATTTCATATTTGCATAATACTGGAATTTTGAGATTGCAAATTGATAATTATGATAAACTTATGATATTAGAGGCATAACTTGGGTGAAGGAATCAAAATAGGCCTAACTCAAAAAATAAGGGCAATCTTTAGAAAATATTATTGTTTTCAATTATCTCTATTATATCTATTGTTTTATGCCTATGTCACTTAAAAACAAAGGAAACGATAAAGCCATAATTACTCCAGGACCATAATTACAACAAATTTCAGCCAAGAAACACCCATTTCATACACTGTAATGCTGTTAAATGAATTGGGAACAGAAAAAAGATGCAAAATCTGACTGACATGGTTGTCAGCTTATGGTTGCCATGGCAACCAGCAACATAAAATATGGCTAAATTATACATCAAAATGTTTGCAATTAGATTTTAGGAAAATCGGATTAAGGGCGAAGGAGTGGCAAACGAAAAGCTGGTAGGGGGCACAATGTGCCCCCTTGGCCTTTATACATTTGTAGGGTTAAAGAACTACATTATGAACAGAAGAAATATGTATACCGTAAATAACTTATGATAGTGGTGCACAGTAACATGCTAGAGAAGTTAGAGATTTAATTGTACAGTATTTCCAGCCAAAAATATATTATTTTCAGAGACAATTTAGAAACAAATAATTAATGCTTTAAACATTTTATTTCATATCATTTAAAAGCCTAGGATACGGGGGAGAGGGGGAAATCAATTTATTTATCACGAGATTGAGCACATAGACTTGAATCTTCACAATTCAGTACGTTGGGGTTATTATTGCGTTCAAGATACTGAAAAGTACATTACATACAAATTTTACCTTTTGATAATGTTTTTGGCAAAAGAAAGACACCAAACAATTAAAAGACAATTACCATGTTCAACTCTTTATCCACGGGAATCTGGATTACCCATCTATGCAATGACTAAATTTCAACATTCTGAATGGATTGAGTTTTGACCAATCCCCTTGGATTGGAAATATTACAGCCTCTCCCGACAATAATGTGGATGATGTAATTACGTATACAGTATATCCGTTTACTACAAAGAAACTGGGAATGGTTCTTACTAGGTTACTACTCCTTTCATTTCTGTCTCATAAAAACAGAAGGAGAGTTAGAGAGACTGAGAAAAAGATATCGGCATTTTCGAGCTTCATTGGTAAATATTACACATAATTTGCCTTCAAGAAAACAAAGGAATAGTAGGAGAATATTTACTTGTATTTTTTAGTTAAAAAATGCGTGAGATATAAGTGAGTATGCTGAATTCTCGTAGGAAAACAACAAAATAAGGAGGAAAACTAGGTATTTCTTGGCATGCGTATTCTTGGACTTGAACAGCGCCAAACTCTATATATTGCATCACATCTAATAATGAATTAGCAAGAAAGAGCATTAGCAAGGATTATGATGAGCATGATTGCATTTTTTTTTCTTATACTCATCATTAATTCTTCTTCCTCATGAAGTTGCTCTGGTTCGTGTGGTCTCCAACAGCATGGATTCCAACCACATCCTGTGAAATATACCAACAACATCGGTAAACAAAATTAGTATTGACAATCGTTTTGCAATGACATCCATTGAAATAGATCATTTTGAAAGTTATTGTAGTTTCAAAGACTTTTTCTCATTTAACATTTTCACATATTCGATTTCTTGATTTTTGTTAAACCTGCTTTATTATACTATTAAGCAGATCTGGTAGATCATTACAATTCCCATCTTACAACGGTGATTATTTAAAGCATAGATTATAATATTTTACCGTATTTTTACCGTATAACCTACTCCTTTTCACGGATTTTGTGTGAAAGCAGATAGATTCTTATTCACTACAGGTGGTTTGCAATGACACCCTCACCCCCCCCCCCCAAAAAAAAGAAAATGAATAAATGATCTAGCTAGTAAAAGAAAATCGCCACCTTTTCTTGGTAGGTATTCCGGATAATATTTTTGCAGGCACTTTCCAACAAGGAGAGATAGGATGGCTAGGGCAACAGGAATGCCAATGACTACTCCAATGATGAGACCCAAATTACCACGTTTTCCTGAAAAAAAAAATCGATAGAGAAACAGATGAAAAAGTTTATATTCGTTGTATCCTAGATTTCGAAAAATAATGGGAAGAAATATATATATATATATATATATATATATATATATATATATATATATATTACCTAGTTGTCATGCTTCCTTTTAGTGCCAAAGAAATGATAGATTCCATAGGGAGAACCATTTTACACATGTTGACGAAATTACATTATTCAGATAAAACACTGCAGACAGTTTAAGGTTTGTGTTTTTGTTTCGTATTTGTTTGAATTCTATTCTCTCTAAATTATCTAATCGTTAGCTTAATTAAAACGCTTCTCGTACGCATATATTTAAATGGTAAAATGAACATGTGTGTGGTAATTTTAGGTCACTCAAAAATAATAGATCAATCGCCAGATCATGACAAGTCTTGATCTTAGAACTGATATATAATATATACATATATATATATATATATATATATATATATATACATGTATATATATGTATATATATATATATATATATATATATATATATATATATATATTATCACTTGTTATCCCTTTGTCATTTAGAAACACGAAAATAACAAAGTTTCACAAACCTGGTATAGGCCGGACGGTGATTTCAACTGTCGACGCTCCATTCATTAACGAGTCACCGATAGCTATACACGTAAAGGTTTCCTCCGTCCCATGTAGGCCTAAATCTGAAACAGATATCATCTCAAACCTCTCATATGAGTCATCAGGTAGTGTTGTCTGCTGAGAGCTCAAGGAATTCAGTTTCTTTCCTGAATCCTCGGTCCATAGCATAGAAATGTTAGGCTTGAATCCACTCACGACACAGGTAAGATTGAAGGTAGGGGTGTTGGAGGGAGTTTGGTATGTACATCGCCTTCGATGTGACTGACTCGTTTCGTCGCATTCCTTGATTGCATGTTTTGATGCCATCGCTTCGGGACAAGAAAGTTTTGTTTGAAATTATACATATTCTACATTAAAATCAAAACTTAACTAACAAATGACTAAAGCATATATCAAGGATATATTTCATCTCATTCGTAGAAATTACAGTTACCGGTATTTATTTTATATGTTATGGTTTGCTACGTCATCTATGTTGAAAATGAGACTAGATGGTGAAATATTCCCATGAGATGAAAGCTTTTTTTGAGCATGCCCAAAAATATATATTAAGTATTTTCATGTCACGATTGCCACAGTCTTTTATTTTGTTGTCGGTATCAAGATTTAAATTCTACAACAGTTCTGAAAATTGCTTTATGATTAAGAGGTTTACCATCTTGATTCCAATTATGAGTTTGCTGCTTCTGGTACATGTTTATGGCAGCCTCTTGTCAATAAATGTATTTTTTAATGCTGTATATCTTCCCTATATTGTCGTATTCATCATTTTGTTATAACATGCTGGCTTCACAAATGTTGTGTATATGATATAGAAAAAAAAATGCTCCTTTTGAATATCATAGATTTTACGAAAATCATTAATTCTTCGCACAATTTAGAATATTTGATAAATAATATTATCTTCATTGACGGTCAATTCCGTTACGAAATCAGTCATTTCGTCGACGAAATGGCCACTTCGTCACGAAATTAGTCATTTCGTAGATAAACGATTTATTTCGTCAGGAAATCGGTCAATTCATCGAGGAAATGACTGATTTCGTAACATTTTTTTAAAAACAAAATCCACCGCGTGACACTTGGCACCTCTTAAAGTTTATCCTTAAAATCTACCTTGTCTTCTTAAGGATCACAGTCTGTGTAAACATAACTATAAATAAACACGTGTATATGACTTACAGTTGATTGTCAAGAAGACTGAATTGTCAAAATTTTCGAGATTTTTCAGCGCCACCTGGCAGTAGTAGAGACCCTCATCTGCGACTTTCAAGTCATTGATCACGAGGCTGAAGTGTTTGTCGATGTCGAACCGTTCTTCCACGCCTTTAAAGTTTCCATCTGCGAATCTAGCCTTGATCGTCCTCGGCTGGTCTTCCGAGATGCGCTCCTTGACCCAGAACACAGCTTCTGGTTCCTCCTGGATATCACAACTCAGTCGGATGTCTTCTCCTTTCCATCCCTGAACGGCAGAGGCAGTACCAGGTCCTACCATTGAGACTAAACAATGGAAATGTGAGTACATAATAACAAGTTTGGTAGGATATTTTGATGAGAGTCTGTTACTTGAGGGAAGTATAGTTCCCACGATAGGTCACGATCATTAAGGGACTGGCCTGCAGGGGATTCATGAATATGTTGTATGATGCTCTGCAATCTTCTAACACTGTTCCATTTTGAAGTCAATGAAAGGTGTTTATTACAGTTGAATATGTCTCCCATTTTGCTTTTATAATTTTTTTTTTTGGGGGGGGGGGGTGGGTGGAACAGAGTTAAACTTGTTCATGGCTCAATGTAAGTCAAGACTTACGTCGCATTAGAAGGGGTTAATATTTTTTTTCACTAAAAATGTTGGTAACATGGATCAATGTACATGTTCAGGGGGGTGTTTCATAAAGCTGTTCTTAAAGTTACGTACGACTTTAAAAGCGACTGGTGATCAGTTCTTGTGCTGAATTATGGAAATTCTGATAAGTATAGCACATCCGAACTGATCACCAGTCGTTCTTAAGTCGTTCCTAACTTTAAGAACAGCTTTATGAAACACCCGCAGGGTTTTTTTTTTCTATTATATTATTAACCATAAAGTCTATCATGTCTATCTTGAAGATAGCCGATTTTTACCGTGGAATCTTGTCAGTGATCTCGATCGCAGTTACAAGGTAAAACGAATTATCTATTTAAATTTTGACATGAATTTGGATTAAAATAAGTATAAAGATGAAATTTTCTAAAACATTTTTAATGCATTTTTTTTTAATAATACATAACAATCACAAGCCATTTTCTTTACAAACATAAAAGGCAGACATACAAATACCCATTTTTCTTCGAACTAACATTTCTCCAGATAGATCCTTTTACCATGTGACGGCCGTACGGCGAGTGAATACATGCAGGAAATAACGTATTGCCCGACTATAAGATATCGCACGTCAACAGGCTTGACAAAACTAATACTTCTATAACGGAAGGGGAAGTAGACAGTTATAGGAGAGTGAGGTCTAGACATTGGCGGATTTTGCCGCATATATTTTCGTCCTATTAATATCTTTTTCAGGTAGAAAAGAGAAACTAACCTGTCACCTTTTTCTAATAGATTGTGGCATGGAAGGAATAGTCGATAGTCTCCCATTGCATGCGGTATGTCTTTCTATGGATACAGGATCGAATGAGGTAACAGTACAGTGAGGTCTGGTCATTGTTTTTTGTTTTTTGTTTTTCGTTTTGTTTTGCTTTGTTTCGTTTCGTTTGTCAATGTTGTTCGTTTTCTGTTTTGTTAGAATTAATTTCCATTCTATCAGTCCATTATTTCATTGTTCTTAAAGATTTTACCAGTATATAGACATTATGCTATGTTATAATAACATTCTATCTAATATAGGCCTATGCCTATGAGCGTTAAAGTCATTGTATGCGTATAAAAATATTGACATTTATATAAAAAGAAGAGATGTCTAGTTTCTCAGTTTATTTTAAGTAAAAAATTGTTGATAGAACATTAAGTTCTTGAAGATCGGTGACCAAACATTTTTTCGTCACTCTATCAAAGAATAAGAACCGATTTTTCCAGGCTGATATTCTTTCCTAATACGCTAATATAGGTTTTCCCGGTCAATTTCATACTTTTGTCATTCAAGTTCCTATTCCGAGCATTCGATTTCACGCATTTGACGCTCGCAGCATGAATCAGCAATCAAATTCAAAATCCGGTCATTCGAATTCACTATCCGAGCATTCAAATTCACTCTCGGAGCATTCAAATTCACTCTCGGAGCATTCAAATTCACTATCGGAGCATTCAAATTCACTATTGGAACATTCAAATTCACTATCGGAGCATTCAAATTTATGAGAGGAGCACGCATTTCATCAATGAGCATTCAAATTCATGTCAAGCTGGCGACGGAATCTCGTCGGTCATTCAAATTCGTGAATAGGCAACTATGTTCCAAATAACTGCATTCAATTTAAAAGAAGTCGTGAATTTAGTTAGTTTGGGGCCGTGTATGCATGTGTTTCTCACTTGGCTTTGAATATATTGGGATTTATGATGATTATTTATTTTGCAGTAGAGGTCCACCTGTTAATGGACGATTTTGAACTCGCGCTTAGGGCGGGATTTCACGGAGCGCGCGAACGATTTGCGAAGGGCGCGAATGGCAAAATCCAGCAATCGTATTTTAGTCTGCAAAAGATCGCCAAACGAACGTGAGGGTTCGGAAGCGTCGTCAGTTGTTCGCGAATGTCGATTTTACTTCGGCGATGGTTTCAAAAAAGTTTGAAATTTTTTTGCGAACCTTTTCCGCACACTTGGTCGTGATTTGCTCGTGAATTGTTCTCGAAAGTGTCTTTAAAGCCTCGTCATATGCGCAAGACCTTCGCAAGACATACGCGATGTTCGCAAAATGTTCGTGAAACCCCAAACAGACTCCGAAACTTTGGAGAATGTCTCGCGTATGTTACGCGAAATCTGCGAAGTTTTTCCGATCATTTTACGACGTAATCGCAAACTGTTCGCGTACCTTTTGAGACATTCTCGCGAACGTTTAGCGCACATTTGGGGGATGTGTGACCTCTACGTTTTCTACAAATAAAAATCGTAGCATACATCTAAACATCAAACAATCTTTAACAACTACAGTAACAAAAGAAATTAAAGACTAGCAAAGAGAAAGAAATGTTTGATATACAAAAAAAATCGCAGAATATACTTAGAATTAATTTAAAGTATGTAAAATTTCATTTGAACTATTGAGATTATGTGTGAGGAACTGCAAAAAGAAAAAAAAATCAAATGTTTTACTAGTGGAGATAAGTCCTAGGGAAAAAAATGTAGGCAAGCACACTATAGAGAGATGAGAAAAAAAGAAAGGAGAAATAGAGGGGAAAAATAAAACAATTCAAGACAGCTTCCACCTCTTTTTGGGTATATTTTCTCCCATGATTATTGAAAACTTTTCGTTGTTCGCATTTCCGTCGCGTGTTCTTCGTGTACGTAACATGCTGTACTTTAGCAATGCTACACGCGACATTCGCACATACGTCGTGGAAACTTCGCACAAATTGCGCAAGAATAGATTTCGGCTTCATTGTCGGAAAACATTCGGAGAAAAACTTTTCCGAATGTTGGATTTTGTCATTTGCGTCCTTCGCAAATCGTTCGCGTGCTCCGTGAAATCCCACCCTTACGCGAAATCTGCGAAGTTTTTCCGATCATTTTACGACGTAATCGCAAACTGTTCGCGTACCTTTTGAGACATTCTCGCGAACGTTTGGCGCACGTTTGGGGATGTATGACCTATACGTTTTCTACAAATAAAAATCGTACCATACATCTAAACATCAAACAATCTTTAACAACTACAGTAACAAAAGAAATTAAAGACTACCAAAGAAAAAGACATGTTTGATATACAAAAAAAAATTGCAGAATACGCTTGATATTAATATAAAGTATGCAAAATTTCATTTGAACTGTATAGAGATTATGTGTTGGAGGAACTGCAAAAAAAAATCAAATGCTTTACTAGTGGAGATAGGTCCTAGGAAAAAATGTAGGCAAGCACACGATAGAGAAATGAGACAAAAAGAAAGGAGAATAGAGGAACGAAAAAAACAATCAACTTAAGACAGCTTCCACCTCTCCTTGGGTACATTTTCTCCCATGATTATCGAACATTTTTCGTTGTTCGCATTTCCGTCGCGTGTTCTTCGTGTACGTAACATGCTGTACTTTAGCAATGATACACACGACATTCGCACATACGTCGTGGAAACTTCGCGCAAATTGCGCAAGAATAGTTTACCGGCTTCATTGTCGGAACACATTCGGAGAAAAACTTTTCCGAATGTTGGATTTTGTCATTCGCGTCCTTCGCAAATCGTTCGCGTGCTCCGTGAAATCCCACCCTTAGCAAATAGGAGTATACAGGCACATGTCCCTGGGATTGGACATAAAATGGAGGTCCCACGTGTAAAAGAGTCACAACTCATACACGTAAAAGATCCCACTTCATTTATTCATCGCAAAGAGCAAAACATCTAACTGGACCCCATATGGAAGACCAGCTTTTGCAGCTGAATATGGGTTATCCAGCTATCTTCTTTGATAGAAAATGAAACAAACAAACCAAAATTAGGCTCTGTATAGGCCTACAGACGAGCATAATACGGAGGGTTGGTTGACACTTTGGAGGAAAAAAAACACACAATTTCGACTATAAAAATATTGAAACTGATACATGAACATTTTATACGTCTTGTGTGTTGTGCATTGCTGTCTTATTGATTTATTTTTGAGGGACTATGTGAGATCATTGTGTGTCAGTTTGTCTTTAAATTGATGAATTGTCATCATGTGGTTGGTGTTGGGGCGTTGTCAGCATGCAGTTGTATATCATCAAGAAATATGATTACTACTGTAGAGGTGGGCTATAGAGGGTCAATTTTAGGTCATATTTTCAGAACATGCTCATCACACCTTTGTTTGATGACTTTTTGCCTACTGACACCATTTTTGAAAAAAAGAACGAAAAAAATGCAAAATCCAGGGTGCCCCGGCCGAAATCGTAAAAAATCCAAGATGGCCGCCGTTTTGGCTTTAAAAAGACATTTTTGGCTATAACTCGGCTATTTTTTGGTCTATTGTGATGGTTTTGGTGTCTAACCCCATGTTTTAGGGGTCAAGGAAATGGATTATCATCATAATTTTAGTGGAAAACCTAAGCTTTCACATGAAACTAACCTTTACCCCATATTTAGGTTTAATTTCCTTCTCCTTTACCCCTACCTCAACCGCCATTTTTTGCCCTTTTTTCCGCATTTTTTTCAAGTCATGTTAACTACGATACTTTTAATAACAAGTTCTAGCAATCCATTTTTTTTCTACCGACAATACAGCAAGAAATATACAAATAACTTACGGTATACATGTACGTTGTATGTGTCATGCCAATACTGGTTTGTGGCTGGTGCATTCAGAATGCATGGTAACTGTGGAACCAGTATTGTACTGTATCTGCTTTATAGTTTCCATTAACATTTTGGTCCTAAGACCTTTAACAATATAAATAAGTAAATATCATAATAAATAATATCAAATAACTTACATTTATACATGGTTTACATAATGTATGTGTCATGCACATATCGGTATATAGTGTGGCTTGTGCATTCAGGATGCATGGTACAGGTACATTGTAACAGAAGCCAGTGCTTATACTGTATCTGCTTTGTAGTGCTGATAAACATTTGGTATTCAGACCTGTAGTGCATGGCACATATGTAAGCCATGTATAATGTATGTTATTTGTATTTCTTGCTGTATTGTTGCAAGAAAACACCATATTGATAGCTAGAACTTGTTATTAAGAGTATGGAAGTAGTTAACATGACTTGAAAAAAAATACGGAAAAAAGTGCCAAAAATGGCGGTTGGGGTAGGGGTAAAGGAGAAGGAATATTTATTATTATATCTATTTATCTATATTGTTAAAGGTCTTGGGACCAAAACGTTTATGGACACTATAAAGCAGATACAGTACAATACTGGTTCAACAGTTACCATGCATTCTGAATGCACCAGCCACATGACCAGTATTGGCATGACACATACATGTATACCGTAAGTTACATTATGTATTTGTATATTTCTTGTTGTATTGTCGGTAGTAAAAAAAAAAACAGATTGCTAGAACTTGTTATTAAGAGTATGGTAGTTAACATGACTTGAAAAAAAATACAGAAAAAAAGTACAAAAAATGGCGGTTGGGGTAGGGGTAAAGGAGAAGGAAATTTAACCTTAAATATGGGGAAAAGGTTAGTTTCATGGAGAAGCTTAGGTTTTACACTAAAATTATCATGATAATCCATTTCTTTGACCCCTAAAACATGGGGTTAGACACCAAAATCATCACAATAGACCAAAAAATAGCCGAGTTATGGCCAAAAATGTCTTTTTAAAGCCGAAACGGCGGCCATCTTGGATTTTTTACGATTTCGGCCGGGGCACCCCGGATGTTGCATTTTTTTCGTTCTTTTTTTTCAAAAATGGTGTCAGTAGGCAAAAAGTCATCAAACTAAGGTGTGATGAGCATGTTCTGAAAATGTCACCCTCTATAGCCCACCTCTATTACTAGTCGTTGTGTTGTTTGGATGCACTGCTGATTGGACATTGCGATTTTAAATTTATTGAGATGAAAAAACAAAGAATACATGAACAGAGAACAATGTAGAACATGTAAACAATCCTAATTACACTATATGCAAGCAGTCATTGGTTGTGTTGGCCCTTTTTCCTTTCTTAAAAGTCTCCTCCATTTTCCTCGTTAAATTGATTGCACGAAGTAGGAACTTGATCGCCTAAAAATAAATTTGAACGCTCCAAACAAGCTCAATGGGACTATCACGTGACTATCGCATGAATTTGAATGCACGAGTAGGAAAGTCGGTGCTCGCATTTTGAAATTGAATGCCCAGTCGTGAATTTGATTTGACGAAAACGAAGTAGAACGTTCATAAATGAAATTGATCGCTCGGATTCTGAATTTGAATGCCCCAATATTTTCGCGTGCGTGCGCTGCGTGAATTTGAATGCACATTAATGAATTTGAGTGACAAAAGTATAAAATTGATCGGGAAAACCTATAATACGCCATATACAAGCAGACACCCAGAAAACTGGATTACTGTCACAAGAGTTCACTGGGGTGAGGCGACTGTACGGTCATATGCGTGACGGTGATCGAGTTTTGGTGAATGATTGTATTTGATGTCAGTCATGTTGAACCTAACATCGCATTCTTTTAGCTCGTTAGTATATTGTTCATTGCCATTTGACAAACCATCAAGACACGTGGAATTTGAGTAGCAATGACCATGATGTAATCAATAATCATGATATAAAGCAGCTATTATTCCAGGATACTGAATCTTCGTTTACTGAAATCTGATCATCGGAACACAAATATTAAACTGCTTACGGAAAACCCGCTGTTATTAACACTTTGTACACGCAAGCGCACCTCAAACACTTTCCTGACACTCTCTACTCTGTACTTCACCCAAGGTATGTAATTGTCCTTTTCAGAAAGACTAAGGATAAAGAAAAATGAATAAAGGTAATGTGTCAGGTAGGCCCTTGTTATTAGATACCTATGTGCCTCTAAAGGTGAAATTATTGTAACGGAAACCACAAACGTTCTTTCAAAATGAGCAAGAAATGATTCTATTGGGCTAAAATATCATTGTTTTCATCAGTGATTTTTCTGAGCTGCAGCATTGTCAGATAGTGAGAGGGGATATATGTCTTTCTTTTTTTTTAATTGAATGCAGATGTGCTATCATTAAACGCTCGCTAGCTTTGATTTCAATAATTTCAAATAGGAAAACAATGAACAGAAAAGAATGTTGTACGATTTCTACTTTTTTTTAAAACTCGGTCATTATAAGAAAAATACATATAACGGAAAAAGAAGGGAAATGAGAAAAATAGATAAAAGAATAATATAAATATGTATAATATAGGCCTAAATGTGTAGTTAATGGTGTAAATGAGGCGACAATAACATGTATTCAATAATGTAAATATGTATTTATATAACATATGTTATGTGAATAATTTCATATAAACTTTGTTTCTTTGATATCAATATTACTATAATTGCACCACAACATACGTAGGTGTTATAACCTTCTCAAGAGACATCGAGTGAACGGAAACTGTCAAGCCACAGCACCGTTCTCAATCTTCTACCACTCTATGCCGTCTACAAAATTCCTGCAATCAAAATCTACTGCATAGAATTTCAACGATTCATGGACAAATATTGACCCAGACATAGGACCTACAGCATGGAGGCCCTTCATGATCGAAAGCAGACCTACTTGTAACTGTTTTTTCTTATTCACGACCAAAGGTCATGCGCTTACTAGCACCTTGCACTACCGTTTTATTTAGCATTAACAAACACAACGTTTTGTGAATGATAACATGTCAAGCAATTGTTTTCAGTGACTGTTACTGCAATTGCATATTTTTTCTTTCTTTTTTGTGCAAGGCACGCCAGGTTCAAAGTTTATGTGGGATTTTTCATTGCCTCAGTATAGCCCTTCAAGATCAGAATGTACACTGCAGTTCAAGGGCTGAATGTATGGTCCCTATATTATGGCAGGCCACGACACAGTAGTTCCAAAACAAGATGGCGTTAGTGTCTCTATGTAAAACGCAAGCTGACTTCTATCAATGTACACATTAACACACACACACACACATAGGCGTACCCAGGATTTTTTAGAGGGGGGTGTTCAGTGGCGTACCGTGGGTCAAGACATTGGGGGGGGGGGGGGGCGCACCTCATGGAAGCAACATCAGAATTGCATAACTGTACAATTAAATGCGAGCGAGTGGAGCGAGCGAGCTTGAAAATTTTGACATTTTACAGTCCCCAAACTGCCGTTTGTAGCTATATTTTTTCGCTTTAGAAATTAAGGGGAGGGGGCGCACCGGGCGCAACTGCTGGCATTTACTGACAGCAACATCAGGATAATTGCATAACGATTAAATGCGAGCGAGCGAAGCGAGCGAGCTTGAAAATTTTGACATTTTACAGTCACCAAACTGCCGTTTGTAGCTATATTTTTTCGCTTTAGAAATTATGGGGAGGGGGCGCACCGGGCGCAACTGCCGGCAATTACTGACAGCAACATCAGGAGAAGTGCATAACGATTGAATGCGAGCGAGCGAAGCGAGCGAGCTTGAAAATTTTGACATTTTACAGTCCCCAAACTGCCGTTTGAAGCTATATTTTTTTCGCTTTAGAAATTCGGGGGGGCGCACCGGGCGCAACTGCTGGCAATTACTGGCAGTAACATCAGGAGAATGGCATATAACGGTTAAATGCGAGCGAGCGAGCGAGCGAGCTTGAAAATTTTGACATTTTACCGTCCAAAAACTGTCGTTTGTAGCTATATTTTTTCGCTTTAGAAATTAAGGGGAGGGGGCGCACCGGGCGCAACTGCTGGCATTTACTGACAGCAACATCAGGATAATTACATAACGATTAAATGCGAGCGAGCGAAGCGAGCGAGCTTGAAATTTTTGACATTTTACAGTCCTCAAACTGCCGTTTGTAGCTATATTTTTTCGCTTTAGAAATTATGGGGAGGGGGCGCACCGGGCGCAACTGCTGGCAATTACTGACAGCAACATCAGGAGAAGTGCATAACGATTGAATGCGAGCGAGCGAAGCGAGCGAGCTTGAAAATTTTGACATTTTACAGTCCCCAAACTGCCGTTTGAAGCTATATTTTTTTCGCTTTAGAAATTCGGGGGGGGGGGGGGCGCACCGGGCGCAACTGCTGGCAATTACTGGCAGTAACATCAGGAGAATGGCATAAAACGGTTAAATGCGAGCGAGCGAAGCGAGCGAGCTTGAAAATTTTGACATTTTACCGTCCAAAAACTGTCGTTTGTAGCTACATGTATATTTTTTCGCATTGGAGGGAGGGGGCGCCCGGTGCGCCCCCTGGATCCGCCACTGGTAGTCAAGGGTGTCGGTTTATGTTTATGATTGGGGGAGGTATGACCAGCGACGGGGCGTCGAAGTGACCAAGCGGGAGAAGGATGTCCAAAATCTGTACTTTATATAGAGCATCCCCTAATTTGTTTGTGTTTGTGAGTGTGTGTGTTTCATACAGATGGAAAAGTTAGGAAATAGCCAAGGTCAAGTCTTATTATTGGCAATGCAAGGCATTTTAATATAGACTACTAGTAGTATGTAAAGCAACACTGCAAAATCAATGATCAAGCTTTTTGCCATTCCGATATTCTGAGTACGCTGCGCACATCCTGCTTGTATTCAAAATGCCAACCAGGAATCACGCTGAATCACAATCTTTTGTCGTCTCCGGGCTTTTTAAACAATGTTATACCTCTTTAATTATATGGTTAAAAGAAATCTTAGAAAAATCTTTTTTTCTTGATCATCCTTTCATGTCGATTTCAAAAGCAGTTTACTAACCCTTGAATTACCATTTCCTTTTTTTTCTTTCTTTTTTCTTTTTTTTCTTTTTTTTTAACGAGCGGATGGGGGGGGGGGGGGCACGTGCCCCCCCCATGCCCCCGTAGTTACGCCACTGTTCCTAGACATAGATATCTAATGAATTTTAGGCGCAATAAAGTCATCCAACCACAATTTGTAGACTCACACTCAGTTATCTTTCAGTTTTAACTATCAGTCATTGAAAAAATTCATATCTACTATTACTAAAGATTACCAAGTCCATGACCTATTACTAATTACATTGAGTAGCAAGTAACTTGCTACTCCCAGAGCTTCCAGAGCTTGCTGCTTCCAGTAGGCTACTATACTGACTGTACTTGGTAGTCAGTGGCGTATCTAGGGAAAACGGCGCCCGTGGCAAGCGCGAAAATTGCGCCCCTAATTTCTGAAAAAGTGTTCAACCCCAACCCCATCCCGGTAGGGACTTAAAAAAAGTCCTCATGATATGCTTTTTGAAGCACTTAAGAGGGGTCTTTTGAGGGTGATTTAAATGTAATAGGCAACCCTAAATTTTGATATATTTTGGCGAGTGAGCGCAGCAAGCGAGCCGAAAATTTTTATATTTCAGCTTTATACATAACATGGAATTCTTGTTATTTTTGGTTATTAAATCTTCGAATTACAATTCTAATCATAGTGACGGCCTTATAGATAACGATTTGTACCAACAGTGTCCAACCCCATCCCGGTAGGGACTTAAAAAGTCCACATGATGTGCTTTTTCAAGCACTTATAGAAGGGGTCTTTTGAGGGTGTTTTAAATGTAATAGATATTGAAGAATTTTGGCGAGCGAGTGCAGCGAGCGAGTCGAAAATTTTTGTATTTCAGCTTACAAAACATGGAATTCTTGTCATTTTTGGTTATTAAATCTTCGAATGACAATTCTAATCAAGATATAGTGACGGTCTTATAGATAACGATTTATACCAACAGTGTTCAACCCCAATCCCATCCCGGTAGGGACTTTAAAAAAGTCCACTTGATATGCTTTTTCGAGCACTTAAAAGGGTTTTTTTTTGAGGGTGATATAAAATCTGATAAATTTTGATAAATTTTGGCGAGCGAGCCGACAATTTTTGTATTTCACCTTACAAAACATGGAATTCTTGTCACTTTTTGGTTATTAAATCTTACAATTCTAATCAAGATATAGTGACGGCTTCATAGATAACGATTTATGCCAACAAACTAAGGACTTGGAAAAATACTCTAACTTTCTACGAGTGAGTGAGCCGAAATTGTTATATTTCCACGTCATCATTACGTTTTGTTCTTCTTATTTTTTTTTTTTTTGATAAATTTTGGCGAGCGGGCGCAGCGAGCGAGCCGAAAATTTTTCTATTTCAGCGTTACAAAACATGGAATTCATGGAATTCATGTTTTGTTTTTATCTTGTTTGATTTGGTTTTCTGCCCCCCCCCCCCCATTCTCCTTCCCCCGTCCGGGCGAGGTTTTTTTTTTTTCTTCTTCTTCTTCTTCTTCTTTTTTCTCTTTTTTTTTCACGTGCCCCCTTGCCCCCCCCCCCCCAGATACGCCACTGTTGGTAGTGATACTACTGACTTAGCATGCAATGTGCCTATAATAGGCTGCAGCGCAGCATGCATTGTACACACATCATACACAATTTACGGTACCGCGTACGGTATAATACCGGTAAACGGTGAACATTATGCGCAATTAGTCCAGTCAATCTAGCGATTTTTAGGGGGTAACCCACCACTAATTGCAACAGTAGGAATTTTACTGCAGAGCAAGTCGTTGAGGCCTCCTGAACACCATACTAAAAGTCCCAAAAAATCCAGCGGGGCAATTTAGTAAAATTTGCATAATATGCAAATTAGCACCTGAAATGAGAGGAAATTGACAGATCTCAGCTTCCCGTTATCCAATTTTAAAGATTTAAATGTATAAACTTATATTTTGTAGGTCAATGAACACGATAGATGCCTTTTCGAATTGGTCGTACAAAAATAATTTACATAAAATGCAAATTAGCGGTAACTGTAAGAGTACATTCATAACAACAGTACTCACGTTGGCACAATGCACGTTTTGCATATGGGGACGCGGGGTTGAGGGGGTAACTTTGGGCGCCTCCCAAGGGGCCGCTTTAAATGTGCATCACTTTTAACTATATAAGTATTGTAAAGCAATGTCTCCTGTATTGATTACATTGCATTTCTTGAAAACAAAAATACCCTTGCTGTAAGGCACGATCGAATTTTGACAGTATGTACTTTTGGAACATATATATTCGCGTTATATGATATTATATGTTTTCTATATTGCCAAGAGGATAAAGGGCATTTCGGGGGCACACGCCACAGGGTCGCCCTTCAATAAGCACCCTTTTTATTGTGTAGATCTTGTAAAGCAAATCTTCTTCTATCATATTCATGACTTTTCATTGATATAAGAGTGTATTTGCTGTATTGCTGGACCTACATTTAAAACCATTCACACTAGAACAACTGCATTTGCGTTGCTAATATCCGTATCTTGTCATAAAGGGCGTGAGCGTAGGTGTAAATTCAGACACCTCCCCAGGGATTACCTTTGGATGTCCACCTTTTTGACAATGTAGTTATTGTAGAGCAATGTTTCCTCTACTAATTAGTTGCATTTTTTTGGGGAAACAATGGAATGGCACGATGGAATTTCGAAAACATGTACGTTTGGAACATATATATATTCGCGTTATATGATATTATATGTTTTCTATTATTGCCGTGAGGGTGGAGTATTTTTGGCACATCCCACAGGGTTGCCGTTTGATGCGCACCCTCTTAAGTGTATAGATCTTGTAAAGTTAAGTTTCTTCTATCATTTTCATAACTTGTCATCGATGAAAATTGTATTTGATGTATTGCCGGAACTACTTTTACAACCATTCATGCTAGAACAACGGTATTTGCGTTGCTAATATCTGTGTTTTGTAATAAGGGGGCGTGAGCGTAGATGTGAATTTGGACACTTCCCAAGGGATTACTTTTGAATGTTCACCCTTTTGACAATATAGTTATTGTAGAGCAATGTCTCCTCTATTAATTAGTTGCATTTCTTGGAAACAAAGGTGCCTTTGCTATTCAGCACGATGGAATTTTGAAAACATGTACGTTTGGAACATATATATATTCGCGTTGTATGATATTATATGTTTTCTAAGTTGCCGTGAGGGTTGAATATTTTTGGCACATCCCACAGGGTTACCATTTAATGTGCATCCTCTTCACTGTATAGATCTGGTAAGGTTAAGCCTCTTCTATCATTTCCATAACTTTTCATTGATAAATAGTGTATTCGCTGTATTGCCGGGACTACTTTTAAAACCATCCACGCTAGAACAACGGTGTTTGCGTTGCTAATATCTGTGTTTTGTCTTAAGGGTGCGTGAGCGTAGGTGTAATTTTGGACCATTCCCAAGGGATTGTCCTTTAATGTTCACCCTTTAGAGAATATGGATATCGTTAAGGGATGTCTCCTCTCTTAACTACAATGTATTTTTGAAAACAAAAGTGCCCATGCTGCATGGCATGATCGAAGTTTGAAACATGTACGTTTGGAACATATAGTATATTCGCGTTAATGATATTCAATGTTTTCTATATTGCCGTGAGGGTGGGGTACTTTGGGGCACATCCCACAGGATTGGAATTTAATGTGCATCCTCTCACTGAATAGATATTGTGAAGCAATGCTTCTTCTATCATTTCCACGACATTCATCGATATAAAAGTGTGTAGCTGTATTGCCGGAACTACTTCTAAAACCATGTACCAAAGAACGTCAGTATTTGCGTTCATAGTATCCGTGTGTTGTAATTACGGGGCTTGAGAGGAGGTGTAATTTTGGACACTTCCCAAGGGATTGCTTTGAAATGTTCACCCTTTTGACAATAAAGTTAAGGTAGAGCAATTTTTTCTTCTTTCAATTATATTGCATTTCTTGAAAACAATAGGGCACTTGCTGTACAACCGTTGGAAAATTGGAACATATTCGTGCTAAATGATAGTGCATGTTTCCTATATTGCCCTGGGGGTTGGATGATTTGAACACATCCCACTCGGTGGCCTTTGAGTGTGCACCCCTTTGACTATATGAATATTGTAAAGCAGTGTCTCTACCATTTAAAAATCATGAAAAGTAAAGTGTTTTTATTTACAACCCGGCAAAACGACTTTCTACGTGCATGTACAACTGAATTTGCTTCGGCATATAATGCATGTTTTGTTAACCTGTTTTGGGACCACGAAGGTCAAGGTATGGGTGATTTGGGCACTTCTCAAGGGCTTGCGTTTGAATGTCCAACTTTTTGACAATATAGATATTGTAAAGCAACGTCTCCTGTATTACCTGAATTGCATTTTACGAAAATAAAAGAGTATGTGCTAGACAGGCGGAAGAACTTTTCAGAGGCATGTACCCATGGAACATTTTTTTCGCTGTTGTATATACTGCATGTTTTTCATTGCCTTTAGGATTTCACCTTTTCATCTTATAGATATTGTAGAACAATAATTCTTCTATAACTTCCACTGAAATTTAATGGAAATGAAACGAAAAGGACGTTATAGAGGGTTATAGAGGGTGTATTCACGTGTATATACTGTGTTTTGTACCGGGCTGTGAGGGTATAGGGATAAATTCGGGTACCTCCCTCCGAGTCGCTTTGACTCATGTGCACCACTTTTTAAAGATATACTTTCATAGAAATAGTCTTTGCTAGACGGCCAAACGACTTAAAAAAAAAAATCTTGTACGCTTAGAACAACGGAAATCGCGTTGGTTGATGCATGTTTTGCAAATGGCCGTGGGGATATGATCGATAGGGGTAACTTTGGTCACTACCCACAGAGTTTCCTTTGACTGTGCTATCTTCAATATCTCAAAACCCTCAAGGGTGCAAGAGCTGAATCATCCAGATTCGAATAAGCACCTCTCCAAATAGAGTTCATTAATTACAAAATTGGACAAGTTATAGATGTTGACAGTTGTTTATATTATTTGATTCTACGTAATTAATGGATAAGCTATCATTATCTTTCTGATAACAAACTATTATTCGCTTAAAACTATTCATGCTAGGTTTCTAATGCTGAAAAGTTTGTTTTTGGTGAAGAGAAACTGAAATGTCACATTTGAACACTCTTGATATGCTCATATCGGGCACTTTGGTGCATTTGAATATTCCGTTGGCTCGGTACCCTTTGCATATTATGCAAATGAGGCCCAGATTATGTACATGGAATTGTTTGTATCGCACTAAGTGACATTGCAAACATATATTTCAACACTTTCGGTGTTCCAATCTGAAACCTAGAGGCATAGTTTTCATGGAAACACTGTATTTTAATCATTATTGGAGCTAATTTGCATATTATGCAAATAAGGCCCAGAATATGTACATGGAAATGTTTGCATCGCACTAACTTACATTGCAAACATATGTTTCAACACTTTGGGTGTTCCAATCTGAAACCTAGAAGCATAGTTTTCATGGAAACACTGTATTTTTATCATTATTGGAGCTAATTTGCATATTATGCAAATGAGGCCCAGAATATGTACATAGACATGTTTGCATCGCACTAACTGACATTGAAAACATAAGTTTCAACACTTTCGGTGTTTCAATCTGAAACCTAGAAGCATAGTTTTCATGGAAACACTGTATTTTTATCAAATTTTATGGGAGCTAATTTGCATATTATGCAAATGAGGCCCAGATCATGTCCATGGAAATGTTTGCATCGCACTAGCTGACATTGTAAACATACGTTAAAACACTTTCGGTTTTCCAATCTGAAACCTAGAAGCATAGTTTTCATGGAAACACTGTATTTTTATCATTATGGAGCTAATTTGCATATTATGCAAATTTAGCCACTTTACCCCATTGGATTTCTTGGGACTTTTAGTATGGTGTTTAGGAGCCCATAACAAGTTGCACTGCAGTGGAATTCATACTGTTGCAATTAGTGGTGGGTGAAACCCTATTTTGACTGGACTAAATGTATCTTCGCGATTCGGTCAGAAAGCAAAGCAGGGATCGGGCATGTCTACTGTTTGCGCGTCAACTTCGCGCGCGGTGCAGTAACGTAGTATGAACACGTACTGTACACGAGTTCTTTAGTGCGTATGATATTATGTAACTCCATAATGTATCATCATCCACACAAACATTCAAGGAAGAGAAAGAGAGAGAGAGAATGAACGCAAAAGAAAGGAAAGGCGGAATTAAAAACGGAAATAAAAGCGGTAAAGACAGCTTTTGTTTCATTTGTCAACATCTAAGCATTGCTGAAGAGGGGTGTTGAATAGCTCAAACACCTCCCTTTTGCCCAAGGGGGGTGTTTGAACACCTTAAACACCCCCCTTTTGGCAAAGGGGGGTGTTTGAACACCCAAAACACCCCCCCTCGGTACGCCCTTGCACACACACACACACACACACACACACATTAATGTGTGGTTTGGATGAATTTACTCTTTTTTGGCAACTCATATCTTCAATGCTTAATCTTTTACTGACTCCTCGAATTACAACTGCGTTGAAGTAACCTAGTGGCATATCAAAATAGGTTTAGCAGTATTCGTTTTGCCAATTAACTTTCTTCAAACCCGATCTCCTGTGATATTAGCCCTACTATTAACCTTGCTGATAACCCGGTAAAAATTCTAATAGGATTTTGACCTTTTGAAAATTCTTAAGCTATAATGATCTCAATGTGGAAAATTAAACACTAGACCAGTGTAAAACCATTTTGAAACCCAAAGATACAGCTTACTAGACTATTAGAAAACTTTTGGAGATACCTCTTTTTGACCAGTAGAAAACCAGGCTTATATAGACCATTATGGAAAGTAGTAGTGGTCCATTAGAAACCCACACAGGAAATCAGAATACAGAAAAAAAATTAATGTAAAATAAATGTATGGAAATAAAGACTTGTTGTTTTTTTTTTATTAGGCGGGGGCGGTTGAAACAAAATATGCCGCAGTCATCGTCTTTGTAAAAAATGGAAATATTATTCAGTTCTTCACAAGTATGCAAATTAATTTCAATATGGAAGTGCAGTACTCTGTTTTAAAAATTTTTTGACATCCAATGCGTTGTGATCTTTTTGTCGCTGTAACCTATATGTCAATTAAATACATATACACAGTCCCCGTCTTTAAAGCTGGAAATATTCTGATATTCTGCATAAAAAGAGGAAATAAGTTTCTAATGGATTCTGTATTCCCAAATTCTGTTGGTTCTGTTTAGTTAAGGCAATAAAAGTCCATTTGGTTTTATGAAGAACCTGTTCTGACGGTATGCAGGCCTACTGGTTTCTATTGGTCTAATAAGTTGGAAAGGATTCTGTTGGTCCTGCGTCATCTATCAGTCTAACAGGTTTTAATCCGTTGCATACAGGAACCTGGTGGCCTGTGTATTAAGTTTGTGGGGATTTCAGAATTCAGTATGAAACGGGTTAATCTAATCGTTTCTGTTAGTGTCTATTGGATCATCAGAATGCCAATTACTGATTGCTGCTGATCCGTCAAACTCCAACAGAAGCCATTAGACACTATCAAAAAATATTATAGTCTCTTCCAATAGTCCCTATAATGGAATTTCGATCTCAGCTTTTAGGGCCTATACCGTAGTCGACCATTAGAATACCATGAGAGATACACCTGACCGAGATATCTAAATACCACCAAAAAAAAAAAAAAATATGTCGGTTTATTTTTGTTATTAAAGACTGTTTTTTTTTTATTTCTCGCACAACATACCCATTTGATTTAGTCCTTTTGAAATTATGTTGGAATTCTAGCGGACCATCAGATATCATTAAGTGGTTTCTAAAAGTCTGTTAATATGTAAATCAGTGGCCCGTTGCATAAAACTTACCGTTGAATTTCAATGGTAACTACTGTCAAAATTAGGCGTCACAGCCAATCAGCATCAAGGATTATAAAATTTACCACTAATTAGAAGACTTACCCCTAGAAAGGAGCGGTAAGTCCAGCGGTAAGGGTTTTATGCAACAGGGCACTGGTCCACAATGGAACAATTAAGTAGTCATTCTACTGCATGGATCAGCAAAATGTATGTTAGAAATTTTCTGATTGTTTCTAATGGTACAGGACTAACCATCTGCAGTAATCTGCCTCACCATTACATACAGCGTTACAAGCTACTTCAATATAAACTACCATAAGACCCACAAAGAGCATACAAATGTTACGGGGTCATCCCACTAGACCGACAGAGCTACCAAGTCTCACGCATTCTGCGTGAAACTCAAGCATTTATGGTCCATCTCACGATCTCACGCAAGGCACCTATTTTTCTCACGCATCGGGACCATAGCTCAAAAGATTAAAGTGATATATGTAATTGAAGATATATTTCCCTTTTATCTTTCAAAATAAGTAAAAAATAGTTAAGTAAGTATACACCAGATCCCACCATTAGGAGCTAAAAATTGAAAAAGCTCCCACACCCTCCCTCCTCTCGGTTCCTTCGCTCCCTCGCTAGCGAGCATGCCGAGACGGCGAGTCATGAAAATCTCACTCATACTTTTTTTTATTAACTTGGCATTTGAACCGACACCTACGAGTCCGTTGAAGTCATACAGCCCATGAGTTCGACACGAGGTAAAAACGAGTTCGACAGATACAACGCGGTGCTTATTGTGTCGGTCTCGTACGTGGGCCTTGTTACCTTAGTGTTGAACTAATGGGCTGTATGACTCATGGGCTGTATAATTTATGGGCTGTATGACTCATGGGCTGTATAATTTACGAGCTGTATAACTTGTGAACTGTATGACTCGTGGGTGTCGGTCTCGTGACATGCAACAAATCTTACTGGGATGTTAGGGATAGCCTGCTGTATAGTTCCCTGAGGTTTGTGATGCCAAATTCTAATAGTCCCCGCCTAGATCATTAGGAAACCGTTACGATAATCACATTAACATTAACCCTCTAGTAGGACCATTAGAATTCTTGTAATGGTGTATAATGTTTTCTAAATGGATCGATCCATTTTCCACACGGGAAACTGAAACTCAGTCTCCATAAAGATTGCTGTAGAATCGAAAAGAGAGCGGATCCTATGTGATTGATACTAACTTCATACCATGTATTATTATGCTTCCCGTTTTACACTAACATTGATTTACACTTATCTTATCAGCCTAGGTGATTATAGTCAGGATTTCTTTTACTCCTGCGACAAGTAAAGATTTGAAATGTATATCTAATGTGGATTTTTCAATTAGATTTCTTTGTTTTTTTTTTCCTTTTCATATACAACCTTAGGATACACATACCCATTTAAAATGTCTTGATGATATTCTGGTGGGCACTACAGTTTTATACACACCTTTGAGTAATACAGAATTATGTTGGTACTGGGCAACGCTGTCAAATTGAAAATATTTCAATTCAATTCAATTTAAAAGTTTATTTTAGTTTTAGACAAAACATATACACTATAATAATTATAAATTGTGATAAAAGAGAAGTGGTCGAAGTAAACTATAACACTGCGCAAATTGAGAAAAGTGGAGGGACCTAATAATAAGGAAGATCTTGTAGAATGTGGGCCCCTCTGGTTGTATGAGAACAACAATGAAAAGATGAATTGAATCATCGTAAAAAGAAAAGAAAAGAAAGAAGTCTGGAAGCCCACTGCAAAATAGAGTACGCAAGTGCGTAAAATAATGAGACACTCACCTTCTCCAGCAGTGCTACAGCACACAGATGCCAATGTTAGCAGAAAAACGAGGTAGTATGTGTTATCCATCGCAGAGAGTTGACGATTGAGGCAGTGTAAAAAGTCAATTAAACGGTTTGATTGTATTTTTCTAGCAATCTCTCAAAATAATAAATCCTCGCTGTCACATTTTCAAGAAGAGGGGGATAAATTGGCCATACTAAATACAATATATATATTTTATAGACAAACGGGATCCTTTTCTTGAAAAAAGAGAGTTTATAGGGTAGAGTAAACGCCCTGTTCCACGAATACGTGCAACGCACCCGTTTTCCTTATTTTCTCAATGACTCTTTTCTCTTATACTTGATTCAACATATCGTTAAAAATGTCGACGAGATATACGGTGTGTTATGTAGCGTCCCATTGAGCGACTAACAACTGACGGACGCTATGTGATCATGCTCATGTAGTATGGTGTCCAGGGGCGGATCCAGGAATTCCTTTAAGAGGGGGTGCGTTTACAAAATTAAAGGGGGCGCACGCACCCCTCCCCCCATTTTTTTCTTTTTCTTTTTTTTTGTTTCAACAAAAAAAAAAAATAAATAAAGGGGGGGGGGGGCGTGCGCCGGTTGCGGTCCTCCCTGGATCCGCCCCTGGTGTCTGCAGGGGACTGTTGCACTGTGGCGCCAGGAGGAAATGAGCAAAGGTCACTGCATTTCAGGTTTCGTGGTATATAACGTATGTGTATATACGTACTACAATGTACCTTGTTTGTGTACTTCAATCGAATCTATTCAAATCAAAGCGTTTGTGTCTATGTGAAACAGAAATGTTCGTAGTTCTGATTGATTTCATTTTGAGCTGAAGATTTGAAGGGAAGATAAACCCAAGAGCAATGTGGATTGAGTGAAAGCAGCAACATTAGTAGAACACATCAGTGAAAGTTTGAAGAAAATCGGACAATCGATGCAAAAGTTATGAATTTTTAAAGTTTTGGTGTTGGAACCGCTGGATGAGGAGACTACTAGAGGTTATGACGTATGAGTGGACAACAATACCAAGAAAATACTACAAAAATCCATTTTTCATGAAAATTACAAATTCCATCAACTTGATATTGACATATGTTAAGGGTAGCAATTATTCCCCCTGCTTTCTGAAAGCGGTTGGTCCAAAGCTCTTTCATAATTCTAGAAAAGCGAATTTTTGTTGAATTTCTTTTATATTTTCTTTGTATTGTTGTCCACTCATACGTCATATCCTCTAGTAGTCTCCTCATCCAGCGGTTCCAACACCAAAACTTTAAAAATTCATAACTTTTGCATCGATTGTCCGATTTTCCTCAAACTTTCACTGATGTGTTCTACTAATGTTGCTGCTTTCACTCAATCCACATTGCTCTTTGGGTTTACCTTCCCTTTAACCCATCCGAATGGACATAAATACATGTATATGTTGAGATTTTGAAAAAAGCTATAGTTTTGAAAATGTATGTATACTAAGTTTGACAAAAAAAAACCACCTACAAAGAAAATCCATATACCGTAAGCCCTTAATAATACATTAATGTGCTATGGTTACGTATGACTTGTTTACAGAGTGGTAAGGATCACTGTAGTTTTGGATGCATGCGCAAAAGTAATGATTTTTGTTTGTTTGTTTGTTTGTTATATGAGATCTCATGTCTGCTAATTGAGCAGCTGAGAACCGTGCTGTCTATCCAGCTGCATAACAGAATATTTTCAGTTTGATATGATAGAGAAAAATTGTTTGCCTTTAGATTCTTTTCAACGGAATTAAAATCAAATTTCTATTCGAATACTAAGATTTCTTTTTCATATAGACAGCTATCACAATGAGTATAAATGTTGGCCTATAATACCTAATAAGACCTAGCTCAAAAGAAAAATATTGAAAAGGAAGAAAAATGCATTATTGCAAAAGAGAGGCCCAGAGTAAAGGACAAGCTTGTTAGCATGTGGCCACTAAATAAATTTTGTTACTGCTCGGTATTGCGAAGAAAAATAAGGTGCGTTTCTTGAAGTTCGTTAATCCATAAATGAAAATAAGATTCGTTATTTAGAAGATTCAGTAATTCAAATTCATGAAAATTCTTCCGTCGAGGTGTTTTCATTGCAACTGATTGAGAAATTGCCCTACATCGACGTAAATAAGCACTGAATTGATCAGTGTTTTAGTAGTAGCCATGATAAAAAATCATGGGCGTACATACTCGAGCAGGATTCGCACCTACGACCTCCTGATCACCGAACAGGCGTCATCTCCACTAGACCTGCGAGCTTTCGCCCGACAGCAAGTGTTGGTTCTAATCCTTATAGCATGCAGCGGGTACTGCTTTTGTTATTCAAATTCATGAAAATTCTTCCGTCGAGGTGTTTTCATTGCAACTGATTGACAAATTGCCCTACATCGACGTAAATAAGCACTGAATTGATCAGTGTTTTAGTAGTAGCCATGATAACAAATCATGGGCGTACATACTCGAGCAGGATTCGAACCTACGACCTCCTGATCACCGTAAAAGTAACTTACAACTGATACACCGTAACTTACGACTGATTTAACTCATTTGCTCTCCTCGTCTAATATTTCTGCATCACTCAACGAACATATTGTTATTTGTGTTCCATAAATGAAATAAATGGTGATCAGGAGGTCGTAGGTTCGAATCCTGCTCGAGTATGTACGCCCATGATTATTTATCATGGCTACTACTAAAACACTGATCAATTCAGTGCTTACTTACGTCGATGTAGGGCAATTTGTCAATCAGTTGCAAAGATTCAGTAATCCAGGAGTGAAATAAGGTTCTTTCGTTAGTACACAACTAGTTTTCTCATTTTACCGTGTGACCCATTGTTATTGTTTACATTATCATTTTTGTCAATATTATTTTACTTTTTGCATAATGATCATCATGATGACAATAATAATAATGATAATAATAGTAATGATAATGATAATAATAATAATCATTTTCATTATTACGTTATATTATAATATATATTATAATTATATTTTATATGTCTTCTTATCCAGCAATTATTGGACCAAATATTTTAACTGCCTACGTAAAATGAGAAACAAAAAATTGTAACTTACAACAGATTTAACTCATTTGCTCTCCTCGCCTAATATTTCTGCATTACTCAACGAACATATTGTTATTTGTGTTCCATAAATGAAATAAATGTGTCTTGTTCTTGCGATTAGTTTGTGGTCTCCGAAGAATGATTTTCCCTTCCTATGTTTTTTTTTAATGCTTATTGATTAAAGCCTTGCTTTACCCCTCCGTTGTTGTTTTTTTTTTGTATTTTGTGTCCGTGACACACAGTGCAAACAATTTCTCAACCAGTCAGACCTTTAGTCCGTAACATGTTTTTTTTTTAATTAGTCAGAAAAAAGGCTATCGGCTTAAAAGGTATGCAATATCTTCTCGTTACTTATTTTTTTCAACACCGCCCCCCCCCCCAAAAAAAAAGTATAATCGAATGCTTTATAAACAAATGCCTTATGCTCTCCCTCCCTCTCTATATATTATATACATAGTCACATGCACGACATACATACACGTTAGTCTTTATCTTTATTTGCTTTGTCATAAATATGTACGTTATATACTACGAGTATACGAATAACTGATTTATGTATTCTTTGTGCCAAAAACCCTCGTGGACGCAGTGTGATGGAGGAAAAGATTGTACATGATTATGGCGCTGGAAGACTTAACAGATTTTGTCGTTTCTTCCTATATGATTGATATATTGTTGCGGCCCCCTCCGCAACAATAACTTAAAAATTAGTGAATCAATCCAAGTGCAATTTGATGGCATTAAACTATAACTTATTACTCACATCTTACAGAAAACCCCATTCGATTTGCTTTAGAGGAGAAAGAGAAATAAGGATTTGTGTAGAGCACGTTAGGAATCCCTTTCCTCCAAATTCTGTCCTTTGTGTGCACACGTTAGTATGGAGTTCCTAGACCATCCAAGTGCTAAACTTGGAAGAATCAGATCCATAGCATGCTTTACAACGATCTACATCTTTTCTGTGACCACTTAATCAAACTGAATGGGGTTTTCTGCAAAATAAAGGTAAGATATTATATTTTCAAACCCTGAAATAACATTCAGACAGTTTTTGTAATATTATGGGAAGTTATCAATGTGAAAATCCGATTGCATTTTTATTTGAATGACTGAAGGGGGACATACTGTACATTCAGATACACACATCACAAATATCCATTGTTTCGTTTCCACCCGTAGTCATTTCGATGTAAGTCTGTCTGTCTGTAAAAATGCTTACACTCGATTAAAAACACATATTTGATAGCATATTGAGCGTAACTTCTTCTTTTTTTTGAATGGCACCAATCTTAAAATCGATCTTTGTAAAAACGGGTCCCTGATGTTTATATCGGCAACACATTGTACGAAATATTTTTCTAAGTTCTTGCCTTTTTTTGAACATGCATTTTTCTTTAATTTTCCTTTAAACCTGTTTAGATTACATGAATTACGCATAAAAGTTCCATATAATCACTCTCAATATTAAGTAGCATTGCATAACAAAACTTGAGAGCCTCCAAAATCAACGATGATGATAAGCCAGCAAATCCAGCAGGAATTTTTTTTTTTCACAGGTAAATTGCATACAGTTTAATTACAATTCAAACCACACAGTCGTGCAAATGATATCATCTTTTCATTTTTATGGCTTGTCAAATTTTGACTGAGTCATCAAGGACTTCTTTGGGCATCGAGGAGTCGGAGGAAAATCTACATCCCCAAATGGAAGACTTCCCTTTTACAGAATCGTTAAGACTAATGGCAAACATTTGATGGCTCTTTTGGCACGTTGGTTCCTCTCCATTATTTCCATGGCAGCACAATATTGGCGCCCTCTTGAGCCAACAAGTTTGTTCCTCTGAGCAGCAATATTTTTGCCATTTATTTACAAGACTAATTGTCTTTCTTCATAATTATGCAATGTTACTCAATAATCTTCCCACAACATTGTACTTTGTTCGTACGTTACACCACACATGCCGCTACACGACTCAGCTCCAAGACATTGTCCTCCTTTCGGAGATATCCTTCTTCGAAGCCATTTTCTCACAATCTCCTGATTTGAATATCTCTCGCTGTAGCTGTGTGTCTCTACTTTAGGAGGTATTTCTCCCCTCTTAGGATTTCACTTTCTCCCGGCCAACTTTGGTTATGACAGACATATTCAAAATTAAACTTATAGCATAGCACCGAACGTCTGTAATCAGAGTGTATACGCGCCATGGACCGCATCGCAAAAGGGCTTCGTGGTCATGACATGTGGTACCCGGATGTATAATTGCGCACTTAATATTTCGCGTGATTAGAATCCTCATTTTCCTCTAGAAGTCCAGGCGCTAGGAACTCCCATTTAGGAGATGCTGCACAGATTGAGGTTGTAGTCGGCACTTCGCCCAACTATAACTCACCTACAAGAGCACACAATCCACTTCCAATATTGAAGCACTGAAAGCATTCTGCCACTAACATTACAACGTTACTTGCTACAGCCTTTATTTTTTCGACTAACCGTGGCTCACCCATCAAAAATCCAATTTGTTTCCCTCGTTCTGTTTTAGCTCGATGTCTGGAAATTAAATGTCTTTTTGTACACCAGTACGTTCCTGCCATCACATACGATCATCTGGCCGTGAGGCGTGAGGACCAGATTCGACTCGACCACGTGATTATACCTCCTTTCTTTGCTCAGACCTGCGGCGACTGGAAGGGTCATCACCCTGGTCACCTCACCCCAGTCTTGCCCGGACAACTGGTTGATGACGAACCGGTCGCGTGCAGGTTCATGACAAGCAACGTAGATGTCACGCGTCCGCGAATCTACTGTGGCGTTGAGGATCGTCTGACTGTGTGTGATCACTCTTGAAGCTCCATCCCTGTCGATAACGAGGACGGTGTTGTCAAACGGCACACGTTGGGCGATTATATCGCCAGAAGGTAGCAACGCTCGCATCCGGATTCTCTCTTTGCATGCGATGCTCTTAACAATCTTCCCATTGGTAGGGTTGATAGCGTGGACGTTTGATTGATTTCGCTCCACTGCGACGATCACCCCACTCCGTTTTCTTACAGCGATGTCCACGAATGTTGTACCATTCGTCGTCTCTGACGGCACGGCGAATTCCCTGGACAGCCTCCACTGCTTGTCGTAGAGGGCGATATTGCCACTCAGGAGTTCGCCGCTTCCAGCTCCCTCACAGCACTTGGCACAAACCACTGCAGCCTCGTTCAGCGATTTACAAGATGTTATGCGTGCACTGTCTTCCAGCCGAAACTCCTCCATCTTTTTATTGTTGATACTCGTTACAGAAATCACCGCATCCCTTGATCCGTCTTTCAAAATTACTGAATGGTCAGCTGATGTGTAACCTATTAAACATGGATGCTTTATCTTTCTCGCTATCTCTATGGTATCAGTGTGCTTCCATTTACCACTGGGCCATTCGATTCGACCTTTGTATTCCTCCCCCTCAGTCCCCTTCACAAATTTGACATTCTGCGAAACTCTGGAGATCTCCTCCACGAATCCCGAGTCGGTGTTGGAATTGATTGTCGCTTCTAGCGCCGTGATCAAAGCCCGCGTTTTGCTTGCGACCAGATCCTGATCGCTCATGAGGAGGATGCTATCAACGCTCTCTAACGCTTTGTCAAGAACGTCCACGACCTCACTGGTCTGTCGGCTACATTCCTGGAAGTTCTCGTTGCATCCTGACTGAATATTGGTGAGCGTTTTTGTAAACTCGCGGCGCGCGTTTTCGATGGGTTCTCGTCGTTTCGCCTCAGCGCTGTGACTCTCGTTTAGTCGCTTCTCTCTCTTTTCGTTGAGTCGTCGAATCTCTTCGTCAAACTCTTTATTAATCGCATCGCGCTCATTTTTGCCTCGTTCAGTGTGTTTGCTTACAGCGACGCGGATGACACGCTGAATTTCCTTCTCAACGGTTTCAAAATGTTTCTTAGCCACGTCGTGTTGTCGAGAAATAAGATCTGCATGCCTCTTCCATTCCTTCTCCTTGTCTTTCGTCTTGGAGACAAGGTCGCCAAGGAGTCGTCTCTTCTGAGACAAGGCTTCATCCAGCTCTTTTAGCGAACACGGCTTGTGGTGCACGGTGCTACACGATTGGCAGACGGCCTCGTCGTGTACCTCGCAGAAAAATTCGACGGGTTTCTTGTGCTTGGTGCAGATCCAGCCCACCCTCTTGCTCTGGATATCCACGATTGTATGCCCTTTCGAGGTGGCGCACTCGTCGCAGAGCCGCTGTTTCTCGGCTACGTAGTATGTGGCAGAAGACTTCCTAAGGCAGCCAACGCCTTCACAATGACCGTTCTCATGGAAGGGAGACGCCATTGCTATGACGACGTCTGTCACGTGACGACGGCTCCACTGTCTCACAAACTGATCAGACCTACGAACAGAAACAACAAGACGCTAGTCATTGTTCATGTGGACATTTGGGTCAGTGTGTTATCATTTATGAATTCATTTGATTTTTTTTTGTCTCTCCCGAAAGCTTATTATACTTTTATTATACAAACCACAATCCCCCGTGAGAATTAATAGATATGGTCCAATAAAATTTTACTGTTTTCGATGGGTCTAATGGCATCTTTAGTGGTGAAATTTAGACCACAAGAACAACGAGGGAGTCGCCGATGGTCCAGTGTAGAATTTCAGCGTTTTGTGGGTGTAATAGTATCTAATATTGGTATACGAATAATTCTTGAGTTGTGAGTGCATTAGGCACGAATATCGCACGAGGCGCGAGATAAGCCACTGGTCTATATTCAACAAGGCACGTAGCGCCGCGTTGAATAGACCAGTGGCGAATCTCGCGCCGAGTGCGATATTACGTGCCCCAATGCACGAACAAAATCATAAATTATTCGTTTTATACAACACCTTGTCCATAATCACAGAAGTGGGGTGTACTAAATCAGTGAACGGCAACTCGTGAAGGTCCAAAAATAAATGTAACAATTACGCCGAGAATACTAACCCAAACACTCGCAATGATTCGACCACACAGTCACAGGAATCGCAAACTCTGCAGGGTCTGACGTTAGGACCTACCCATTCTAACCGTTACGGCGTTTACTGATCACACTATCGTTAGATCGAGAACGCTAATGTTAGGTCTAAGCCGATCTGACATGTCGGTAGATCGTAGGTCTAGACTATGTCTATTTCCGACAATGATTTTGTATAAAACCACAGAAAAAAAAATCAAATTACGACTTCTCAACTTGATTTTGATATCACAGTGGTCCACGTAGCAGATCCGAGTCAAAAGTAAAAACACAGCCGCAGCACGTAGGCCCTACTTATTGTTAAGGCCCGTATACCGAGAATGCAACACATATCACTCAGTTCATGCAACGCTTAGTTGCAGCTGCGCGCACACGTTGCATATACTCGTAGGCGCTGCACCTTTCCTGTGAATGAACCAGTGCAGCGTTGCAGCCAGCACGTCGATACAGTACATGTACTTTGCTTGTGAAGTCGAGCGGCCGTGCATTAGCAACCCCCCCCCCCCCCCCGCGAAGCCGTGCATTAGTTCCTGCCAACCGTGCAATAGGGGGCCTAATGCACGGCTGTCACTCTCAATGAGTTTGATAGGTATTTTCTAATGAATGTCATGTGACATGTTCTTGGCCAATCACAATTCGACATCATTCTAAGGTGTGGTATAATACAAAGTTAGAGTATTTTTGGGTCTAGCGGTATGTAGTAGTGGTTCAAACTATTTAATGTGATAATTTTTGATGGGCCTTTAGTGGCATCTAATGGTGGGGATAAGATTGATAGAAACTATCAGAAAATTTCCGACAGTCCTGTACAGAATTTGGGTTTTTGTTTCTATTGTTTTGTTTTTGTCAAGTTGTATTTTAAGGTGGAACAGACTATCATACCATTATATGGAAACCATCAAAGAATCTAAAATGGTTCAGTAAGCTGAACGTCGAGGTTACATTCAGTAGAGTTCATTAGAAGAGACCATATCTGCCGACTTCTAATATTTCTTATTGGAATTTGACGGACCATCACCAATCAGTGATGGACATTTTAATGCTTTCATAAACAATTTCCTAAAAGAAAACTTTCGGTGGCTATGCTGTAATATTAAGAAATCACAAGAACGGATCCAACAGAAAACATTGGGACTGACTAAATCGAAACATAATTTATTGCCAAAATCAGAACCACCAACAGAAACGGGAAGTGCACAGTCCATTTGCATATTTATGAAGATATCGAGTTTATACAAAGACAGTGACTGCCGCATGACATGTTTCCTTATAAGTTGCAGCAACGATCACAACTTGTTTGATGTCCTTAATCTGCGAAAATATGATTTTAGATGTTAATTATGTCCGAAAAATGAATATATGTATATACAGTGCGAGAAGATAAGGGCATTCACGGACGTAGCTATATAGTTCAATGTACATGTAGTTTATTTCCAAGCTTTCGGTCTTTTTAAGACCTTTATCAGGGCTGTGAATTAGTGATACATACAATGACTCACTGGTATTAACGCTGCTGCGCTTGTTGGTAGTATGAATCCAACTAGCATGAATCTATAATGACCATTTCATCAATGGGTTCGTAGTTGTATAACAAGATACAATAATAATATGAATAAATCATTTCATATTATTTGGTACATTTCATTGGGTACATTTCTCGCACTGAATAAATAATAAAGGAGCTACACTGGTTCTGTACACAGTCGGGACCCCTTCTCGCACTCTCTCTCTCTTTCTTTCTCTCTCTCTCTCTCTCTCTCTCTCTCTCTCTCTCTCTATATATATATATATATATATATATATATATATATATATTATAATGATAATGATAATACAGGGTATTTATAATGCTCCAATTCCACATAACTTTGGTGCTCAAGGCGCAGTAGAAAAAGTGAGTTTGGAAGTACAAAAATCATTACACAAACATGCACATGAAAATGAATGACACAATAATGATGATGAAAAAAAAAATATAATATACGATTCTACTGGAAAACGGTTAAAAACCATTAAGTCTTTAGGGCAATTTTAAAGGAGTCAACATTCGAAATGTAACGGATAGCTTGAGGCAACTGATTCCACAGGTAAGGTCCAGCATGTGCCAATGACCGATCCACCCATGGTTTTTTTTTTTCGTTTTTGGAACAACCAGCAATCTACAATCGGATGACCTTAAACATCTGGGAGGATTATAAAATGTCACCAAAGTAACATTGTACTCTGGGACAGAATGATCCGTGTATGCAATGAAAAACAAACAGTAAGAATTTAAATACAATACGAGATTCAGCGGGTAACCAATGCAATGAGCACAAAACAGGGGTAATGTGAGCATTTCTTTTGGTAAGGGTAACAATACGAGCTGCTGAATTTTGCAATTTTTGTAACCTTGAAAGTTGATATATCATATATTTATATATATATATATATATATATATATTTACATATATATTTGAATATATATATATATATATATATATATATATATATATATACATACATACATACATGTGTATAAAACGTCGGTTGAGAATTAGAAGGGCGTTAAGTTGTCTCTAATGCAATGGGTTTAGTGGCAACTCAACGCCCTACACATTCTCATCCGACGATAAGCATACATTTTATACATACATGTACAATACATATCTTTTTTATAACAAAATAATACATATTCATTTTGGGGGGACATAATGAACATTTAAAATCGTATTTCCGCATATCAAGGACATCAAACAAGAATTTGAGTTTTATTCTTTCTATCACAAGGCCCTTAACGACATTATGTCAGATTTGTTGTTACGGATTTTATAAGTCTTTCGGTTTGTCGTATGCATTGTGTTCCATATGTCGCAATTACTGTAATAATGAATTGCCCTGCAAAGTACAGTAATTTTGATTATATTAATTACTGTAATATTGTGCATCGCTTCCGTACTCTGAATTCCTCTGTGGATTTCTTATGGATCATTACAAATTTCTAATGGTCCATTTACGTAATGGTTTCCTAATGGTCCAATAGGCTGTATCTCTAGTGTTTTTTCATAATGGTCCCGTGTGTCACTTTCCATAATGAAACCATTAGCTTAGTGGTTGTCTAACAGCTCAATAGAAGTAATGGCCAAAACACCCATGGAATTCTGACCTATACACCTGTAGGACAGGTAGGCACTCCTTATGCGCGCGCCATAGAAAAGCGCCCATATAAATAAAGTTGTATTCCAATGTACTCAGCTGTTGATTGCGTTGAAACATACGGATACCGTAGTGCAATGCGCTGACTTTGCTTTGGGAAATGCAAACTCACCCTGAATGTCTTTTTTTATTCCAATGCAATAAAATTCCTGTGAGTATAAATAACCTGCACTTTGATCTCACATTCAATAATGGAATTCACTTTATGTGTAGCTAAATGTGATTTGATGTAATGCTAGTATGATAGGGTCTACACTAAAAGACATGTAGTATTTAAGAATCATTCGCACCATAGTGAAGAATACACTAGTCACTAACGTTTCGAAATTACTTTGTGAACTTACCCGTCAATAAACACCGTGCAGGATCGAGTCTTCACCGAAAACCCAGTATACAAATTACTATCAGAAGTTGATCGTAAGAAGCTCCCACAAGCTAAAGACCACTCCTATGTTCACTTCATGCTGAAGAGAAACTAACCTCCCAGCACTAGCCAGGTAACCTGGTTCTCAGACTACAGTCAGTATGTCTTTCAGAGTTACATGTACGTGTACTTGTTTCTATCTAATTTTGCTTTCTCACCGCAATTCGTATGCTTCAATGAAGAACAAACACAAGTAGAATAGTGATCCGCCTCTGAGTCTCTCCCTCCCTTCGCTGGTGTTTGTTCGGTTCGAAGACAACAATACTTTTTTCTTTTTTTTGCGTTGGGGGCGATCATACCAGCGCTTCTCTATTCTTTACAGCGTTCAAAATATGCTTATTGATGAAAGAGGCTAACTTTGATTTTTCCCCTTCGTTGTTGTACGTTGTACTTTGTGCCACTCTGAGGCAATAATGCAGCAAGGCTGAACACTCAACAGTAACTTTGTATGTTAGATGTTCTGCATAGACAGATAAACCTGTGTGTGTGTGTGTGTGTGTGTGTGTGTGTGTGTGTGTGTGTGTGTGTGTGTATTTCTTTTCGCAACATGAGGTGAGGGTAAGTGATGGGTAACTTTATAGAGGGTAAAATCCTTACTCTCCTACATGCTTCCTATCCATTCTTGCTTGGGGATAGGGGAAAACCCCTAACCGATACACAATAGATAAACTCATAGAATGTCAGCCTATTCGGTATGTACAGAGAGGAGGTAGAGTGGGTGTAAACTCTATTAATAATCAATTGTCATCTGGTAATATCAGTGAACCATGAGGCTCATTACTTGTTAATTTCGAAGAATTCAAGGTTATTGTGTGCGGGAGTGTCCTCTTTATTCTTCTTTTTGCCTTTTTTATCTTTATTGAAATCTGCAGAGTGCTACCGTGTTTTTGTTGTTGTTTTTTGTAATTTTGTGCTATCATCTTGGAGTATGATTTATGTTTCACCACATATTGGTTTCCCACATTTAGAAGGCATTGGGGCACATATTAGTCGCTGGAATGTACATTGAAGAGTTTGAATGGAATGCATTCGTATCAAATAAAGATTGAGAAATTCCAGATTTAAGGGATCGTACAGTTTTGGTTGAGACCTAACTTCTCCTTTCTAACATTGTGAGATAATAATAAAAAAAAAAAAAAACTTCTTATGAAATTATTATGAAAGAGCATGTAATTCCAAAATGAATTCAACGTTCATTAATGAAAATTGGTTTTAAAATGGCTGAAATATCCAAATCAGAGCGATAGTACATGATAAAAGATGGGACCCAGCTTTTATTATGATCGCTTTGTTTTACTTTGTTGTTGGATGTCTCGGCCATTCCAAACCTGATTTTCATCAAATAAGCTTTGAATTCCTCTTAGAATTGTATGCTGTGTAATATTTCATAAGTGGTTTCTTGGTATCTCGCAAAAAGTTATGAGCCCAATCCTCATCTCTACCAATTACGTATCATCCCTTTAAGGCTGCTGTAGAAACGATTGGAAATGATTGTAAAATGGATTAGTGCATGATCTTTAAGATTTGGCCAACAAAATGCATGTTAAGTAAGGGATATATCCATAAGCAACAATGAAAAGAATTACTTTTCTCTATTTGATAATGATGACCTCACTTTAAAAGAAAAAAAAAGAAAAGAAAATGACGTTTTCCTTTTTTTTTTTTTTTTTTTGCATGCCAACTCCGTAAGTGATGCGAGTCTTCGTGGAAGTATATTGTTGTTCTCTCACGGTATACTTGTGGCCTATTTCGACAACAGCCTCAGCAGTATAGTTGACGCGACGCATCTGTTCAGGAATTATACCTGGAAAGGCAAGGGATTTCTCATTGTTTCTATGTGCAGCGGGGGCTGTGCATTATAGTGGATAACATATTGGACTTTCAAAATGTAGGTCCGGAGGTCGAATCCCCCAAGTGTCAGAATTATGTCTATGGGCGAAATATGCTTGCCGAGATCAGGGAGGTGTCTCCTGCCTGGCGAGATGATGATCCCGACGGTATAGTATAACGTGCACCGGACAATACTGATATAATGGTAGGGAGAGAAAATAGAGCAAAAAGTACAAGTAGAATACAGAAACATAGAAACGCACGTACATGACGTACACTATGTGCATACTAATTATAGTGGTACATCACTATAAAGAACCATACTGATACAACCCCTTTCCTATTTTTACCACTGAATTTATGCATAATGTACAGCTTGGATATATATTAAAAAAAAACTGATAAAGAACATGGCTGTCGATGGGTCAGTTTCGATCAAAGTAAAAGAATTCCAGCAAAATAGATGAAACCTACTTACCAAAGCAAGCTTGTTGAGCGTATGAATAGGTCTCAACAGAAGCCTAGCGTAAAGAACAGGGTATAAGGAGCAAGGGTATTATACAACTAAAGACTAAACTAAGGCAAAAGGAACATTAATACTCGGGATACAAAAGATGCTCATACAAATGCCTATTTCTACAATCTCCATCAAAAGTCTATAATGACTCATCTTATTAATTAATAGGTTGATATTCCTTTACTTTCCCTCATACTGTGCGTATATGTCATTGATTATGCTGGAATGCAGAAAAAGAAAATATCTTGAACTTGAACTTCACTATAATATGATATTATTATGGAACAGCGCCCACGTTCCAAATTACCATTAATGTGCTTGGTATTTTATCCCTGCACTTCTGTATAATGCTTCGTAGTTTGATATGGTTGATGACTTTGATAAGGCAGCTGATTTTATTATGAGTTATGAGGAACTAATTATGAGATTTAAAGAGATAGTGGATAAGATGGGGAGTGAGGTTTTACTTTTTTGCGAGATAATTAGAAGCCACCCCTACTGAAAAGAACGCAGTGTCCTACAGTGTGATCACAGTGTGGTCATGTAGTCGACTATGTGAAAACGCTCTACAAATTGAAATGTGGAGATCATTTCACACTGTTGTTTGGTTTTCACAGAGTGTTCACATAGCAGTGCTCTGTGTCACACTGTTAAAACGCTCGAATTTAGCAGTGTGAAGAGATTTCAGACTGTGTTCACAATGTGTTCACACTGTGTATCTCACACTGTGGGACACTTTTTTTATTTTCCAGCAGGGATGTATAGTTGAAATGGCATACGATTCTAAGAGGAATCAGAAGTTCATTTGATGAAAGTCGTTTTTGAAAACGGCTGAGATATCCAAAATCAAAGTAAAACAAAGATGTAATAAAAAGTGGGGACCACCTGTTATTATACAGGACCACTTTGTTTGAATTATACATTTTCTCAGCCACTTGGAAAACAATTTTCAGCAAATAACCTTGAAATTCCTCTTATAGAATCGTATGCGTTTTGATATTTCATTTACACACGGTTTATAATTATCTCGCAAAAAGATAAAACATGAATCCCCATCTCACCCAAAACTTTACCATCCCTTTAATATTTGAATCCGAGAAGTCGAATAGAAAAGATTTCCGATCTCAGGTAGAGAAGACACTTGAGTTCTCATACCGCGTGCATGCACCTTTTTGCCTCCGCAAACTCAAATGTGCTCTTATTTGCCAGCATGGAAAACTGCATGATCCATCGTTTTAATATTCATTTAAATTTCCTTATAACATTTATCAAATTAAGCTATAGATACTTTTCACACTTACTCGTGTAGTAAAATATGTTACACAATGTTCCCTCTTTTGAACCTAATAAACTACAAGTTTCACTCCTTTTTAGGTTCCTCCATATTTTCACTGAATTTAGCATGTAGTCTATATGGAACAAATGAAATAATAACGATTTAAGCTTGTTTTCAATTTTGATTGATGTATACACGCCAATAGATGCACAGTATACTATTAGTTCTTTATCACGTTATCACTAATTCAGATATTATTATGCGTCATTTTATTTGCATCACGGATTGACTGATTGTTTAGTTGATTTTTTTTTTTTTTTTACTCTTGCCTGCGAGGTCCTGGCGTTCTGCGGGAACCTCTCCGGGCATCCCCGCGACTTACCCGCAAAAAGTTTTGGTCATGCTCAAAACTTGGGTGCGGTTAAATCGGACTTGCGTGCGCACCTCCGGGCAACTACAGGCGAGATACGCGCTATATATAGTACTGTTAGGTGCGGCCAAACTGCGGAGAGCTCGGGTTGCAAATTTGTTTCCCCGCAAGTCGAGCCGCAAAACTTTCTCAGATACAGTATGACAAGGCCTTGAGCATGTTCAAAACTTGTTCCAAGTGAGTCGTGGGGGTTCGCTCGCAGAGGTACACGCAGAACAACAGTATGAGACCCTTACCGGCAGCGCCTCTCACGCAACTCCAACGCAGGTACTTCTCAGTATACCTGTAAGTTGGTCGTAACAGAAAACAGATCGGTTTCAAAGTTCTCAGGCAGGTCACACGGAATACACGCAAGTAGGAGATAAGTAGTACGCGTATAGTAGGTAAGAAACAAGTGCAAAACTCGCAAACATTCTTGTCTGCCCGGGGAAATTCTCCTGCGTGCTGGAAAAATCCCTCCCTCAACAAGCCCTTGTAGCTTGCACAGAAAGGTGTGACACGGCCTTTAATTACATCTGCAAGGGTTCAAGGCACTGGATAGATTCGTCTCGACATTAGGGTTCAGTTTCTAAGTAGTTAAGCTAATTGTCTCTGTTTATAAGCCAGAGTCAGTAAAGTTAATCTCAATTGGTTGGTCTTGCATGATAAAGGCTGTAAGTTTATTGTTTGTTTTTTGTTTTTTGTTTTTTGTTTTAAGGTCGTGCACGATGGTGACTTTTAGCTCAATTCAGGAGGACTGGTTGGCCTGATCGTTGATGCTTAATTTGCCAGCGGGCGTTTTACTTGCATCGACTGCTGTTTATCATCACGTCGGGTTTGAGAAATATGATAAAAATCAAACAAAGAAATGAAGAAAAACTGACAAAAAGAGGGATTGAAATGCCTTTGGCCATGCTGCTCCCACCTTATGGAATAACTTACCTTCAGCCATAAAAAATTGTTCTTCATCAGATTCCTTTAAAAGCAGTCTAAAAACTCACCTGTTTAAGACTTACTTTTGATTACTCATTACTTTGAATTTTGTATGTTCTTTACCTCCTTCACTTTCTCTTCCTTCCGCGCCTAGAGCACAGTTGACTCTATACAGAGAGGATTTGGCGCTATATGAATCAATTATTATTATCATTATCATTGCTATTATTATTATTATTATTATTATTATTATTATTATTATTATCATTATCATTGTAAACGCGTGTGTAGTTTTGATTGAGTCCCTACTTCAGGTTTCTGACATTTGTATGTGTGTGTGTGTGTGTGTGTGTGTGTGTGTGTTTGTGTGCGAGATAATGAGAAACCTCTTATGAAATAAGAAACAGCATGTACCTTCAAAATGAATTCGACGCTTATTTGTTGAAAATTTATTTTGAAATTGCTGAGATATCCAAAACAAAGCCATCCTAATAAAAGGTGGGACCCACCTTTTATTACGATCGCTTTGTTTTACTTTGCTTACGGATGTCTCGGCCATTTCAAACCCGATTTTCATCAAATAAAGTTTGAATCCTCTGTGAATGGTATGATCTGTACTATTTCATAAGTAGTTTCTTGGTATCTCCCAAACAGGTAAAAGCCCAATCCTCATCTCCATAAAAATATTATACCAAACGAGCAGGTAAATAGGTTACAGCGTTTTTCTGAGCACTCACTCATAAATACAAAGGCTACAAGGGCGAGGAATGTCAGTATTCAGCACTAAACGCAACAGATCATCCTCTCTATAGTTAAAAAGTTCAAAGTTTTTTTTTATCATTCCATCATATAAACAGAGAATGTAATACAAAAAAGAATATAATATTTAGCCAAAACCTAAGTTAACACGTGAAAATGAATACTAAAATAGAAAAAAAAATGAGTGTAATTTTGTAAATTCATACATATGCATAAAACAAAATGAATAAGCATGGGGGTGGAAATTGAGAATCCCATTTAAAAGCAAAGATTGTACGATATGGGACACTCAGAAAATACATAAGAAAATGAATAATGAATTAACGAAACTACACTGAAAATCAAAGGAACCAATGTCAACTGACAGTCCTTGCAATTAAAAACATTTCTTACTTTTGCAGGAGCTATCAAAATCTAATACAGTGAAGTTTCAGCTCAGTTGGATTTGATCATTATTCGACGGTGTGTGTGTGTGTGTGTTTTCCCCCATGAAAATCATTCATAACTTAGGCTATATGCATTGGACAAAAATACATTCAAACTATAATCACGGCAATCTTGCAGATATATTTGCACAAGTACGATAATAATAGTAATAGTAATAATAATAGTAATAATAATAATAATAATAAAAATAAAAATAATAGTAATACTACTAATAATAATGATAATACTACTACTACTACTACTACTACTACTACTACTACTACTACTACTACTACTACTACTACTACTACTATACTACTACTACTACTACTACTAATAATAATAATACTATCTTATTTATCTAGGGTAGCCTCTTTGGTGTGGCCACTGCTCTACCAGAGGGCCCTGCTATTTACCCAAGCATTGCCAGGTACCCATTTATAGGCCTACACCTGGGTCGAGAGGGACACAGTGGGTAAGAACATCTTATCCAAGGACGTGGCACTGATGTTTGGGATTCATAGAGCTGTATTAATAATCCAACTCTATGGTGGGATTCTAACGCGGATCCTCCGAATGGGAGTCGGCAGTCTTATCCACCAGAGCCTCACAATTCTATTACACCAGTGCCGTATACACTATGCCACAACGCCCCCAACGATGAAATCAAAGCAATCAATACGCTTATATTTCCAGTTTGAGATAGAAAAGGGAGAAAATGTTGTGACACTATAGCCTAGGCTATACGAGGAGTCTGTTTGACAGTCATGTCCGCCTCATGAAAAAGACAAAAAGAAACACATGCAGAAATGGTTAATAAAACTTAAAACAACAAACAAAATGTCCTGCATGAGTGCCATCCTATAGACCTTCTTAAAGACATTTGCTACTGTACGAAATTTAATTATAGGCCTATGTATACGAATTAAATATCAGTCATTTGAAATTTCAATTAGCATTTCTGTCGATTACTCAAAAAGATATCAATCTGGTAACAATTTCCATCTTTATTGAATGTTACCATGGTTACCAAAACCTCTTTAGGCCTAAATTGTATATAGGCCCTAGTGTTATTGTCATGAGTAAATCAATTTTTAATAGGGGGTCTCTGTTTGGGTGTTTCGAGACATGTTTCTCAAGTGCTTGTTTGCGAGAATTTTCAACTTTTTAGAGTGGAATTCGAAAAATCGACTCCCATCCCCTCTCCCGAAAACCACCGAAAACAAACAACACAAAACAACTCCCCCCCCCCCAAAAAAAAAAATAACCCAAAACCAAAAATCAAATAAAAGAAAATAGAACAAAGTTAGGATTTAACTGAATTAGATCATTCTCAAATAGGGCCTATGGATTAATAGAAATGCCGCATAAAAGCCCAGTCTCCATGTTAAAACTAGTAAAATTGAAAACACCAACGAAGAAAATATGACTGTGATCTTTTTAGAATGCCTTTTTGTAGGCCCTATCATTTATCTGCTGCTGTGGAGAGAGAGAGAGAGAGCAGTGCTGCCGAGTTGATACAAATTATGATTGACACAAAAAATTAACTTTTTTAGATATATTTTTTAACAAAAAATAATGAAAAAGTAATTATTTATAATTGAAATATTTTATAATTGCTATATAATGCTTTTAAATTTTGCTAACTGGTTTTTTATTAGCTTTTTTGAGACTCTGCAATCTCCGAATAGCGAAAATTTAGTCTTATTCAAAGGACATTTTGATTGGAGTTGATAATAATATATTAAAAGTTCGGACTAATAGAAGGTAATCATTTATTACTAAGATGGAAGGTAAATGAAATTAATATTTTTGTGTATGATTGCTATTTTGGTCTTTTTCACTCTGATACGTCTTGAATTATCAAAGGTATGGGAATACGTCTGGTCTGTTGTGTAAAGCCTAGCCGCACGCATTGTCATGTGTGTGCAAGCAGAAACAGTCCTTTCCGTGCATGCATGATACACTGTATGCTATATGTTGCATATTATCATGCTGCGTAATGTGCACGCGTTACGCTAGCTAGCTGTGCGCGTGCATGCAAAATCACCGGAGAACGGACCTCTCAAAATGGCAGACACAACGAAGCCGCCAGAGAAGAAACAAGAACAGAAAAATGAAAAGAAAACTGAAGATGATAAAAACCTTGATCTGGTAAGTCATCAGTTGAATCTGTATCATTTGTATTATTTCACACTTTAAAGATGAGTGAAATAGATCCTTGAATAACTCAGGCTGGGGTAACAAGTTGCGGCCTATGATAATGACTGAGCAAGTTTGGGAATCTGGCAGCAAGCACTGGCAGCTCTCGCCCGTCTCTTCGGAATGGTACCGGGGCCGCTCCGGGGTCGGTCGGTCGGGAAGTGTGAGACTGGCGCTGTGGCGCCACCGCGTACCGACAATAGCGACATATCTCTACTCTACTGCTCCAGTTCTTCAGAGCGGAGCCTGTCCTCTGTTAAAGAAACCGGCTGAAGTGCCATGGGTAGTATAGAACCAGTTTCAAACTGCAACTAGTTCCGACGAAATATTTCTTCTGAGCATGTATGACAAAGTATCACTATCAAATCACTCGCGTAAAGTCCATACGAGATTACGACTAGACTAGAACAATCTAGACCCTAGCCTATTCAAAGTCATTAACGGCTAGGCCCCAGATGCTAACGGGTAACGAGATATACATCCTGTAGGTCTAGGCCTAAATTTATGTTAGGCAGCCGGCCAGGCAGGGAAAAAAATGTCGACCACAGCACATCCGATCCACACTACCACAGGGCCACAGCTCAGTCCGGGAAACCCGCTCATGAGGACCGCTCCCGCGTACGAGGACTGCCCCGCCTCATGAGGACCGCCCCTACGCCTCATGAGGACCGCCCCCATGCCTCATGAGGCCCGGGGGAACGCCTCATGAGGCCCCCTATTCACTTCTATTCATCTCACATCTGACGTATAAATTGTCGCAACTTAGCACGGTGATTTTTTGTTACACACACATGTCCACTATCCATGATGAAAAGAAGAAAAAATCCTATCTGTTTTTTTTTTTCAAAAATCGAGTTTTAATCAACCGATGCAGAGCGCCCATTAAAACACACGTGTTTTAATGGGCGCTCTGCATCGGTTGATTAAAACTTGATCGGGGGATATAATTCAAAACCAAATGCAAAAAAACCCCAACAAAACAAAACAAAGATGAAATTACAAGAGCGTAAAAAAAAAAAGAGAAAAAGATTAAATACATTACTATCTTCAACAGTGATACCGGACGGTGCTTACCAGTGGTGGTGTTAACATGTCAGTGAATGTTTTGCTTTATTTTCTCCCTAATGCAAACATGTCCTCAATTTCTTTTCCCCAATGCAGTCCGAAGAGGACAAACAGCTGCAAGAAGAGCTGACCATGCTGGTGGAGAGACTCCAGGTGAGTGGTCAGCGGTCTGAGCTGGACGTCCATAGTCTTAATAAGGCAATTACATTGTACCCCCTGTGCCCACTGGTTGCAGTTGGCACCGTTGAATTGGATACATCTGGCTCAAACAGATGCATGGAAGATCCATATGAATGTGAATGTAGACAGTTTATCCCAGAAACGATTTTATGATTACTTTGGTTCACATTTTGTATGTGTACTGATTGGCTTTTTAAAAAAATTGGTTGTTTTATTCCTAACTGGCATTTTAGAACTATTTTGAAGCAATATAGTGTGGTTTTTGTTTCACTTTTATCTGCAAATGCTATTAAGGCCTTTAAACCAATACAAAGCCACAGAAGGGCTGTTTCTTTGACTTCAGAGGTCTTTTAAAAGCATAACAGTGTGTGGTGTACAAACTCATGAGGAATACAATCCAGGTGAATAGACGGAGTTGGTATGGTATTAAAGGGACACAGTCCTCACGAAATTTAAAAAAATATGTTGTTGTTGGTACCTCCAATGAACTACTTTCACCAAAAACAAACTTTAAAATCACCAAATAAGCTCGTACATTTTGGTTGAAAAAGTGTGACTCTGCATGGTGAATATGCTAATGAGCAAGTCTTGGCGGAGAGTCATACGTCGTCGATGCACAACTCTTCCCAGCCGTGTTCTGCTCGTTATCCGTACGCTCCCTAGTTTACCCGGATGCATGAAGACGTCGGTGGCTACTCCGACCCGTATTTGACATTGTTTCTACGTTGTGTGTGTGTGTGTGTGTGTGTGTTTGTGTGTGTGTGTATGTATTGTGTATTATATTCGCACGTGTGGACGGTACAACTAGATGATAGATCTACGGTAGATACGCGTACGCACCCCGTACGCGGTTTGCCCTTCGCACTTTTCCAGTCTCAAGCGCAGCTGCAGCCCTACCTGTCGCCGCTCATGCATGTTCTATATATAGTACGTACAGAGTGTACATATTTGTAGATAGAAACGATTCTACACAGGCCTGCTAGTACACTACAGGGGCGACCGCATTCAGAGTCGTCTGGTCAGGCTATCTTACATCAGTAGTTTTGCTCGAATCGTGCAGAAAATTTCCCAGGAAAATCCTTTTTTCCGTCCCAGACCAACAAAAGTATCGTGAAAGGTGAGCTGTGCGGCTGGGAAATATCGGTACAACGATGCCGAACATAAGAAACTTAGGGCCTACAAAATCTCGAAATCGTGTTGTGACCTACCTGTGCGTGGACAATTTGTGAAGCGATGTTTTTACGTGGACCGGCAGGCTGTGGCCCTCGGTTATAAACCGAGAAAACTCCTGAAACCAGATGCAATCCTGACCATTTGCTCACATGAGTTATAAAACAGAAATACCTCGAGCATCGACTTCGAAGAGAACTGAGGGAAAAAAGCGTAGAGAGGTAAGGAAAGTGGCTAGCTATGTTTAATTTACCGTGGGCCTGCAGCCGGGGTTGGACTGCGCATGCAGTACAGTGCCACTGAGCTAGCTGCTGCCAGTGCCGACTGGACATGCACGGCAAAGTGGAGCGAAATCATATCCCTACGACCCCCTGTGTTTACCCTTCCCGGCTCACGTCATATTTTTTTTTTTCGAGGAAAGGCGATTATCTGACTACTTACAGAAATATTGAGATACAAACAATATTTTCTTTGAAGAATTCGACTCTCTCATGCACAGGTTATCTTCGGTTTGAATGCCAAAATCGACTGGACGGAGTCGATCGAGTGTACTGTGTACATGTATACATTGGTATGGTAAGGATTTGCGCGCGAGAGTGGTTTCTACGCTAAGAAGTATGCAACACGGACGGAAGCTAGAAAACGACCGTGCCTATTTGATGTCAAGTTCATGGTATATTTGGTTTAAAAATACATATAAATTTATGTTTACAATATTAATTTTTCGTAAATTATATATATCTACGCTTGAAATATTTTGTTTGAAATTATAAAACCACAAACTTTCACATTATATGATGAAATTGCAACTAATCATTTGAACACTTAAATTGGTTTTAGAGGCACGGCTGTCAACTTGGTGAGTAGGGCATGCACTACGTAGCATCTTTTTGCCGGCTCTTTCACGATCGCTTGCAGGAATTATTTTTCAAAAATCGCGTACGGAGACAATTTTTGATGTCCAAGCGTATAAATTGGTGAAAGTTTATATTTTTTACTCTTCTTAATTATCAGTACAGTGAAAATCTCAGGACTGCTTCCCTTTAACATAATTTCTGTTTTGTATAATATCCCTCATAGGGCTGTTCACAGTGCGTGGCCCTTTGTATGAGCACAGTCGGTCATTATCTGCACTAGGCTTTATGCATGTGTACAAAAATGTATTACAGTAGGTCAGTTTCATCTAAGGTATTTCTAATACTTTTCAGAATACAATAGTGCCAGGGGCATGCGAATATGAACCTTGGTGATCCTCAGTCACTTCCAATTTTAGACTTTACATAATACTTTGCAAACGTATTCCTACTCCCCATGAGAACAATAGTGAAACTCAAAGTTTCTGACTTTGGCTGCTTGTTACATACTGTATGTGTATCTGTAGGAGGAAGATGCCTCCCTCTATGGGCCAGCACTGGGACAGTCAGATAACCTCCCAGTTCAGTTCAGACTTCCCATTATGCTTTACAAATTATTACTACTTACTACCTATGAAAACGACAAACAGGCCTGTTTCTTTAACAAGCCCCCCCCCCCCCCCCCCCCATGTGGCTTGTGTGTTGTAGGAGAAGGATACCTCTCTTTATGGGCCACTGGAACAGTCAGTCAGTGGCCCTCCCAGTTCAGACTTCCCATAATGCTTTGCAAATATATCACTAAGACTACAATTTGTACATGTACACGTTGTAACCATGAAACAAACACACAGGTTATCTAACAATTCTTCCCCTATGGCTTGCTGTGTATATTATTGTAGGAGAAGGAAAACTCCCTCTATGGGCCTGCACTGGAACAGTCGGTCAGTTAACCCGTTGAGGACGGACTGATTTTGCTACAACACGTTCCCATAGACACCTGCCCGAGTGTACTCGGGACTCGTCCTTAACGGGTTAACCTCCCAGTTTAGACTTCCCATAATGCTTCGGAAATATGTCACCGCTACATGTACTCCTGAAAACAACGAACAGTTTCTCCAAAAAGTTTTCTCCCTGTGGCTTGCTGTGTGCATCTGTAGGAGAAGAATACCTCCCTCTATTGGCCAGCACTGGAATGGTCAGTCAGTTTTATAGGCCTTATCTCCCAATGCAGACTTCCCATAAAAACAACAAACAGGCCTGTTTCTCTAATTATAACAAGTTTTCCTCTGTGGTTTGCTCTGTGCTATTTGTAGGAGAAGGATACCTCCCTCTATTGGCCAGCACTGGAATGGTCAGTCAGTTTAGGCCTAACCTCCCAATTCATACTTCCCACAAAACAACCAACAGGCCTGTTTCTCTAATATAACAAGTTTTCCCCTGTGGCTTGCTGTGTATATTGTAGGAGAAGGATACCTCCCTCTATGGGCCAGCGTTGGAACAGCTGAGGCAGATGATCCGAGCCTCTACCAGCTCCATGACCTCAGTACCCAAGCCACTGAAGTTCCTCCGCCCCCACTACGACACGCTGAAGGAAATCTACGAGAAGATGGCTCCTGGTGACAACAAGGTGAGAGGTCAGGGGTCAGGGGTTATGCCCACGCCAGAAGAAGTGATTCTGACTGTTACATTTTTGATGTATTGGTGCAATTTTAATTTTTTCCAAAAATGTTGCAGGTCTCAGTGTTTCTTTTCCAAATGTGCATACTTCGCACATCTATAGAGGGATAGATAGAAATAAAGTTTTCCACCAAAAGAACAAAAATGACTTTTCACTCCTTAGAATACACTTATAATGCTGTGCTGTTTGCAAGTGTAGCATATCTGTGGAAGGCATTTCACATGTTGATTCTTTGTGGATTCTACTGACCCACAGTCCATGAATTAAATTTGCTTATAGACGTCATTAACTCGCAACCTGCCAAAGAACCTGCTGTCCTTTACTTTTCTTCTCTTCTGTTGAATTGTGCTGTATTATTGTTGTGCAATACTACTACTAGTCTTATTACTATTTAAATGACAATGATATTGATGTTGATAGTGATAGTGAAAAAAAGAAAAGATAAAAGTACCGATGGGATAATATTGTGTGTAAAAATCATTGAGCAATGATGCGTGATCCATGTGTGATTTGACCTGAGGATCTGTTCAGCATTGGAGAGCCATTTAAACTACTGTACCAATCTGTTAAACCAATTCTGCCAGCGACTCTGTTTTCACAGAGGGGAAGAAAGTGAAAAAAGGAAAATTAATTATACCTGTATCTTTGAATGATATTTCCCATGCCTGTTTCTATTGGTCCAGTGTTTCTGTGCAGACATCGTCTCAGTGCTTGGAATGACCATGAGTGACTCCAAGGACTGCCTGAAGTACCGGCTCCTGGGGTCCAAGGAAGACATAGCGTCATGGGGGCACGAGTATGCCAGGTAATGGAGGGAGCCCTCTAGTCTTGGCAGGAGGGAGATACATTTGTAGGCACTCTTTGACGTTTCACACGTGTTTAAATTAAAAATTCCAGAAAATTCAATGAAAGGTACAAATTGGTAATTTTCATTTTTCTAGTATTAAAGGAAAATGCAATCAATCAAATACCTCTATCAGATGTCGGGAAAATAGTACCCTATCTTATGTCAGTAACAAGTCAAGGGAATATGTGTCTTTCAAAAAGATATATTCTACAGAATTCTTTTGATATTATTGCAATGTCTGTACATATAGGTTTACCAGGTCAATAACTCAGGGAGATGTGCTAGTCCAAATTTCCTCAAACATTACTGATGTGTTCTAAAATGTTCTCTGCATACTTTAATTTTATTCTTAATTTACAAACATTGTGTACATATACACCTAAAACATAATTTCCCCTTTAAAGAACATGAATGGAAAATTATGCCATACAGTGTACATCAAGTGTTATACACCATATGAAAACCTCTCCAAAACTGCCCACATTTTTTTTGACAGGCACCTTGCCGGTGAGATAGGACAGGTGTGGAACGAGACGGACGTCGAAAAGGACGCCGAGCAGAGGGAGCGGCTGCTGGGTCTGGCCAAGGAGATCGTGCCATACCACATGCAGCACAACGCCGAGGCCGAGGCCTGTGACCTCCTCATGGAGATAGAGAAGTTGGACCTACTTCAGGACTACGTGGACAAGAACGTCTTTCCCCGCGTCTGTCTCTATCTCGTCAGGTGATTACGTTTATTCCAGTTATAATTATACTGTATACGCCATATATTTCGCAGGGTTTTTATTTTTCGTGAATTTCGCAAATAGAGAGCTATTTGCAAATTTAAGAGCATGCAAAAACACTAGCTCTGATCCCGTCATGAATGCAGTGTGCATGAGTACATTTCTTTGTTCATTACTGTACTCTACTATAGTAATTGTGAAAATGATGTGTGGTAATGATGAAGTAGATCCTTGTCATCAGATAAATTTCCCGCAGCAATTTTTAAGAGTAAATGAAACGATGATGTTTCACTGGAGGAGATGCTGCTGTGACTGCTACAACCACAGAGACTCCAATCCCAAGCACATTCTGATCTGGAGATTCTCCCGCCCGAAACCCCTAGCAAACGGGAGACTCCAAGTTGGTGTGTGCAAAGCGCGAAGTTCCTAGGGTTCTAGATGTTCTCTGGTGCTATCTAAGGCTTATTTTTTCAACATACGATAACAATAAGTAAGAAATCCTTTCCACCGGGAGACACAGAGCCAGGGCGGGAGAAATCAAATCTCAAACGGGAGAACGGGAGATTTTGCAAAAATGGGCTTTCGGCGGGAGATCTCCCGTCGAAAACGGGAGAGTTGGAGTCTCTGCAACCAATCAGTGTTGCCGTTACTTGAAAAAAAAAAAAAAATCTGGATTTGCTCTCTTGTCACAAGGTGACTCTAGGGTAACGTCAGAGACCTTTCCAAACAAGATAGCAGCTTCATTTGCCTGGAAATCTTATGATTTCTCTGAGATATCTTCTCAATTGCGGAGATGGCTTAATGTGACGTCTCTACATCAGTGCCTGAGGTTTTTAAGGTGTCTCCGCAAGGTTGTGGAGACACCTTAAAAATGTCGCAGACAATCACACATAATTTTATAGTGCTATCCAGCCACATTGGAATCCGTAATGTCAAATACAGCCTTGTCAGTGCTTGATGATATTTGTTCATTATGAAATGGTTATGGATCCTAATCAAATGATTGGCAGAGAGCTATCATGTGACCATGTAATTTGCCTAAAAGCCTGAATTTACTTTTCAAAGGCTTTAAATAGTACAGTACTGACTGGTAGAAGCAACCGCCAATGTGTGCTCAGCTGCATTGCCTGTGTACTATAAATGCATTACAGTGGTTTCTGTGTGCAGTTCAGTTTACCAGCTTGGAGCTACACTTTGTAGCCTTTACCCTGAGGATCTTTCTATTAAAGAAGGCTACCATGGAATTTAGATCCTTTCACCATCTTATAAATCAAATAATGCACATTACCTGGTCAGGCATTTGTAAAATTATCCACCCTCTTCAACTTTGGAATAATGCAAAACACACTTATGAACTGTTTCAAAGTTATTGTCCGATGGATAATTCTTGATTATGCCCTGTGTAATATGTATTATTTGCATCTTATATCGCCCTTTTGGTCAATATCATGTGAATGTTTTCCTCTCTCCACAGCTGTGTGAACTACGTCCCTGAGCCTGAAGATTCCATCCTACTGAGGACGGCGCTGAACATATTCAGGAAGTTTGACAGTCATCCGGAAGCCATGCGGTTGGCGATTCGACTCAACGACATGGAACTCATCGAGAAGATATTCACATCGTGCAAAGACAAGTATGCCATATTTAATTCAATTATATCTCATTATTTGATTTGAATATTGATGTACAGTATTTCCTTTTATTTCATCTTTTCAGTTGCTATTGTAGTAAACTATTTGATATTGAATGCCTGGCCAGTAAAAATCAGTGCACAGCTCGGATCTCAACCAGTGAAATCTTGCTGATTTTTTTCTTTCAAAATTCTTTCTATGATATTCTGCCTTCATGTGCTGTCATTGCTCGATGCAGACTTGTCCAGAAGTAGCTAGTGTACGTGCTGAGTGTAATACCAAGGAGCTATTGTGTAATAGCTCCTTGGTAAGACATATGTAAAACTGTGCAACTATAAGATGTTTACAGCTCTATCGTCAGTAATCATTATCATTTAATAAAAATCTTGCCAGTAGAAACCATTGCACAGCTGTCAACCAATGAGATTGCAAAGTTCTCTTGACCTGTAGTTTAGTAATATTCTTTCATGTGCTGTCACCGTTCAATGCAGACTAGTTCAGAAGCAGGTGACGTATCTTATGCTTAGGGTGCTACAAGTATGCAATTTTTGAATTTTGACAGTTGCTATTGTCAGTGATCATACTAATCATTTGATATTACACGTCTGGCCTGTAGAAATTAACGCACAGTTCTCAACCAATGAGATCACAGCGTTTCTTGAACTGTTGCTCTGTAATATTTTAGCTGATGTCATAGGTCAATGCAGACTGGTCCAAAAGAACCTGACTTACATATGAATTATGCTTAGGGTGCTACAAGTATGGAGTTTTTGAATGTTTACAGTAAATTGTTGCTATTGTCAGTAATCATTCTGATCATTCGATATCATACATCTTGCCAGCAGAAATCATTGCACAGCGGGCATTCAACCAATGAGATTGCAGAGTTCTTTTGACATGTGGTTCAATAATCTTCTTTCATGTGCTGTCATTGGTTGATACAGGCTGGTCCAGAAGCAGCTGGCCTACATGCTGGGCTCGCAGCAGATCTTCCTGGAGCTTCCCGAGGAGACAGAAGACTTTGATGACCTGGTGGAGATCATGTCCAGCACTCAGCTCAACACACACTTCTTGGCATTGGCCAGAGAGGTAGGGATGTGACTTTGGCTCCAGGCTAGCTAAAATGCCAGCTGTTTTTTCTCCTTTTTTTTTTGGGGGGGGGGGGGGGGGGGGGGGGGGAGAAGGGGAGGGGGATGGGGAGGAAGGGTGTGGTATTTTGTACATTTTGTTTCATGAAAAACACTATTTCTCTCGGTATGTGTTACTTCACCAGAATGCAGAATCTTCAAATATGGGAATAATTTTTGCCCATTGAGATGCATTCACATGTGCCACACAAGTATCTCCTTTAATAGGTGCTTTCTCTAATATTTTATCAGATTTTAGTGGCTAATCATGCTTAAGGCAGAAAAAGGTAAAATACCTTCTTACCACCAAGAATATGCTATTTCAGCCCTGAAAATACTGCAGTCCTGTTTACAAGGTTGGCATCTCTGGCCAGGATATCCAAGAGGTTTAACCCTAAAAAGACTGGGGGGGGGGGGGGGGGCCTAAACATTTCACGCGATTACTCTGCAACACGCAATGCTCTCGCCGCGATGCTCTATGACTTTTTTCTTTCGAGTTTCGCGCACATTTTGACACCAAATTTGTGACGCCCGGGGGTACGGTTCTGAAGTTACATAACTTTTGTGCCCCCCCCCCCCCCCCCATAGAACTTCTTTATTACATGATGTATGACCGTCATATTTTCACATCGGTAGAGCAACTCGTACTCTACATGACCCAACATTTGAAAGTTCTCAAGGTCATCCACAGAGGGCGCTATTTACTAAAATATAAAGAAATACATCGGAAATATGCTAAAATAATGTTTTTTCTGTTTATTTCTTTATCCCAAGTATATATCTTTTTATTTTATATCAATCATTTTCATATTTACCTAAAAGGAAAAGCAACTCAACCTTCACTATTTGTTATGGTTCAAATTTCTCAAGGTCAACACATGGGGGCGCTTTTCATTGCAATATAAAGAAATATATAAAACCTATGATGTATTGCTTGGAATAGATACATATATTGGTATTGCATTTCATATTTCCAAAATATTGTGATTTTGAGTTTGTAGATTGATAGTATGATAAACAAATGATATTACAGGCAAAACTTGTGTGAAGATAACACAAAATAAAAGGGTAGTCTTTGGAAGATGCTGTATTTTCGATTATTTCTATTATATCTATTGTTTGATGCCTATGTCATATAGAAAACAAAGGAAATAATAAGAAAACCATTTCAGGATAATTCACAACCATAATTCCTTCACCCTTTGGTCCTTCAGCAAATTACAAGCCAAGAAAACCCCCATTTCATCCATTATTATACTGTTAACTGAAATTGGAACAGAAAATCATGCAAAATCTGACGAACATGGTTGGCAGTTTATGGTTGCCATGGCAACCAGCAATATTGGACATAGCTAAATTATACATCAGAATGTGCGCAATAAGATTTTAGGAGAAGTTACCAAATTTGGTTGAAATCGGGTAAAGGGTGTAGGAGCAGCAAACAAAAATATGGTGGGGGGGGGGGGCACAATGTGCCCCCCTTGGGCTTTGTAGGGTTAACTCTGCATGCCTCGTAATTCTGAGACCCCAGGATCATTTCATGGCAAAGTTGTTGTTATTTTGAATTTCTGAAGATGTGTGTCATTCCATTGTGAATAGTTTTGCCAAAGTTGTACTTATTTCTAATTTTAAAGTGTTTGTCATTCAGTTGTGAATATTTAGGCCTAAAAGGCTCTTTATGCCAAAAGGCTATTTACACCAAAGGGCTACTTATGCCAAAAGGCTATTGGATTTCAGCCTTGATTCCAGGTTTCACTATTGTTTTTCTTTTATCTATGCTGGCAAAAGTAGCTTAAACTTAGCCTCAACTCCAGCCTGCGCAATGATGTTTTAATGTACACTGACCAGCATGGTTTTGACTTGGCCTACATTTTACTAGTCGAATCAGTGATATCTGTGTGTACATGTACGCGTACAGTATGTATCTATGGGCGATACGAGTTGAAACATAGCCTTGATTCCAGTCTTTGCAATGTTATTCTAATTCACACTGGCCAGAAACGCAGGCATCTTCACTCTGATGCAGCATGCATCTCTGTTCCTGAGAAATTTATGTATGCCGTTTTCTTTTTCCCTTCAGCTTGATATTATGGAGCCCAAGGTGCCAGAAGATATCTACAAGAGCCACTTGGAATCAACAAGTAAGTTTATGGCTTGGATTGAAGGGTTCCATTTCTATATTATATGGCGTGTAATTATTGACCGATTCTGTGACGCGTTATGTGTAATTTTGGCATGGGCAGCGCCATTACTGGGTGTCTCAGCCGACCCCCCCTTCCCACTCCCCACCCCTCTCCCTACATTAGCATGCGCGCAGAATGAAAAACTGCTTTAGCCAATAGGCGTCTCGTACTGAGTGCGCGAATGCTTGCTTAGTGCGCGAACCTTTGTTACAAGTGCGTGATAAACATGTTGCCCCGGGGTGGGGGAGAGCAGGGGGGGTCGGCTGAGACATCCACTATGGCTGTGCCCAGTGCCATGTAATGTCTGCTGCCCTCAACGAACCCGAATCGGTCAATACCCAGCGCTTGGCAGAGAGAGAGAGGGAAACTAGCCCCAGGGGGAAGTGCAGACAAAAAACAACTTTTATCAGTTAATTCTGTATTTATGCTTGTTGTATGATAACTGTTGTACACATTGTGTATTATGAACAATCTTCCCATAGTGTGTCAATAGTTTCTCTGATCTTTTTAGTAGATTGAGATACTGGTGTTTCCTTGTGGTATTTCGTATTGGAATTTTTTGTTTTATTTTTTGACAGTTACAACATAAAGAGCATTTTTTTGCCGAGTTTGAGCACGATGTGTATCGTGTTTTATATAATTATTATTATTCTTCTTCTTCTTATTATTATTATTATTACCGTTATCATTATTGTTATTATTATTATTATTATTATTATTATTACTGTTATTATTATTGTTATTGTTATTATTATTAATATTATTGTTATTATTATTATTATTACTATTATGAGCATTATTATTACTGTTATTATTATTATTGTTATTATTATTATTATTATTATTTTATTTTTTTTTTTTTTAACTTCAATACTTTATTTCCATCAAACAGGACCGTCATTTGCACCCAGTGGGTCACAGGTAGACTCAGCAAGGCAGAACCTGGCGGCATCCTTCGTCAATGGGCTGGTCAATGCCGCGTTCGGCCAGGACAAGCTGCTGACCGAGGACGGGAACAAGTGGATCTACAAAAACAAGGAGCACGGTGAGATTTGGTGACCTATATAAACCCAGTAGACCAAATTCACAAAGGAAGTTTAAATCTAGTCCACTGAAATAAAGTGAGCATGAAATAGGGATACCTTTCCCATACATGTGCAAGTTGGCGCATGTTCATATTTGGAGGTCTGTTGGTGTGTAATGTGATCTTCGACGCACAATAACTCATAATATTGTATAATCCATTGACTAGATTCAAACTACCATTGTGAATTCGGGCAATGGTGTCCTGGGGGAATTGAACTGCTGCAAAATGATCAGCTTGTCAATCATTAATTTGGCAACTCTGAATTTCACCGCAAATGTTATGCTCAAGAAAAATTGTGTGGCACAGGTTGAATTAATTACAAAAACGTGGATAGACTTTAATTAAAAGTTTACAATTTGAGTGAGAAACACAAGCTTTTATCTGCCAAAATTTGGTACCAATTCACGATTCAGTTTTGATATAGACTCAAGCAGTAATGAACTACTTAATTTTTGCACCAAATCAGACGATCATGTTTGGCCAGCAAAAAATATTTGTCTTTACCTTATGGAGCACTGATTTTGAATGATAAGAACTGTGATACAAAGATAAAGCACCTGACCACACGTATAGATATTATTTTGTTCTTAGATCTCTTGTTAGTGACTGCATTTGTCACAAAGACACCACAGGCATGTGAATACTACAGGTGTGGAAAAACAGGAAGAAGAGAAAAACATTGTTTGACTGTACCCTTTTTATAAACATTGTAGAAGCAAGCTTGCATTATTAGCATGCTGGAAATCTGTGATGCTTGTAGCCTATTAAATAGGTAAAAAACATTCAGAGAAAAAATAAATTGTTTTACTGCACATGCGCGAGACAGCTGTTCCCATTGTCGACCAGGGACGATGTGGTGTATCATCAATGTTAGCATTGCAGATCTAACTAGAGGAGCACTCTGAGAGCGCGGACCTCCGCCAAGCATGCAGCTCATTTCCACCACTGATCTTGTTCTTCCGTAGAGATATCAGTGATTTCCACCCATACGTACTGCATTGTGTGCTGAAAGTTGCCAGATTTTATTTCCCAATATAGAAGCCTGTGTTACGTCATAAACCCTTATCTGCACGGCGCGCCTCACCCCAGCATTTTAGAGCACGCACTTTAGTGCGCGCAGGCAAACCTCAAATACGCGCAGCCTGAACTCCAAGTTCATTGACCCTACCTGCTAAAATATCAAAAATCCTTCATAAATTCCTTAAAAATTCTCGCATCACTACCAAAAGTTAATCGTTTGGTACTTGTGTCATTCTCAACCTTTCCTGCAAGTTTCATCCCAATCCGTCAACTACTTTTTGAGTTATTTTGCGCACGGACAAACTAACAAACCAACGGTAACGAAAACATAACCTCCTCCCTTGGCGGAGGTAATAATGCATGATATTGTATTTATATGATCAGGGATAATAAGAACTAGCCACTGTGCTCTGTCTGTATGGTAGGAATGCTGAGTACCACAGCATCCCTGGGCCTGGTCCTCCTCTGGGACGTTGACGGAGGACTCACACAGATCGACAAGTATCTCTACTCATCAGAAGACTACATCAAGGTATTCTTTTCTTTCCTATATCTTCCTCAATCGTTCCTTCTGCCCTTTCCTTCTCTGCATCATTTTGAATGGCATACTTTTTTAGACTACTAGTACATTAACCCTAAAAACACTGGGCTATTTTGGTAGCTCGAAAGACGGGGGGGGGGGGGGGGGGGGGGGGGGGCTAAAGGGACCCCCCTTCAGATCTCGGCCACGGATCGCGCGATTGCCGCGGAAATTTGCACAATGGTAGTGTGCGATGTAATCTACAAGATCGTATATTTAAGTTTTCCAAAATAGTCTTCTTTTATTTTATTTTGATTAATTATGCAAATTTATGCGAGAAATCGGACTCTTTGATCTAAATCAGTAAATAAAGCTCCAAAAGTGCTCATTTTTGGTCTAATTATTCTTTGTGGCATTCTTAGCAAATGTACTTGAAAAAAAATTCGGTATCAAAATTAATTTCTTATTTATTTTATTGTTTTATGAATTTCTTTTGTATTTCCTTGTTTTTTCGACCTTTTGTTTTTGTTGTTTATTTTACAAAATTTGTGGCAGACACTTTTTGAAGCATAATACTCCTAAAACAAATGAATTTTAGCCATTGAGAGTAAAAATAAGCATATTTATATGAACCATGTAAAAAAACTCCATTTGCATTGACTTTGTACACAAAATCACATTTTTGGGCCATTTTCGGCCTCACGTGCATGTACAAAAAGTTATGTAACTTCAGAACTGTATCCCCGGGCGTCACAAATTTGGTGTCAAAATGTGCGGGAAACTCGAAAGAAAAAAGTCATAGAGCATCGCGGCGAGAGCATTGCGTGTTGTAGAGTAATCGCGCGAAATGTCGAGGGGGGGGGGCCTTTTAGGCCCCCCCCCCAGTCTTTTTAGGGTTAAGATATCTTTTCCTTTATCTTCCTCCATCGTACCTTCCCCTGCTCTATCCTTCTCAGCTTCATTTTGAATGGCAAACTTTAAAGACTACTTCAAGGCATCCCTCCCTTTCTTTTATCTTCCTCCATCATTTATTCTTCATTTCTTTCCTTCTCAGCATCGTCTTGATGGTATATTTTAGAAACCATGTAGCGTTGGAGATTCATGGGTGGTCCAATTCATTCGCTGCCCTCCAGGATACATTTGAAAAGCACGTATAGCACCGGTCAGCGAATACGTGTACGTGCATTGAAGCATAGGCTCATTGTCATTGGTCGTCTCCATTTTGCACTAGATTTTTTTTTTTGTCCATGGCCTAAATTGGAACCATTGATTTGAGCTACCTATTAGCAAGGTTGTACATTAAAGTTGTTTAAGGAAAACTCGAACACCTTGACCTGGTTTTGACTTACCCTACTTGCAATTAGTTTACTTGTTCTTGCAGCTACTTTAGAAGCTTTGGTCACTTATTAGTTGGTAAGGTCATAAAATAAAGTTAAAGTGAAAACTACAACACTGAATTCCATCAGACTAATATCTTGACCTGCCATTAGTGTACTTGCTCTTGAATCTGTTTTAGACACTTCGGCCACCAATTACTCATTAACATGAGATAGATTGGTTGAGTGAGTGCCCGTCATGTTAGGCAAAACCCGGCTGACAGTGAACAGTGCCATAGATAAGGAGAGTCTGGCCAACTCAGTTTTCGACTTATTAGCTTTGAAGCCCGTGATTGGTCAATGACTAATCTTGTGATGTACATCTTACATGTGTACATGCCGCCATGTTGTTGCCAGACAGAGCACATACAATGTGCCCTTTGTTAACTACCCTCTACTTTGCTTGCTTTAATTACGTGTGTTGTCTGAGCGTACATGCTAACCCTCCAATGCCTAATACACTGGGTAACGACATGGCCCCCATTGACAGCAGTTGGCCAGACTCTCTTTACTTCTGATAGTGACTGGACGGTGTTTTTCTTTTCTCTCCAGTCTGGCGCCCTCTTGGCTTGTGGCATCGTGAACTCCGGCGTGAGGAACGAGTGTGACCCCGCCCTTGCCCTCCTTTCCGACTACATCCTACACAACAACAACGCCATGAGGATAGGTGCTATATTTGGGTAAGGCATTGAAATCGCGAATAGCGCTTCCTCCAGTGTAGACACGGATGACAACACTGGGTATGCATGGTGGTAATGCAATGATGTGGCTTTTGATGTTGGTGTCCCAGTGGTGGTGTTTGTGTTTGTGTAGGTGTATGTTAAACTAGAAAAGCACTCAGAGAATGCAGAGCGGAACTTCAAGCTGGCTTATTGTTTAGTTTCATATTCAGCGACACCAAATGGACATCTTCCCATCAACTCCCCTCACCGTTTGACACGCGTTTATTGAGATTGCAAAAACAGTGTCTACTGTCGTATTCTCAGGAGAATGCTATGAGCACATGAGAATGAAAATCATCTTTAATGCAAATGACTCTTGCCTTTCATGGCAATAAATAGTGGTCACAGCATCTGATAGCTATTCAAGTGTGAATTATAAAGGGTCAGTCTCCAGTGCGCTGAGCAGTCTTCTACAGAGTCATGCAGCACGTGAAGCTAGGATTGCTCTTTAGTATCCATGCAGGAAGTCATACCTACAGGGAATTCTCGGTTATTCATTTGAGCGAGGTATCATCATCAAAACACATAACACCTATATGAGGTTGAAATGTGGTATGCAGATTGATGTCCAAACATCAGATTGTCAGATAAAATTCAAGGGATATACAAAGTTACTTCAGAGTTTCCAGAAGGATTCACTGTTATAAATATCAACAAGTTTTCCTCCCATATATGTCATTAAATCACTCAAGTTTATTAATTTGTCTGGCAATGCAAGGGAAACTCTTGAAAGGACATTCCCAGTTTTGTATTCGACTATGGGTTTAAATACAACTTTGCGAGCACTTGTACTGCCTTTTATGACAGATCTACATTATGCAACACAAAATGCTACCGGTTGGCATATTATTCTTATTTTTCTGTCCTGTTCCTGGAATTCTTGCCCCAAACAGGCTTGGCTTGGCCTATGCTGGTTCGAATCGTGAAGATGTCATCCAGCTTCTTCTACCAGCTCTGGCGGACTCGAAATCCAGCATGGAGGTAGGTCGCTGAACTCGTACCAGGTTTACCTGTAGGTTCGCAAAAGCTCCAGTCAGTCTATGCGAAACTGTGTAGTTTACTTCCAGTTATAGGCATAATTTACTGTTTGCAGATGAAACAGAAGCCCAGCATTAGTGCTTTAAAATAGTTCTAAAATGTGAGTTAGAGATAGAAACAACCACTGTAAAAATTTGAATCTGTATAATCAATGTTAAGTATTGTTAAATGCACAAAATGTGAACAGTAGTTATAATTGAAATGTTTCCAGACTATTGTAAAACCGTATACAGTTATGGTGTATTGAGAAAAATACTGATATATATCTCCTTATATTTTAGGCTTTCTTGTGAATATTTTGTATGATAGGATGTTTTATGATACAACAGACCTACACATCCATCAAATGTGATATTTTGAATATTTTTTAAATCACTGCTCCTAAAGGTACACTTGTAAACAGGACCTTTAACTTTATGGAGTTTCAGCATGTGAACATGCTACTGACAACATTTTGCCTGGTTTGAGTGATTTGAAACTACATGTAACCTGTAGTTTGGGCTTCTAACAGGCATGCTCGACACAGGCAAAACAGTGCACCCTCACACATTAAAAAAAACACACAAAAAAATGCAAAAATGCAACAGCAAGCAACATAATGTGCAATGTGCGTAGACAACACAAAATGGATCAAATCATGTGGCAAACCCTTGCTTGGAGTTTCAGCCGTGTGTTACCACACGCACAAAACTATGCATAGTGTTTGCAAGAATCTAGAAACTTCCCAAGTGCCTGCTGGTAGGTTTTGCAGAAAGTGTAGCTGGTAAGTTTTGTTGGAAGTTTAGCTGGTAAGTTTTGTGAGAATTTTGTGCTCATACTGCCCAAAGTATGTGAAACAAATTACCAGGTAGTGAAACTATAATCTTAGTATGACTTGGGCTGAACAGTTTCTTGTTTCAGACAGTGACTTTGTAACAAAAACTGGGGGGAAACAAGAGCCTTTGTTTTTTTTTATTGCTAAATGTCGGATTTCATTTTCATGCATATTTAAAAGGTGCCTGCGACCAACTTTAAAGTACAAGGTTTCTGCCCATATCTTCAGAGACTAGTGGGATGATATCATGCAATGTGCAAGACTGGTGTCCATTCTGTGGAGATGCAGATTTTTACTTTCATGCTCATTAACTTTTAACACAACCTAACCCAATTCAATTCATCTTTAACCCTACCCAACCTATCCCCTAACCCATTCCAACTGACTCTGAACCCAACCTAACCCCAACTCAATCATCAACCCAATCTAATCCACAAACCACTCCATCCTTACCCCAACCCAATCACAAACCTTAGCTAATCCCAAAGCCACTTCATCCTTACTCCAATCCAGTCACCAACCTAAGCTAATCCCAAAGCCACTACTTCCTTACCCAACCAAACCAGCAACCCAATCCAACCCAAACCGCTACCCAACTTAACCCTGACCCAATCACCAACCCAAGCTATTCCCCAACCCACTCCATCCTTACCCAAACCCAATCACCAAGCCAATGCAAGCCAACTCAATCCTCTAGCCAACTTAACTACGAACTGATTCCAACCCAAATCCCAACCCAACCCAACTCAACCCTGCCTGACCCCAACCTTGTTTCAATGCTTAACCCTTTGACTACCGATGCCTTACCATTCCTGTAGGTGGTTGGGGTGACAGCCTTATCCCTGGGCCTGATTGCAGTAGGCACCTGTAACGGCGAGGTGACGAGTACCATTCTCCAGACCCTGATGGAGAAAACCAAGCTGGAGCTGAAGGATAACTTCTCTCGCTACTTGGCCCTGGGCCTGGCTCTCACATACCTGGGTAAGTCCAGTCCAGTACTGTAAAACATGATATATTTGCGGCACAAAATTTTCGCGATATGGAGTCGACAGCCTTTTAATACATGGCATGACATTTTCACGAATTGCCACTGGCGTCCAATGCATTTAGTGTAGACAAGAAATTTTGTGTGCATTTTAATTTCGCAAATCTTGGCGCTCGCGAAATTTGCAAAATTAAAATACACATAATAATTATATATACATTTCTTGTTTTACAGTAAATTGGTTCACAAGGCTCCACCATAAATCTTGGAGTGTTTTGTGGTATGGAATTTCCAGAGCCCATCTCAATTGTGCTTCGGCACCCTTGCAAAATGGAGATTGCGCTGATATTTTGTTTTTCCCTGGCTCCAAAGGGTCTTGCAGGCAGTATATTTTCATGTTGTCCATTTGTTCAGTATAAAACACCTAAGTATCTTCCTGAGTGTTCTGTGAAATCTTGTATGAATGTTGGACACTCTGAATTACTTGATAGATGTAGGGGGCTGGGTATGACGTGGCTCAGTCGGTAGTGTTTCTGCCTTCTAATTGCATGGGTTACATTTGGGCATGGGCTTAAATTCCAGTGAATATTACTGAGCAATAATATGTAACATTTTATCTTCCCCTCTCGTAAGAGGCAAAACTGTATGTCCATCAGATAGGACATAAATGGAGGTCCCATGCCTGAGAGAATCACAACCTACGCACATAAAAGATTCTGCTTCTAGTCCATTGAAAGCAAAGAGCAATGTGCATAAGCCATTGAAGTGGTCTGCCCCAAAGTATGTACAGAACCCCATAGAAGACCAGGTAGTATGACTGAGTTTGGGCAATCCAGTCATTTTGTCAGAAAATGCAAACAAAAAACAACATTCAAGAACAACTCCTTGTTTCTCTTTCCCTCTGTGTGTTGCCATGACAGGCAAGCAGGAAGCCGTAGAGGCCACGCTAGCTGCCCTCGATGTCCTCCCAGACCCATACAAAGAGTTTGCCAAGATCTTGGTCGACGTCATCGCATATGCTGGTGAGTTTCATTTGAAAGCTTACTTTGGATTAGATCTGTGACATAGCTTTGTTAGAGAGGGAAGGTCCACATTATGTTTGAAAAGCCATAACATAGTTCTCAGAAGGGCTTAAAATTCATCTTCCACCATGTGGAATTTGCTTACAATATAATGAAAGGCTCTACCATTACCAAGAATCTTGTCTGGCTCACTGCATTTGCCAGGATAATGAGTTGTTGTCCCCGCCGAACGAGTTCGAGCAGGGGACTATGAAATGGGCTCCGTACGTGTGTGTGTCCGTCTGTCCGTCTGTCTGTCTATCCGTCTGTCCGTCTGTCCGTCTGTCCGTGCGTCCGTGCGTCCGTGTGTGATCAAAATGTTCAAAATGCTACTCCTTCGCCATTTCTAACCCGATTTTGATTCTGTTTGCTTTATATGATAGCACTACGTGGGAGCTTTGAAACTTGTATACAGAATTTCAGTTGTGACCTTTGACCTTGACCTTTGACCTATATTGTACATTTTGCTTCAAAATGCTACTCCTTTGCCATTTCTAACCCGATTTTGATTCCGTTTGCTTTATATGATTGCACTAGGTGAGGGCTTCAAAACTTCTACACAGAATTTTGACCTTTGACCTTGATTTTTGACCTATATTGTACATTGCCTACAAAATGCTACTCCTTCGCCATTTCTAACCCGATTTCGATTCCGTTTGCTTTACATGATGGCACTAGGTGAGGGCTTCAAAACTTCTACACAGAATTTTGACCTTTGACTTCTTTGACCTTTGACCTTGATTTTTGACCTATATTGTACATTTTGCTACAAAATGCTACTCCTTCGCCATTTGTAAGCCGATTTCAATTCCGTTTGCTTAAAGTGATGGCACTAGGTGAGGGCTTCAAAACTTCTACACAGAATTTTGACCTTTGACTTCTTTGACCTCTGACCTTGATTTTTTACCTATATTGTACATTTTGCTACCAAATGCTACTCCTTCGCCATTTCTAACCCGATTTCGATTCCGTTTGCTTTATGTGATGGCACTAGGTGAGGGCTTCAAAACTTCTACATAGAATTTTGACCTTTGACTTCTTTGACCTTTGACCTTGATCTTTTTACCTATATTGTACATTTTGCTACTAAATGCTACTTCCGGCGGGGACATATGTGACCCTGCACCTCAAAACAAACAAAAAGTCGCCAGACGTAAATTTTTAGTTAAGACCATATTCTGAAAGAGCAGACTTTAAGCTTTAAAATGATGGATAACTCAAATCAAATGGGGTCTCCTAACCTATCTAAATATTGGAAAGAAAGCACAAACTCAGGAAAAGTGTCAACTGAGAAAAGAGGCTCTGAAGTACAGTGTCTATTCAAGCGCTTAATCTTTACAAAACCGTGCTGGCTGTGCGATGAATGGGACAAAAAAACAGGAAGTAAACCACCAGAGTAACAACAATGAAGGGATTATCAGATTAAACTGAAATTAAGCATGCCTCATTAACACACTCTGTCCATAATAGATGCCAACTTTCAAAGCAGTAGCATTATCCTTTCAAAAGTTATTAGAGCTGAAAGTGGAGAGTGTGGACAAGGTTTTTCAGAAATGAAAAAGGGATTCTAAAGACACACCTAATCACACCATTCTACCAAAAATGTTCGAGACAAACTGCTAAAAAAACACACTTTCCTGCCCGTTTTATGATACCAAATTTTAACATAATGTAAAAGCAGACCCGTTCTTTCAGAAAATATGAAAAAGTCAAGTTCGGCTAGGTTGACCCATTTCACTTATTTTCAGTCCTCACGCAAAATCAGTGTGTGCGACTTTATGTTCGTTTTGAGGTGCACTGTCACATATATTACGCACCACGTAATTTGTACTTTTCCTTGTATTGGAGTATTGTAAGATCAAAAATGTGGAATAATCAAAGTCAATGTACATATACCTGACGTTTATTCCTGAAGCACCCTCCCATTCAGTAGTGGGTAGGTAGAGCGTTTCTAATGGTATGTCCTAATGAAAACATGTCCTAGCGGTAGTACTTAATTGCATGCAGTTAACTAGCTGTGTATGCAAATCACTCTCGTGCGGTGGATACTGCCATAGCCTGATTTGTCATATCGTAGCAACCACCTCTGGGAATGATCTGAGATTACAATACTTCTCGTGCACTTTTTGGGATAGTCATCACATTTTCGTCATTACCCCTTCTGATCTCCATTTTCCAATGTCTGTTTACTCTGCCCCACCCTCTCCTGCCATGCCCTGCTCTACCACACCCTACCATGCTCCTTCCACACACCCCTGCTCAATACATTCCAACCACCCTCCTGTCACACCCGTGCCGCATCCAGGCACCGGCAACGTCCTGAAGGTGCAGCACCTGCTCCACATCTGCAGCGAGCACATCGAAGAAGAGGATGAGAAAGTGGAAGAGAAGAAGGAGGACAAGAAGAAGGAGGACAAGAAATCGGAGGACACGCCCGCCGAGCTGGCCGCCCACCAGGCCGTGGCGGTCCTCGGTATCGCCATCATCGCCATGGGGGAGGAGATTGGTTCCGAGATGGCCCTGAGAGCCTTTGGACATCTGGTGAGTCACACTGCCAAAAAAGATGTGTCCCCTACATTTTTGTCAGTAATATACCAGTGGCGGATCCAGGGAGGACCGCACAGGGCGCACACCCCACCCCCCTTTACTTTTTTGTTGAAACAAAGGAAATGAAAAAGAAAAAATGGGGGAGGCGAGGGTCGCATGTGCCTCCCTTTAATTTTGTAAATGCACCCACTCTTTACGGAATTCCTGGATCCATCCCTGTACGTATACCAAGAGGCGTTTATGGAGAGAGTGAGGTTTGGGTAGATGCCTGTATATATAACAACAGATACAAAGGAAACAACTTATTCTGACTAATTTCTCATCAAACAAGGAGATTTCATACACAGTCAACCTTGCCGAAAGTATCTATTTAAACTGAAGAAATAACTTTGACTTGGAGAAAATTTGACTTACGAGGGACTAAAATCAATAGAATATAAAGAGAAGAGGACTTGAAAAGACCTTCGACTTCAGCGATTATTTGAATTATGCGAGGTCGACTTTAAGCAAGGTTGATGGTAGATTTATTTACAGGTTAGCGGGAGACTTGAAATTTTCTTCTTCTTTTTTTCAAATCAGTTTTGCAAGCGTTAGTCAATTTGTGAAATCTGTGAAAATAGAAAAATACTTTGGAATATATTGCCCGTACAGTTCTCCAGATCTTCTTGACCCTCACAAAACCAGCATGTCAAAATGCCACTGAAACTTTGTATAAAGATTTCCCAGGAAATAATAGAGTTAACAATATGAAGAACTCTTTCTTCATATATTTCTTGTTTGTTTGTCATTCCCCCCCCCCCACAAGCAAACAAACAAAACAGACAAACAAATAAACATGAATTCTACAACTGCAGCCTTTTTAAAAAGCTGTATATGCTATTTGCCTTTTCCTATTATAGCTGAGGTACGGAGAGCCCGTGATCCGTCGCTCTGTGCCGCTGGCCCTGGCCCTTCTCTCAGTCTCCAACCCCCAGCTCCAGATCCTGGACACCCTCAGCAAGTTCTCCCACGACCCGGACAACGAGGTCGCCCACAATGCCATCTATGCCATGGGCATCGTTGGAGCAGGTGAGTTTTCTTCTGTCATGGATGTGAATAATAGGGGAAATAAAAGATCTGGTCGTGATTTCATAAATGCTTTGTGTCAAATCTCTGCCCCTATCCCATTTCTACAACTTATATTTCAGAGAAATGATAAGGAAAGCAGAAAAATGCCTTTCCCGTTACTACTTTGCTTCTGGAGAATAATACTCGATACGTAGTGCAGGAAATGTTTTACATATTTCTACCTTTTTAGCTCACCTGAGCCAAAGGCTCAAGTGAGCTATTGCGATCGCCCTTCGTCCGGCGTCCGTCGTGCGTCGTGCGTCGTGCGTCGTCCGTCGTCCGTCGTCCGTCGTGCGTAAACTTTTTACATCTTCATCTTCTTCTTGAAAACCCCAAGACTGATTTTCATCAAACTTGGCAGGTAGCATCCCTAGGGGGTTAGGAACTCAATTTGTTAAAATGGGCACCATGCCCCACCCAGGGGGCCCCCAGGGGGGCCCAAACCCCCCAAAATTAAGGAATCTGTCAAAATCTTCTTCTCTAGAACCAGAAGTGATAAAGCTAAGTTAGTACTATGGGTTAGTACATTGATGATTGTAGTTTCAAGTTTGTTCATGGCAGAATCAGGGGTGCCCCCCTTGGGACCCAGGGGAGGGCGGTGGGGAGGGGTTCTAAAGGGGCCTAAATTGTACATTTTCATCTTCTTCTTGAGAATCCCATGACCCATTTTCACCAAACTTGGCAGGTAGCATCCCTAGGGGGTTAGGAACTCAATTTGTTAAAATGGGCACCATGCCCCACCCAGGGGGCCCCCAGGGGGCCCAAACGCCCCAAAATTAAGGAATCTGTCAACATTTTCTTCTCTAGAACCAGAAGTGATAGAGCTAAGTTAATACTATGAGTTTGTACATTGATGACTGCAGTTTCAAGTTTGTTCATGGCAGAATCAGGGGTGCCTCCCTTGGGACCCAGGGGAGGGGGTGAGGTGGGGTCCTAATAGGGCCTAAATTGTACATTTTTATCTTCTTCTTGAGAACCCAATGACCCATTTTCACCAAACTTGGCAGGTAGCATCCCTAGGGGGTTAGGATCTCAATTTGTTCAAATGGGCACCATGCCCCACCCAGGGGGCCCCAAGGGGTGCCCAAACCTTCAAAATGAAGGAATCTTTAAAAATCTTCTCTAGAATCAGAAGTTATAGAGCTAAGATAATACTATGAGTGAGTACATTAATGACTGTAGTTTCAAGTTTGTTCATAGGAGATCCAGGGGTGCCCCTCTTGGGGGCAGGGGGGGGGGGGGGGGGTTGGTTGGGAAGGTCCAAATGGGGGCCTGAATTGTACATTTTCATCTTCTTCCTGAAAACCTCATGATGTATTTTCGTCAGACTTGGCAGGTAGCATCCCTAGGGGCTCAGGATCTCAATTTATGAAAATGGGCACGATGCCCCACCCAGAGGGCCCCAGGGGGCCCCAATCTCCCCAAATTAAGGAATCTTAAAAAACTTGGGCCCTTATTGTACATTTTCATCTTCTACTTGAGAATGCCTGGTCAAATTTTGGTAGAGCTGTGAATGATTTAGATTAGTGACTGCGTGAAAGGTGAACTTGCGATACTCAGGTGAGCGCTAGACCCGCGGGTCTCTTGTCTAGAATGGCACCAAAGAAAGGAGAAAACTTTTCAGATGGACAGACTTTGTTGTATCAAATCTATTCCCTCCCTCATTCATACTGTTGTAGGGTTTTATTCCTCTCAGAATAATACCCAACAAAGCAGGAATATTCTAATAGTTCTCATCAACCTCTTCCTCCTCTTCCTCCTCCTCCTTCTCCTCCTCCTCCTCCTCCTTCACCTCCTCCTTCTCCCCTTCCTCTCCTCCAGGCACCAACAACGCCCGGCTGGCCGCCATGCTGCGCCAGCTGGCCCAGTACCACGCCAAGGACCCGTCCAACCTCTTCATGGTGCGGCTGGCCCAGGGCCTGACCCATCTGGCCAAGGGCACCCTGACCCTCTCCCCCTACCACAGTGACCGCCAGCTCCTCAACCAGGTGGCCCTCGGGGGACTTTTGGCCACCACTCTGGCATTCCTTGACGTCAAGAACAGTGAGTGTTTGCTGCTCCAGCTCCTTCCTATAAAATAGCAAAGTGATGATGTTAGTCTTTTGTTGTAGCTTGGGTTAGAGCATAAGCACTTGGGCCACGGCAATATTATATGCCCACTATTTTTTTCTCTTATGTTTTAAAAAAGTGTGACTGTGGTAATATTTCATGTACATAAGGGCAAAAATACACTTTCAACTATCAAAAAATTGGTTTAATTTAAAAGTAATCATTATCATCTGCAAATTTCAACTTTAGTCATTGAAATTAACAATGATTATAAAGCCCACTCGGCTTGCCGTATTTATTAAGCCGTTGGTAAAGTCGTTCGTAACTATGCGAACAACTTTATGAAATAGGGCCCAGTTTCCATGATGACATCACACTTTGCTACCCTATATCTTTCTCACTATTCATCCATGGTGCTCATCCTGTATACAAATGCATGCCCGATTTTAGAAACAGCAGTCATTTTTCCTTCAATAAAATTGACCTGCTATTAAAGTCGACCTCTGCTATTAAAATCAGTGGCCTTCTAGAAGACGATGTGGTGATGACTAAAGAGATGATGATAATATTAGTGAGGTTAACCATTTTGCAACATTGTGGTAATCCTGACAAAGATTTCAAGAAGACAATATCAGTTTACAATGTTCGTCATTGTCATCATTATTGTTTTAGATCTCAATAGCAACCAATTATACCACATCCCGTGATAAAATTAAAAAAAAGCCCTTGATGTAGCGTATTTCATTAGTATGAAGTGATTGATACGTGTATGGTGAAATCTTTTCAGGGCTAACCTCCTCTCCCACTTCCCCCACCCAAATAATACAATGATGTGGGAGCCTGTGCTTCCAAAATTATGTTTTGTGGTTTCTCAAAACTCCCTAACTGAGACTAAACTGTCAAAATCCTATGCTCTTGAAGGCTAAGAAGAATTACAGACACTATTGCCTGAACAGTTGCAGAGCTACACGTATGTACCTCTGTGGGCAGCGTGAGTGTTTTGCTGCCGACGTTTTATCTTTTTATAGCATAGATCTTACAAGTAGCACCTATTTGAGCTGGACAAGAAATATTTCATGGTGACCTTTGACCCTTGACCTCCGTATACTTTGTATGTTACCTCCTGCAGCCATCCTGAGTAAGTCCCACTATCTGCTCTACGGTCTGGTCACTGCCATGAGACCTCGCATGCTGGTCACCTTTGATGAGGAGCTTCGCCCCCTTCCGGTCCAAGTCCGTGTCGGACAGGTCAGTAGTGTTTTGTTTGCATAAACAGTCTCTCAGAATATGACAACGATTTAACTTCAGATACCAACTTTGTTGCTCTCCTCTGAACTGATTCAAACTTCTTCGCGTCGATCTTTGAAAGTTTGTTCCATATACAAGAGCAATATTTCAAGAGTGGTCTAACAAGGGCCTTATACAGTAGGACAATCACTTCCCTTGTCAGATGAGTAAAAGTCCTTTTGATCAGACGCAGTACTTTATTTGCCTTTGCAGCTACTGTAAAACATGTTATATTCGCCGCCTTAAATTTTTACGAATTGGAGCCGATGGCCTTTTTCATGGCATGAAATTTTTCGCGAATTTCCATTGGCGTTCAATGCATATAGTGTAGACAAGAACTTTCGCATGCATTTTAATTTCGCGAATCTTAGCGCTCGCGAAATTCGCGAAATTCGAATGCCCGCGAACATTACAGTACTTTGTGTACTTGTGTAAATATGTAACATGATGTACATGTATTTTCTAACTTATGTACTCTGCAATCCAAGAGAGTCTTTTTTTTTTTTAATCCCTCCCCAAAATTTAACATACAAGCTATCATACTTGTTTTCATCTCTATTAAACCTGCCTTCCCTCTCTCCTGCCTCTCCCCCTCCTCCTCCTCCCCTGTAGGCTGTTGATGTCGTGGGGCAAGCCGGCAAGCCCAAGACGATCACTGGATTCCAGACTCACACCACACCGGTCCTACTGGCCTATGGTGAGAGGGCTGAGCTGGCTACGGAAGAATGTATCCTTTTTCACACACCATCTATAAATTTACTCTAAATTTGACACCATGTAAATTCTCTGTGTGTCACTTAATGCTGAGACCGCAACGCTCAAGCGCTTTAATAGAGAAAATATTCTGTTTTTCAAAGCCAGGCAACTTGTCATCAAATGTTGATGCTAGAAATTCAGTACAGCAAATATGTTGAGAATACTGAAAGCTTTGCTGTGATATAAATTTTATGACAAAGCTGTGGCTACGACACTTTGAAATTACTGCAGCATATTGCATTTTATTGATTGGTTTAATGTGAAATTGAGCAAAATATACAGAGTCTGCAAGCCATCAATTGAATTGGGCATGCTAACATGGAACACAATCACTTTACAGCTGTGGTGCTGTCAGTCAGTTGATACTGATTGTGCAAAAGGTAGCCCTTCTGGCATTTTTTTGTTGTTGCCATTTTTCAGTTATATGTGTCAAAAATAGAAAGTAACAAAAGAAAATATTTAATTTTTTTCCTGTTTGTGAAGGGTGTCATTCATTCATGCATGCATGCATACAGATACTTGTATGTGCACATACACTTGTACCTGCGCACGTCAATGTGCATGTTAATCAACTCTGTCATTGCTGTCTTTCATATTTTCGAATCAGTTATGCTACAATTGTACCTGTCATCCAATTTACATTCTTATGTTGTGACTATCCTGACCAAGCCTGTTTTCTTGCTTGTTTGGAAGACCTTTTGTAATGACAGAACTGGACAGGCTGAACACTTCACCATTTTAAAATTTTTGTCTATTTTGGGCAATGTAATACTGGCACAAAACTCTATTAAAACAAGGACATACTTTGTTTTACCCGGTTTTTCACGGGTATTCGCATCATACATGTGTAACTGCCAGGGCCGGCGCAGCCGTGGGGGCCGTGGGGGCTCGGGCCCCCACACTTTTTGTGCACCATACAAAGGAATACATAAGGTGTCATCACTTTGTTAGCTCATGAAACCCGGAAGTGGGCCCCCACACTTTTGAAAACACTGCGCCGTTCCCGACTGCCATCACGCAAGGTGAAATCATTTAGAATTCACTGTGCATGGACCAAGTGAGAAACGTTATTTGATGTGTGCATGCCATCCTCTCTTAACAGTGTGTGTAAGATTTGAAGATGTTGGTGAACTTATCTTTCTGTAGTGTAAATCCTAAGCAAAGGTTTTCCTTGACACAAGTTTTCCAATCTTAGACCTACCTGCCACACCCATCATGGAGGGATTCGTCATCCTGAAGAAGAATCCAGACTACGAGCAGTGAGATGCATCTCCCTCGACCCATCCCGGTCGACCCTCTTGGAAGACTTTAGTCCAAGATTGACACATTTTGAATGCACGGGAAGAGAGACATCTTCATGTACAGACAAAACGCCTCAACGGTCACTCTCAAAAATAGTGGACGATGTCGAAGCATACACCAGTCCTGGTGTATCCCCACCAGGGTTACCATAGTGAAAATTTTCCAATTTCCGTCAGGAGTTAATGTTGTACTGTGGAAGCATGTGTAGATAATTTTCCCAATATGCTTAAAAGCAAATTTGATTTAATTAGAAAACCAAGAGATGACCAAATATGGTCAAACCTGCAATAGAAGCCACCTGTCTGTAATGATTACCTGCCAGTGTGTAGCAATCACAAAAAAAAAAAACCAAATCCTCCACAGTGGAAATGTGTAGTTAAGAACCTGTGTATAACGACCACTGGCCTCATTCAAACAGCGGCCATAGATTTGGTTGCTGCTGGACAACTGACAAGTATGCACAGTGACTGCCAAGCAATGGTCAGTGGCAGAGTGACTGGCTTACTATAGCATTAATGGCTCCTGGGTCAGAGAGGTGCTGTGGAAACCTGCTAGCAGCTTTTAACCCTCTGTTTGCTTCGAGTGCTGATTGGTACAGGAAACTCCATAGCATTGTACACACTGTCCAAAGTCACTGGTACAGACAGGGTTAGCCAAGAAGCGATGGTTTGATGGGTAGGGTAATTATCTATTAGGAACACAAATTACTTGATATACTGTATACGCCATATATTTCGCGAGTCCAAATTTTTGCGAATCGAGAATTCCTGACGATTTCGCGAGTGGTTAAATTCGCGATTGTGGAGTCCTGTACTGAACGGAGAATTGTACACGCGTACGTCACATTCAAATTGGGATCAGAGTCAATATTTTCGCCTGTCTTTAATTTCGCGAATCGCACCTGACTCGCGAAATTCGCGAAAATAAAAACCTCGCAAAATATTTGGCGTATACAGTAGATGTATGAATATGTAGTATTGTGGTATACATATAATAATATGAGACATTAAGATTGTCTATCCCAAAAGTTGCCATGTCAAACCTGTCTCCAACAACCACCTGTCTATAATGACCAAAGTTTGTGTTTCCCTTGAGTGGTTGTTGTAGACAGGTTTGACTGTCCCCTGATTTCAAAATTCCTCTGATGGTTTGTACAGCCCCAGGCAGGAGAGAAGAGGTTTGAAGTCAATGCACTTGTGCAGAGTCTGTTTCTCATGGTGGAACAGTGCAAAGGATTACATCATATGTTTTATTTATTGTCTAGCAGAATGAAAAAGGGTAGAGGTGCTCTGTTTTTGATGAGAAATGAAATGGAATACAGGCAAACCTGTTATAACGAGACAGTTAGGATTGTAAAAAATTTTTGATTTGAAAGAAATTTTGTTACATAATAGGGACTCGGTCGCTATCAAAATACACATTTTGAATACAGGGAAACCCGGTGAAAACGAGCTCGCACATGAGGTACAGCTTCTAATGAGGTGAATTTGGCCGTCCCGATTTTATAAAGATAAAAAGGAAAATGCTGAAGATTATAATTCAGAGTTCTACATCCCTGTGGTCGATTAGTGCTACCACGCATTTTCCAACCCTACCGATTGGCCAGTCGGAGGAGAGAGCTAAGTGCAAGTCTTGCGTCACGACAAGCCAATCTTTGAGCTTTTCCCTTTGCGTGGGAGTTTAGCTTTCGAGGATGTGATCAGCTACAAGTAGCACCAAAGCTGCCAAGTCTCTCTAATCCTGCTGGATTCTCCCTGACAAATTAATAGATTTGTCCTGTCAAAGAGAATGTAAAGACCTCCCTGATTTAGCAATTCCATTTTCCTATTGAGGTGTATGCAACACGCAAGTGTATTCCCCAAATGTTTTTTTGAATATCACACATTTTGTTGTGTAATATGATGGCCATATGCAGCCGTGTGTGGCACATGCTTCGAAAAGGTAACGGCATTCATGTGTATAGAAAAATGTCAAGCATGTTGCATTAAATGTCAAAAAAAAAAAAAAAAAGAGAGAAGAGAAAATGAGTAAATATTACTTTCTGTGATTTCAGGTTAGAAATGAAAGCTCATAATATTGATCACTTAAACGTCACTGATGAACGTGTGCGAGTCTTTGTCTTTGTATGTATGAGAGCTGTTTAATAACAGCATGTCAGTTAGAAAAGAATGTATGGAAGGAGGTTTACAATGCTGTAATAAAATGTTTTTTTTGTTCAGTTGTAAAGAGCAAGACTGGATGTCTAAAAGTGTCTATGTCATGTTAGTTTTTGGTGTGCGCTGTTATATGTTAATCTTTTGTCATGCCTCTGCCATAAAAGCCCGAATTCACGGAGGTGGTGCAATCGAAACCATGGTTTAAACCATGGACAAAGACCGTAGTTTTTTCGGGGGGGGGGGGGGGGGGGGCAAGTGTTGCATGGCCTATTTCGTTACGAAATCAGTCATTTTGTCGATTTTGTCGACGAAATGTTCATTTCATTACAAAATGTTGACATTACGTCGACGAAAAGATCATTTCATTAACGAAATGGTAATTTCGTCGACAAAATGACTGATTTTGTAGCGAAATAGGCCATATGACATTTGGCGCCCCATAAAATACTACGGTCTTTGTCCATGGTTCAAACCATGGTTTCAATTGTACCACCTTCATGAATTCGGGCCAAAGTGTCGCTGGAGGCATTATGTTTAAGTTGTCATACTTAAGTGTGTTTTTTAAATATTTATGTTCAGTATAGTTCCCGTCAGCATCTTCAGTATAGTTCCCGTCAGCATCTTCAACATTGTTTTTGTCTTACACGAATGTGGCTATCTCCCATTTGGAATGTAATCATACCTCCACCGAAGCCAACACTTGGATTACTATCACCACAACCACCACCACTAATACCAACACTACCACTGCTATAGTGTGCTGTAGTTCAATGAACATGGTTATAACAGAATTTTGTTACAATGAAGTAAAAGTTTAGGTCTGACAAATTGTTACAGATAAACATATATATCTTTATATACTTCAGATATTCGGCTATAACAAAATTTTGATACGACGAAAGAAAACTGCCAATCCTGTAAACTTTGTTATGATGCGAGTCGCGTGTATGATAGAATCATACTATATGTACCGTACTTCCACAACCTCCACCATCCGCAACACCAACACCACCGTCGCCACCACAAACACTACTAAAATGTACCACCACTACTTCAACCACAGAGTTTTCAGATAATATACCATTTATCTACCCCCTCCCATTATGTTTATTGCACTCCTGGCAGCAATGTTACGAGTAGAACACAACATTTTGAGGTCAATGTTAGGCATAGATATGTTGATTCAAGAATTTCATCAAATTTATTTACAAGTATTCTTCAATAGTAAATCATACCCTGTAATTGCTATGAATTACATATTCATATAAAATCAATGTATACATATTTACAGAGATTTCTTTCTTATTTGTTCAACCAACAATGTGTAAATGGCACCATGCAATCAAAAGAAGTAGAGAAGTTGTTCTGCCTGGGAAGGTGAAAAATCCTCTTTAGAGTGAAAGACAACATGAACTTAAGAGGGCGTCCTCCCCCTGGTTAGAGTGAATCATGCCAGAGTGAATCAGAGCGATCTAAACTGTACTAAGTGGCATGGTTTGGTGTGGTTTAGGGAGCAGTCAGTCTTGTGCTAGTGGAGCATGCCACTATAGGGTACCTCTGAGACACACTTCTCGTTCAAGCAAAATTGTGTACAAGTTTATGGGGCACTGATAATAAGAGGAAATGGGATACCATATTCTTTAAAGTCATACTTTTGTGAATAGTACAATATTAATACCCCATTTATACTTGGTAAAAAGGGGGTTCTGAAGCCTCCTATAGCAGCCTCAAGCAGCCTTTCAGCTCGGTATAAACAGACAGAATTCAGAAAAGGAGATCCGATCAGGTCAAGTTCTGAGCCCGCCTACAGGGGCTGGTTTCAGAGGCTGCTACAGCAGCCTTTGCTGCAGTATAAATGCTAGGGGGTTCGAGAAGCTGCTTGTTGGCCGACCCGGAGGTAATTGCTGAAGGTCATCGCCTGCTTACATAAACAACCCAGCCGTCTCGACCAATCCCCGCTGAAGAAAGCCTTTCAACTTGAACACTTTCATGCAAAAGCTCGCGCCAGGTATCAGAGGGAAGGAGCCAGTTGGGCCTGCTAGGGCCAGCTGCTAGGGCCTGCCTTTGCCGAGCAGTATACAACTTGTATAAAACAGACGAGAGGCTGCTTTTTCAGAGCGGGCTTTCGAACCTCCTCGAGGAGGCTCAGAAACCCACTAGCAGTATAAATGGGATATAAAAGTATCAGTGAAAAGGGTGCCAAGGACACTACTGGGCTGCATAAAACCAGAGAGAAAGAGCATTTATGACAATGGGAAAACTTTAAAGCATGAAAATTGTTACAAACAAGACTTAATTTGACATTATTTTGTGCATGGTCACTTCACTTGCAGTCTCATGCCTATGCATGCATTGTACGTCCAAAATATGGATGATTTCATATTTCAAAATCAGATCATATTATAGTAAACTCTATTTCTGCTAATGTTTAAGCTCTTCATACACTACACACACAAAAATATCCCAAGAATTCTGGGATCTTGAATACAGCATGGAACACTCTAACATTCAATCCATATAAATATCTGGCATATATAGTAGTCTGTCTGAAAAAAAAACCAACAACACACACACACCCACAAATACTAAATTAAAATCATAGCAATTTATAGCCAAAAATCTCCCTCAGTTGATTATTTCAGAATGGCAAATATTCACTCCATACAAAATTTATGAATCAAATATTGCAAATACACTTGATAATGAAAGCATGCAATGAATCACAATTTACAAAAGTGGACGGCATATACACTGTAGTCACAGAAATTGAGAAGACATGTTGGTAAAATGTGCAAACTTCATAACTAGACCACAATATATAGATGATGACTGGCGGGGGAGGGAACATACTGAATGGTACTCTCAAACCCTGAGGGTGGAACGTTTGGTACATGTTCCCGATAACAAAAGTCATCATCTGTTATACTATTTGGGTTAGTCAAATATGTCAAATACGTCAACGTCAACCACCCAGCACAACGCGGTTAACGCCTTCGATCGCTCGCGCAGAGCCAAATTTACTGTGAGCGCGCGGTCCTAGACCTTCTGTCATTTGTTACGTGAAAATGTTTTCCCATGGGAGAACATTCACAAGAATGTTCGCTCATGGGCGAACATAAAACAACGAATGTACCTCCGGCCATCACGTGACTGTGTTTAGCCAATCACTAACCGGTATTTGACTAACCCATTTAATAAATTATGTGTTCACACATAAAGAATCTATCCAGTAGAAGTTCTTCCAGACAGAGACGAATTAAGTGTCCCACATGCATGCACGTAGTGCATGTTAATGTCACTGGGAATTTGGGCACAGCTGTCAGCGACTCATGTGTAACAGTCCCACATACTCAAATTCCTGTCGGCTACCGAGATGGGGAGAAGCTCTTTCTGAAGTCGTGTATGACGTGCCTCAGGTACATGTACCAGTAGTTGATGTCGCCGCGGGTCTGTGCGCAGTAGTTGCTGCGGCTGTTGTTGTAGCAGTAGACCGTGGAGACGAGGACGGCGATGAAGACAGTGACCAGGAAGAAGATGAGCATCAGGAGGCAGGTCATGACCCAGTCGTCTATCATGTGACAAGCAGGGTCAAAGGTCATGAAAGATCATTGTAATTCATAACACATGCCAGAGTGCAGATATGCTCACGTTTATGTTGACCTTAATGGATGGAGTAAGGTAGGAGGAACAGAATGGCAAAAGTTATCAATGGAATCTTTGAATTTTCAGTTTTCACTATCCTGATTGTTTTGACTTGATCTAATACAACAATGCATATGTGACCCGCTACAACAAAAGCATCCTAAAGTCGCTGATGGGTGAGCTGAGCATGGCCTAGAAAAAAATGCTATTTTCAGGCCTTTCCTTGGATCATTTAGCTTCGAAATTTCGGCAGATGATAGAAGATACATTAGACTACAAAATTATGTTAAAAACAGAAATCCGAACGTTTTGACAGATTGTGGTGATCTGACTTCAAACTTGATTTTCTCAGCTCACCTGTCAGCGACTTTAGGATCCTTTTGTTGTAGCGGGTCACATATATTCATCTGTGCAAGCCAATTTGACAGCTATGACATCATACAAGAACAGTGTTTTTTCTCATCACTCACAGATTTTCCATTCTTTTTAGGTGAAGCTTTAAATAATCTCTTCTAAGTACTTCATAGCTTCATTTATTGAAGATATATAGACATTGGTAGTTTTATTAATTGTAAGATCATGATGCTCTTAGATTCTTGAAACTGGAAACATTGTTAAACAGCACCCACATTAATCAAGCTCCTTACTAGGACCTAAACAGTAGGTCAAATGGAATGACGTGGACTGTGTCTATCCCCAAAGGGCGGTTGAATGTATAGACATTACGTACAGTACATTTAGAAGTACAGTAAAAGCTTGTTACAACTACTGTAGGTCGCATAAAGTGAGATACCAATAAGTTATCAACCTTGGAGGTCCCACTCCTAATATATACATTTATATTTCCTCCCCCCATATACACCACAGCAATCAACATTAGAAGGAAATTTCATTGGTCTCAAGCAACTCCTTATGACAGGAATTCTGTGTACTGTAAAAGCAGATATTTTCATGTGAGTAATTTTTCATGTCTGGCTAGGTAAGATGTGTTTTAAATTCAGTGGAATAATGACATCAAGTACTGAAACATATGGCAAGCAAATATCTTTATATGCTTTTACTTTTGCGCTAGTTTCTGGTTGCGCAAAATGTGCAAAAATTTCAACACCTTAAAAATGTCCACTTTTACAAGTATCAGAAAACTTTTGGCTCACCACGCTCCTCTGCTGGGGTCGGTTCCAGCTCCCCTTGGTGAGTTGCTTGTTCTTGTGACGGGGTATCTTCCCCACCATTTCGTCTGAAAGGACCACAAACAAAAAGATACATATGATAATAAAAGTCATGCTGCCAGTGGCGTATCTAGGGGGGGGCAAGGGGGGCACGTGCCCCGGGCGCCACTCCTTGGGGGCGCAAAAAACGGAAAAAAAAGCGAAGAAAAGAAGAAAAAAAAACGAAGAAGAAGAAGAAGAAGAAGAAAAGAAAAAAGAAGAAGAAGAAGAAGAAAAAAAAACTCACCCGGAAGGGGGGGGGGGGGGGCAGAAAACCAAATCAAACAAGTTTATTGTGTTCACACAAGAATTCCATGTTCCGTAAGCTGAAATACAAAAACTTTCGGCGCGCTCGCTGCGCTCGCACGCCAAATATATATAAAAAAGAAGGTAAGAACAAAACTTGATGATGACGCGGACAAAATGACAATGTCTATTGTGTTCACACATGTCATTTAATATTTAGCAGGCAAAATGCTTCACTGAGCAGCGGCTGCAATTTTGTTCTGAAGCGATCGCCAATTGGATCAAAAGGCGCCAACGGTTTCGAACATACGGGGGGGGGGGGGGGGGGGGGGCGCAAAAAAACCCAAATCAAACAAGATAAGAACAAAACGCAATGATGACGCGGAAATATACAAATTTCGGCTCACTCGCTCGTTCTAATTTAGAGTATTTTTTCAAGTCCTCAGTTTGGTGGTATAAATCGTTATCTATAAGGCCGTCACTATATCTTGATTAGAATTGTAAGATTTAATAAGCAAAAAATGCAAGAATTCCATGTTTTGTAAGCTGAAATACAAAAATTTTCGGCTCGCTCGCTGCGCTCGCTCACCAAAATTTATCAAAATTCGCTACATTCAAATCACCCTCAAAAGACCCATTTTAAGTGCTTGAAAAAAGCATAATCATGTAGACTTTGTTTAAAGTCCCTACCGGGATGGGGTTGGGGTTGAACACTTTTTTCAGAAATAGGGGCGCAATTTTCACGCTTGCCCCGGGCGCCGTTTCCCCTAGATACGCCACTGATTGCTGCCAAACTCTTCACATCAAAACAGAAAAATTGTCACTAGCACACACTTAAAACATAATATTGAGAAAGTAATAACTTTCCAACCTGTGCTGATTTCAGTTGACTTTACTTTTTTTATTATCTTATGGAAAATTATATTCTCAAACACATTTCTATAACTGTCCAAAAGTGTTCTTATATTCTGAATTATTTTAACGCTAAATGTAGTTTAGCAGTACACAAAATTTCCACAAATTTCCAGACCAGGAAAATATGTAACAGTGCATCAAAAAACAAAAAAGTCGCACGCACTGATTTTGTGTGAGGACTCAAAATAGGTGAAATGGGTCAACTATAAAGTCAATCTTGAGTTTCTCATATTTTTCTGAAAGAGCAAGTCTTCTTCCATTTCTCCTAAAGTTTGGGATCATATAAAAAATGAAAAATTGCATTTTTCAGTTTTTCCATCGAACACTTTTTTGACAACAGTATGATCAGGTGTGTCTGGAAGTCTCCTTTTCATTTTAAAAAAAAAAACCCTACACACTCTTCACTTTCAACTCTTATAACTTTTGAAAGGATAATGCTACTGCTTCATGTATATGAAAATGTCTAGTCTTTATACAATAATCACATTCCATGTTGACAGCACTTAACAAGGTTTCATCTCACCTATGCCTGAGTTCCATGACTCTTTGTCCATCCCCCAGGCCACTGTCATCAGATCTCTCAGCCTTCAAGGCCTCTTCTTCTTTCTCAAACTTTTCCATGGCATCTGATGTTTTATGGGGGAAGAAGGGAAAGAGAAGAGAAAAATACATTTTTGAATGCAAGCATCACCTGGTAATCATTGGAAAAGAAGGCTTGCATGATTCCTTCCCGTGTAGAGGTTTTAATACCCAGGGGAATGAAAAACAAATCATGTGAATGGAGTGAATGCAGCAAACTGACTATAACACATCAGTAAAAGTTTGAGGAAAATCTGACCATCCAATCAAAAGTTAGAAATTTTTGTTCAGTTGTCCTACTGTGATATCATGCAGTGTTGTCATCTTCTTCATCTAGAGATGGCAGAATTTAAACTATAAAATATTCATACAGGTTTTTCTGCCTCCTGATTATAATGGCAGCTTACAATAATATATAATTACCTTGAGGGAGAGAGCGGTCTACACAAAGCCCCACTTACGTACATCTTTGCTTGTGTGTGGATGCACACCATTGAAGAGTTTGTTTGCAAAAACCAATAAGTCCATATTTGCTAAATGGAGATATTTGCGATTAAAGGTCAAGAAAAGTAAAGAGAATAATAAGAAAAATTTTGCTTCTTTTGACCATAACTTTAAAAATGAACCTTTATATGTAGGGACCGATATATCATTTAAAAGGTATTATTTTGTATTTTATGACATAGACAGTACTTCAAAATCTTCAAAAATGGACTTATTGGTTTTTGCGAACAAACTCCTCATATTTAAGTTTGGAGTAGCAACAGGAGAATACAAAATTTGGCAAAAAAAACCCAAAAGCTGTCAACATGTGATTGCAGATTTTCTAAAAGCTTTAAATCTATGATTATTTATGTTTGTTGGGATCCAATTTGCACAAATCATAATCTACACTGGTATTGCAGTTGATATTGATGTTGAAATTGAAAAATGGAAGAAAAAAAATTGATACGTAACTTCACTCTAAAATACTCTGTTACTTTAATAACAATCAAACATGGGAGGTACACAATCCCTCAACATTTATTTTTTTTCTTCTCCTACCTGAGTAAAGCTTCTTTCCCACATCTGCATAGATGACTGTGAAGAGATCGAGTGCTGCCACGGTAACGGGATGATCCTCCCCCAACTCGGCTTGGTACATCTTGGTAGCCTGTATTAAGGTAAAGGGGAGAGAGGAGACAGGAGAGAATGAGTGGGCAAAGAACAGACACACAGACAGACAAATAGACATGCATACAGACAGATAGGCAGATATATGAATGGATACAGAGATAGGGACAGACAAATAGATACAATTACAATGTAGATAGATAAAGAGATAGATAAGACAGACGGATAGATACAATTACAATGTAGATAGATAAAGAGATCTAGATGAAATAGACGGATAGATAAAATGAAGACAGCCAAAGACAGACAGACACACAAACAGAAAGAGATAAACATACAGACAGCAAAATGGACAGATTGATACAAGAAAAAGACAGACATAAATACATACATACAGAGAGGTAGATACACTGTATATCTAATAAAATAGAGATAGAGAGAAGAAACGGTGTACGATAGGTTGATATGAGAATAACACTGAAAGTATGTGTTTGTGAACCAAAAAAGGCTTTAACCCCCAAAAGCATTACAGTCTGTAATCAAACTAAATCCAACAACAACAAAAAAAGTGATAATGGATTTGATGAAGGTATTGTAAATTCATGCTACTACCATTGATAGTGTCCAAACATAAAATTCCTCCTGGGGCATAGACATTTCTTAAAGTGCTAAAAAAAGAAATATTAGGTCCAGAGTACATGAAATGACTTAAACCCGTTGAGGACGATTCCCAAGTATACTCAGGCAAGTGTCTATGGGAAATGTGTGTTGTGTAGCGAAATCAGTCCATCCTCAACGGGTTAAAGAAGAGAGTGAAAATGCATTTGTGTTTGAATGCACATGACTGAAGGACAAACTACTCTTACCTCACAACAAATGAACAACTAATGAAAAATATAGCCTCCAATAATAACCAAAATGAGTAGAAAGGTAAGGTAGGGAGTTGCATCTTTCTTACCTCCAATACCACTACTTTATGAGTATCTCATTTAGCCAATGCGGTTCTTGGTTGCAAATTCAAGCATTCAAGAAATTGGCTTAAAAGTTCAAACTTTGGAAACTGTCGTACTTGTGAAATATATGGAATATTCATACAGTATATCTTGACCAAGACTCACCTTGCCACAGTACTCCAATGCCAGTTGTAACCTGAAAAAAAAATGACAAGAGAGGAAAAATGATAACAGCATACATCATTTTTATACTGTAAAATTTGAAATATTCGCAGCACAACATTTCCGCAAGTTGGAGCAGACAGCCTTTTTCGTAGTATGATTTTTTTTTTCAAATTAGAATCTATGGCCTTTTTTGTGGCAAAATATTTTTGCGAATTGCTACTGACATTCAACATTGTAGGCCAGTTGAGACAAGAACTTTTCCATGCATTTTAATTTTGTGACACTTGGCTCCACACACACACAAATTTCTGGTTTTGAATTATGCTCAAACAAATCAGTCACGACAATCTTTGATGCGAGTTTGGGTGTATGCATTTGTATTGTGTGTCTGTCTGTATGTAATCTACACATAGTGTATACAAATGTAGTTGTGTGTTTGCCCAAGCATTATGTGCCGGGAGTGAAATATGATATTCATGTTTAGGTGAATATGATATTTGGAAAAACACGGCATTGAATACTAAAGGGAGAAAGCATGCATACCAAAAATTTGAAAGAATACCGGAGTGGGACTTAGCTTAAATTTGTGATTGTCATGTTATCACCAATTTCAGACACTAGAATTTTGTATACGGTACTGATCGATGTTTGACGATTATCTTACACCTTGAAAGAAAACACACAAAAACAATAATAATTGAAGATACATGTATATCTGTTTGCAGCTTGTCCAATCTTGAATTTTAGTGAAACAAGTGTCTTGTGATTTCCTGATAATAAATAAAATTGTAATGAAATTTCATATAAACTAGCAGGCTTTGATTCAAGGAATGCATGGCTCCACCTCTACAAAGTTCACAAATAAAAAGATTTACTCACTTCCCTTCTTTGAGGCACAGCCTGGCCAGGTTCTCGAATTCTTGACCCTTCTTGGCATCAGGTGAAAGGTCATCTTTGCTAGGCTCCTCCACAGGCTCTTCATCAGATCCTTTGCTTTCTCCTTCACCATCCTCATTGACTTCCTCGTCATCTGACTGTGAGACTGTTATCATAATCAGAAAGGCTAAAGATGTTAACATCCATGCTTTTAGAATCATATAAATAGGTTTATAATCAGCTGGTTTAACCCAATGAAGGCTAGTCCTGAGTATACTTGGACAGGTGTCTATGGAAAATGTGTGTTGTAGCAAAATGAGCTTATCCTTAACTGGTTATGATAAAGTAATTTTTTTTTTCCAATGGAAATAATCTCCAATGCTAAAAAGGCCTCAAACAACTTGACATACATTTGGAATTAATACACTGGTTAAGTTCCACATAACTTCTTTTCAAGGTGAATACATGTAGCTCCAATGATAAAGGGGTCTCAAAGAATGTAAATTTTATGCACTAGAGACTATGTGATTGCTCTCATAATTACCTTGTTTGGAGTCATCATCAGTGTTCTACCACAAGACATCTTGTGACAAGGGTGGGAATAGCTCAACAATTAAAATGGCCCAAGCTGACTGTCATAGTTAGCTAGCCCACAATGTTAATGCAGTACACTGATTATATTGGTTGAATCATTGATTAACTTTATTGTCTACAATGGAAATTCTTGATGCATTGGATATCAAAATTGCAACAAAAATACATGAAATTTCGTCAAGTACACACAATGAGCTCACTACAGGGTTTGTGGGCACATTGAAGACTATACAAAGACCGAGTCAATGTGATAATCAAGTCATATGCAACGAAAAAAAAAAGAGAAAATAATAATCAAATACGTATGAGTCCTATATACCTTTCTCAGCTGGTTTCTGCACATTCACGATGTCAATGAGCGCTGTCTCGTAGTACATCTTCTCTGCCTGAATGAAGTAAACTGCCTTCTCATCTGATTGAAAAAAAGTCCATCAAGGAAATACCTCTGCTTGTAAAGGTGAGGATTGAAATACCTCATAATTGAGCATGATCGCATTTGGACTTCTAGAATAAGTTTGAAAAATGTCAGCATCTTCTTTTCCTCACAGGCAAGACCAACAATTATGTTTGTTATTTATCAAATTCTAATCTATCTCTTACATCTTGTAAGAATGTATGATTCTTGATGGTTCTTGCTGACATGTACAACAAAAGCCTTTCAAATAATGCCTGGAAATAATTCATCCCATGAATAAGGGAATAATACTACCATCCCTCCAGAAGATTCATTATGTTGTTGGTACAGTGCTAGGAAGACAATGAATAACAAACAATGCGTCACTGCATGTGACATGGAAATAAAGCACACTTTACAAAACCCACCAAAAGTTACCATCTTGTCTCATGTAGAATTGAATGATGAAAGTATCTTAAAGAAGAAGAAGAAGACAGAAGAAGAAGAAGAAGAAGAAGAAGAAGAAGAAGAAGAAGAAGAAGAAGAAGAAAAGAAGAAGAAGAAGAAGAAGAAGAAGAAGAAGAAGAAGAAGAGGGAACACAGGGCCTAAGCATGAGCAACAATAACCTTGAAGGGTTTGTTTGCCCTATTTGTGCTAGGGACTTTGGACAGTGTGCACAATGACATGGAGTTTTCGGTGTCAATTGCCACTCGAAGCCCACAAAGAAATAAAGGATACATTCCTTCTTGTCGAAGTAAATGTCAGCTATGCTGTGAAGACACTGCGGGAGGCTGTGAAATGTGTTACTCTCCGACAGGCCTGTGATGGCGCCCAGCAGACACTTGAGGGCGCCCTCTGTCTGACCCTCTATCTTCAGTTTGACACCTTCCTCGTAGAGCTTGGACCGCTCCAATCGCGAGAGAGCGTTGAGGTTGGAGTTTAGCAAACTCTGCAGCGCACCTGTGTTGAGGACATCACATGGATTGTATGCCATGAGGCAGTTATCAAGATGAACAATTCAACTGGAGTTTGGTTCACATTTCTTACAACTTTTAAAAATGTCATGATGGTTTATTAGCTGTAATATAGGCACAGCTGCTCTCTTTGTGTTTTACTTTCTTTATACAATGATATCACATGATGTTGATTATTGAAACTGTTTCTTTGATTCTATGAAGTACGGTATACTATAAATGTGACCCGCGACAACGGTTTCAGGCAAAAGTCGCAAGAGCAAATTCCCTCCTAGGCGGGGTACAAAGATTTTGACCATTATTTTTGTCGATTTAGGTTTTTTGCAGAAATCGAATCTTTGATATGTTTTCTACATCTACACCAAATTTCATAGCATAAGACTAAGTTTTTCCTATCGAAAATGGAATTTTAAGCACCCTATGTTGGATCGCACCCGTCAGTTTCGAGCTTCTTTCGAACGCCGCGCCAATATCCTCAGCGTTGCTACGGCGCAGGGTCTCGCATGCAATTGGCTGGTGCGTCGCATACATTTACATAATTCGGCTTTCGGAGACACCAGTTGCAGCATTTGGGGAATGCTTTGTCCACGCGTGCACGCTCCATTGTTCTTGCTATAGTGGTTTATACGCTTGCTCTGTAGTGCGTGCTCTTCGTTTGGCTTTCTATCCGAACTATTCTACCGCAATGTTCGACAACGGAAGTGAAACAAAAATCATGTAGCATGACATAATCATGTGAAAAGAAAACTAAATATTCTCAAATTTGTCTACTTGTACATGCAGTAAAAATTATGACAGTAGACTGACTCAATGGAAGGTAGATGAGAGGAAAGGAGCCGTCACATGTAACCAATCATATTCACATACTACACGTCAAGATCGCACCAAAGTAACGAGTCATGTTTGTTTGTTTGTTTGTTTGTTTGTTTTAATTTAATTAGCACCACCGAACAAAGCAACATATGCATGTCTTGTAAAAGCAAAACAAACAGGAAGCGTGACCCTCACCAGCACTAGCAATTTTCTGCCTTAAAAAGGCACCACAATGAAAACGCGATTTGTAAATGTGTGGATTTGTCACCGCTCCTGTTACATGCACACGGCAGTGGCATGTGGATGCCATTGCGTAATGCGTGCACCATACACATGAACATTGTACATGTACACCATACGTGCAATTATCGTATTCGCCATCTTGAAAGACGTAATGGTAAACAAACCCGAGCGAAATGCATTGTTTTTCGGCTCCATACGCTGAGCTCCGAGGAAGGTGCCCGGGAAATTTGACTCTCTCAGTGAGCCAATCAGAAGGCGATGTGGTTGCTAGAGGCGGAGCTTAACATCGATTGGCACCATCGTACGGATGGGTGATTCTCCCCTCGCATCGCCGCCCGGACATTGTCTTTGAGAAAGAGGTGAATCTTCAAAGCCTGTTTTCTCGCAATTTTGTCAGGCTATCAACTTAAAAAGTGCATTTTATTTCTCTTTCTATGCCCACTTACGGTGCCGAAGAATACAAGTGTTTTATATCAATGCAAAGCTTAGGAAATGGGCAATGAGATTCAGTGAAAAAATGAATTTTCAAAATTCCAGACTTTTGCCTGAAACCGTTGTCGCCGGTCACAAATGAAGGTCCAATGCACTGTGGTGTAACATGTATGTCAAATGGCTGAGATTATCTAAATATAAGGAAAACAAGGTGGTCCTATAAAAGGTATAGGTCCCATCTTTTTTAAGATCTCTTTGCTTGTTACTTAATATCTCAGCCATTTCAAAACCAGTTTTTACCAAATAAACATACTGTATAATTCCTCTAAAGATCATGCTTGGTCATACAGGTTTCTAACTATTAAAAAAAAAAAATCATCATCCAAAAAACGCTGGAAACCTGAAGCCCCTTGGATCTCGACCGAAACTATACCATCCCTTATTAAGCCCCATCTCAACCAAAACCATCGATCCCTTTAATGTTTGGAAATAGAGATCTATCACCTTCTTTATCATCTTTAGTCTCATCCCCAGTCTCTTCTTTCTCCTTTCCAGTTGGTGGATTTCCTTCTGCCCCATCACCACTCCCTGCAATGTCTTCTGGTTCTCCCTTTGTTATTCCTCCTTCTGATCCTTCTGTCCATCCCTCCCCATCTTCTCTCTCTCCATTTGCATCGCTGGTTTTGTCTGACAGAGTGGCATCTCCGCCAGGGCCCGAGGAAACTGCAGTCGTGTCGGCTTTGACCGGAGTTGTTGACTTCTCCATCACTAAAGTTGACCTGAACAAAACGAGTTGACAGTCTATTTAAATGGGACATGTTAATTGTTATACAATGTAGGCTACTGATACAGGTTCTAGACTATAGTGATGGATTTGATTATGGACGTCAATTACTTCTTCTTCTTCTTGGTGGCAGTCTGCTTCCTCCAGGCTTCAACCAGGAAGATTTTTGCAAATTTGGTAAAGGATAGGGTGCATGTGCCAATAATTTACATGGTGTGAGTAATAATCGCCTTGAAACAAACTGGCACTGCACTGCTGCGCTTCATCAGCAGGAGACAAAAGGCACTGACAGAGGAGGTCCCCACAACATTGTCTGGGAGGGCATTCCAAGACCTAACCTGTAACCGTTCTATCTAGGAAAGAATAAGTTTTGGTGTTGTTGAGTCAGGGTTGTGGGATGAGGCAACCATTCACACCTCTGGTCCATCTGGAATCTGGATCATGGTCTGGTGGATTTGATGATTGTTGAAAGTCTCACAGTTTAAATGGTACACAACTACTGGTAGGGCCTAACGTGTTACACTAGCGAGAGTGGATCGATCTTCTTCGTTATAATACTAAATAGAAGTTGCAGTAGGCCTATGCATGGTTACGCGGATACGCCTACATGTCAGTTCGGGAAACCCACTCACAAGGGGGGCCCCTCCTTATAAGTAACCCGTCCCCCTTATAAGTAACCCCGTCCCCCTTATAAGTAACCCCCGGGGCACCCCTTATAAGGAGTCTCCACGCTGTTTGCAATGCAACGCGAAAATGAAAGGACTGCGGCAATTCGCTTGATTATGTCCATAAAGCTTCACAAGTTTCCTAGTTACTCACGAAATTTGAGCAAAATCGGTTTGAGGCATCATATCTAAAATCATGGATTTAAATGCGATGTCAAACGACCCATGCGAATGCTGAAATGCCAGCGATTACTGGCGCGAGTGTCGCCAGGCGCGGCGGCGCGGCAATGCTTGAGTGCAGACGTGGCGACTGAGTACGAGAGAGTCTCCGTACTCAGTCGCCACGTCTGCACTCAAGCATTGCCGCGCCGCCGCGCCTGGCGACACTCACGCCAGTAATCGCTCGCATTTCAGCATTCGCATGGGTCGTTGGACATCGCATTTAAATCCATGATTTTAGATATGATGCCTCAAACCGATTTTGCTCAAATTTCGTGAGTAACTGGGAAACTTGTGAAGCTTTATGGACATAATCAAGCGAATTGCCGCAGTCCTTTCATTTTCGCGTTGCATTGCAAAAAAGCGTGGAGACTCCTTATAAGGGGTGCCCCGGGGGTTACTTATAAGGGGGACGGGGTTACTTATAAGGGGGACGGGTTACTTATAAGGAGAGGCCCCCCTTGTGAGTGGGTTTCCCGAACTGATGTACAAGACATGCATGCTGAATGCCTGCCCTAGCTTATTTAATTGTTTAGACCCCGCGCTGCCCTAGATTCCGAGTCCTCTCTCCATAATTACCCTTTTCACTTTAAATAGATCTAACAACATTTTACAATTAGAATAGGCCCTACTTTCTAGACCTTACGGGCTTATTTCTCTACCACTCTGACAAAGTCACAAACTGTTATAGTGTTAAAAGCTACAGAAATCCTTGCATGTGATTGACTGACAGCAAATATTCAACAAAGTTGTTGGAAAATGCTTCATGAAATCCCACCCCTGGTAGAGGTCTATCGGCCTATCAGACCTAAACGTTATTTAGGCGCCTTTACAAGTTCAAGTTACTGTTTTGAATAGCAGCTACATGTAGTGCAGTGCGTGAGTGCCAGTGCAGTGGCGGCTTGATAGGCCGTTAACGTAATATAACAGCTCTCAGTCCGCTGCGCTGCCCCGCCGCAGGGGGCAGAAACGGACGGTGTTCGTCGCTGGCGCGCGGCGGGCCTCGACCAACTGCTGCTGTGCTGCTGAGCTGCTGCAGTGCCAGTGTCAGCCGTATCAAAACTTCCTAAGATAAGTAAGAATTGTGGGCAGCATAATCACGTTTTCTAGTCTACTTACTTGCGTACACGGACTAGAAATGGATCTAGATCTACATAGAGAGGAATAAGTGAAAAGGTATGACGCACGTTCATGAAGCGAATGTCGATTCTACTTACCACCGATTTTGGCGTCTGTCATTACTGTGGAAACTGATTATGACCTTTGACCCAAGCCAGCCAATCGAAAAGGGAGAATCCCCTGCATCCTCATGCTTTGGCTTGATTAGCTTTGGCCTTTGCGCTTGAAACGTCCAACCGTGTTACTGTTAGTTTGTCCAACAACGGCAATAAAAAGGGTAAGTATAATCTGGTATCATGTCTCCTTTGCTTTCACAGGAGAGGCTGGCTGGGTAGGCTCGAGCAGCCGTCGTAGTAGGTATTCTTTGACTGCTGCTGCATGCAAAGTGCAGCAAACGACACAGTCACAGAAGGTCGACAGAGAAGGTCGAGGGATCAGGGAGAGCGTGCCAGCTAGGCAGGCTGGCCAGCCGGCTGGCTGTTGGCTCCGGCTGGCTGGCTGCTGGAGCTGAGTGCTGGACGGAGCTGAGCTAGTAGTAGTGGCATGCCCTAGCATCCGAGTGTGTGTTGGTTACGTAGCATACCTAGCAAAACCCAAAAGTCAGAAGCTCTGTACCCAGTCATAAGATACGTTTAGGGTAATCCTGGTTTTATAGGGGGCTAAGTTATTTTTTAGGCTTCCATCTAGATCAGTGCACCTCGGATCCACTGAAAATGGAAAATAAGATTAGAAAAAAGAATAAAAAAATCAGTGAGAAAACAATGTATCAATAAATTTAACGTTAGGTGGCTTGTAAATTTTAGGGTAAACTATACCTTAGGGTTAGAGTTTAGGGTTAGGTACGTTGTGCTGAAGTTAGAAGCCTAACTAAAATAATTCAACCTTCTAAAACCCAGGATAGCATACGATAATTGTCGCGATGTTGGGGATATGCATGGTTATATATTATGTGCTCCCACTGTGGCACTGTGTGGAAAAAGTAATTTTACCCATGATGCATTCAGCTGGGATCCACTCATGAATGCACTCCCTAGCCAGCCCAGGAATCTAGTTCCTCTATAGTTTTCAAACATCTTTTGAACCTTGCTTAGCCTCACAATAATCTTAGATAATTTGTCATGCCACGCTGCATGCCCATTCGTAGCTTAGTTCTAGTCAGAACAATATCAATACTCACGGCTACATACAGGGCCCAGCACATATCTAGAAATCTTGCTTGATTAGTATGGGAAATAAAGGGAAAATGTGAAACTAGTCTACTGCATACAAGTTAAAGAGTATCTTCCAAGTTGTAGAACCCTTGATAGAGGACCCTGATTTGAATCCCAGCACCTATTTGTATAGACATTGGTGAAGATTGATGAGTACTGTGCTGGCAAAACTTACTGGTGTAAATGTAAGATTTTGTCCAAGAATGTATACACCATGGCAGGCCAAACTACAATGTACAATGTAGGTCAGATTTGAATTGGGACCACCCTTTTGAAAGTCCAAAATCTTGTCCATCATAGCACGATGTGCCCTCTGCATGTTATATGAATAGAATACATGTAAGAAATCAAAGTAAATAATGAATTAGAGCCCTGCAGCAAATCTATAGTCTACAATGTACACAGACATTGGAAACGTCCCTGATTATTTTGAAGAAAATCTGTTGAATTGCATTTGTCACCCTTTATTGTTCTCGCAAAGTTTTATTATGATCGTTTACCACTCTTGGGAAAGCAATGGATTATGAATAATGAATAATTATGTCTGATGTCAATGGTAATTTCCGCTCAATATTGGCAGGAGTTCCATAAAATTGTATGCACTTTATACTTTTACTATTTTAGTAGTATAAACAGTACAGTAGTCTGAGAATCTTACAGTGTGCAAAGTTTTCAAAGTACATTGTACCAGGTATTCATAAGTTTCAGTGGTGTTTCCCCTGAATTTGCAGAAAAGTAAAGGAAACATGGACACGTGGCAGCCGATAGCACGGGTCTACCTCCCACTAACAGCAGGCTCTATAGATGGGACTGATACCAGACCACATGACCGAGCTGTGGAGAGAGCTATGAAGGTAAGTTGACCAGTCTATCTCTTAGATGGTAACAAACGGGGCATGCAATCTTCATGTGCTGGCTGCCTGCATCTTTGCTCTATAATTCATGAGTGCTCGTAGTGTACAAGGTTTTAACGTTTAGAAAGGAATGTGCCTCATATGTGGTCAATGTCATAGCGAAACATGATATGAATTTTAAAGTTCTCAAGTACCGATAATGGTAATAACATTTATACTTGGGTGACCCGCACCTCACCATAGTTAATGTTTATGCATATTTGAATCACATTTCGTCACTGAAATTCTATGAGATCCCATTTACCTGCTGGAAAAATGCTGAAGATTCCAATGGAACCACAAGTTTACTGTTCAATACCGGAAATTTGCAGCTATCATCCTCAAACGTGAACGATGCGAAAAAGTTGCGCGCTAAGGAAAAAGGGGCCCGCAACTTTCCACCCGCGCTCCCAATTAAAGCACGTAAAAGACGTGTGCAGGTGATCATGATGCTCCCATAGACAAGCACGTAAAAGATGCGTGCGGGTGACCGTGATGATAACACGTAGGCCTATTCCTAATATAAATTTTAAATTTTCGAGAAAAACTGCTCATTTTTCACGTACCACACTTTGCTTGTTTGTGGTAACCCTGCCAAGTTTCAAGTTTTTCAAGGGATACTGAACACAGTCCCGCGCATAATTTTGTGTTCAGTGCGCTTATAACAATTTTAAGCCGGGTGGCGGTATTCGGGCCCCTGGCGAGGTGCGGGCACCTCACTATACTGGTTATATTCAGTTGTCATTAAGACCATTTTTAATCGTGATGCGAATGTATTACCATCATGCTGATAATTATGACGAATGTTATTATAATTACCTTGTAGGATAATAATGATAGTATGATGATGGTGATAGATAGTCTTGACAATGTTGCTATTAAATATCATTTGCTAATAGTTAATTCAATCATAATCATTATCCTTGCGATAATTGCCATCATTATTTTCATTGCCTTTGATAATTGTTACTTTGAAAATTTTTGTTGTTATATTTCCAACAGGCAAATTACTTTCCAAACACATCACTGGAATCTGACCCTTCCCTCACTCTATTTGTGGCCAGACTTAACCCAGAAACCACTGAGAAAACACTGAAGAAGGTAAGTAAGGCCTATTCAACTTATCACAAAGCCTGTGCATTAACCCATTTAGGATACCGTGGCTGATTTTGCTATGTCAACACACATTTCCCATAGACACTTGCTCGAGTATTTGGGATTCATCCTCAATGAGTTAATATTAATCTATCTAAAGTTATACAAATGACTGCAGCCAAGGTGTAAAGATTTTCATTGTTTGACAGACCTCTTTGTGGGTTAGAATCAAAATTGCTGTATGGCAGCCACCAAGATGACATCTTGGTTGAATTCAATGAATACCTTCCACAGAAAACACAACCCCACTTCTTTTTCAAAATGCATTTAGTGATTTGCTATCAGAATAGACTTGTGCCATCATGTTGTCCTCGGACTGTGTACTGCTATTCATAGTATCGTGGAACGAGAGGCCATCCCTTCAAATTATTTGCCACCCATTGTTGTTTGAACATATGCAGCAACTGTTTCAGCAAAAGAGTCATCCAGTCATGGAACAGTTTGCCCTCATCACTTGTGACATCCACTAGTATAGATTCTTTCAAACACGGTTTAGACACGTTCTGGTCAGACAAACGTTTTGAAATTGTCTGACATCCATGCTCACGCTTGATATAGACTGTTACTTGTGCTACCAAGCGCTGACAACCGAGAGACTTGACAGGACCTACCTACACTCCCGTACAGATGATGATGATGATGATGATCAAAGTTTAATAGCTGAATAGATGCCAGGTGCACTTCTTCTCTTCAGCGACAGGACTGTGTATAGTTTATAATACATAGTAAACTAGGGAAGCACTCTGAAAGCGCAGACCTCCACTAAGCAGCTAATTTCCACCACTGATTGTGCTCTTCCATAGAAATTAGTGACTTCAACCCATACCTATGCATGCTGAAAATCGCCCGATTTCCCAATGCAGTATAGAAGCCTTTTGTTACGTCATCAGCTTCAAGCTGCATGGGGCGCCTTGCTCTAGCAGAAACTAAAGCTCACACTTTAGTGCACATCTATATGCAGACCTAAAAAGATATGCAGCTTGAACTCCCAAGTTCATTGTCCCTTCCTGAAAAGTATCAAAAATCCTTCATAAAATCCATAAAAATTACGGATTAGTACCAAAATCTAATAATCTGTTTCTTGTGTCATTTCCAACCTTTCCTGTAAGTTACATCCAAATCCATTCACAACCTTTGAGTTATTTTGCACACAGGCAAACAAAAGAACCAACAAAGAATCAAAAAATCGATGAAAGCATAAACTCCTCCCTTGGTGGAGGTAAGTACGCATTACCTACTTAAAGAGAGACAAATTAGGGCAGCTGGCAATGTCTGGCATCATGGGCAAAGTCTTTTACTCATGATCGATCTCTGTGGGAATTTGAAGTGACCACATAAAGCTTTAAAGGACATGGATGACTATGACCAGCTTGGGAACCTTGTTTTAACTGCTTGGGACTACTGAAATCTCCTTGTGATATTGGATATAGTTTTGTCGTTATATCAGGGATAAAAATATGAAAGGAATGAGGCTTGCAAAATTATTGTGTTGTATTGGCTACGCTAGTATGCTCAACCTCTATATAGCAAGGCTATGTTGTAAGTCTGTCATTACTTTAGGAACTTCTCCATGCACAACATCATTAGATTTTTGTTGAGCCCACCGGAGTTGAGGGGAGACTAAGGGGGATCGCCTGCGGCGTCTGTCCGTCCGTCGTCCGTCCGTCCATCAGTCGTCTGTCCGTAACGCTACAAAAACTTCAATAACTCTTTACTCTGGGCTTCAATTGCAATCAAACTTCGAGGGAAGAGGGGTCATACAAAGTTTCACATTTTATCATTTATGAAGGTCACCTCAAGGTCAAAGCTCACAGGCAGGGGTCAATGAACTTTTAGAGCCCAATGTTAAAGTACAAGTTCACCTTCAGAGACATGTGGGTTGAGTAAATGCAGCAATATTAGTAGAACACATTAATGAGAGTTTGAGGAAAATCGGACAATCCATTCCAAAGTTATGAATTTTTGAAGTTTCTGCTCAGTCACGGCTGGATGAGAAGACTACTATAGCTTGTGATGTCATATGAGTACAACTATATAAAGAAAGTATAAAGAAAATTCAAGATATTCTCACTTTTCTTACATAATAAAAGAACACTCGACTTCTCTCTTTCAGAAGTCAGGGGGAATAATAATAATTATTACCCCTAACATAAGTCAGTAACAAGTCAAGGAAATGTGCACTTTATTCAAAAAGTCAAGTTTTGTGAAATTCTCTTTTTATTCTCCTTATATTGTTGTACGCATGTGACATCATACACTGTAGTAGTCTTCTCATCCAGCAGTGATTGTACAGATATTTTAAAACTTCATAACTTTTGAACGGATTGTTGGATTTTCCCCAAACTTTCACTGATGTGTTCTACTAACATTGTTGCCATCACTCAATCCACATGTATATGAAGGTGAACTTGTCCTTTAAGTTTTTATGGCGCGTTTATATTATGGGTCTTTACTTTAGATCCATTTCTCCATTCGTGACTAAACTTAGGTGGTAGATGTCCCTTGGGGAGTGGATGGTCACCACAAGGTCAAAGGTCACAAGCAGAGGTCAACAAACTTTTAGAGCCCAATGTTAAGTTTTTATGGCGCGTTTCTATTATGGGTCATAACTTTTGATGCATAACTCCATTTGTGACTAAACTTGGGTGGTAGATGTCCCTTGGGGAGTGGATGGTCACCACAAGGTCAAAGGTAACAAGCAGGGCTCAACAAACTTTTAGAGCCCAATGTTAAGTTTTTATGGTGCGTTTCTATTATGGGTCATAACTTTTGATCCATAACTCCATTTGTGACTAAACTTGGGTGGTAGATGTCCCTTCACCACAAGGTCAAAGGTCACAAACAGGGGTCAACGAACTTTTAGAGCCCAATGTTAGGTTTTTATGGCACGTTTCTATTATGGGTCATAACTTTTGATCCATAACTCCATTTGTGACTAAACTTAAATGGTAGATGTCCCTTGGGGAATGGATGGTCACTACAAGGTCAGTGGTCACAAACATGGGTCAACAAACTTTTAGAGCCCAATGTTAAGTTTTTATGGCGCATATCTATTATGGGTCATAACTTTTGATCCATAGGTCCGTCTGTGACTAAACTTGGATGATAGATGTCCCTTGGGGAGTGGCTGATCACCACAAGGTCAAAGGTCACAAGCAGGGGTCAACAAACTTTTAGAGCCCAATGTTAAGTTTTTATGGCGCGTTTCGATTATGGGTCATAACTTTGGATCCATAGGTCAGTTTGTGACCAAACTTGGTTGGTAGATGTCCCTTGGGGAGTGGATGGTCACCACAAGGTCAAAGGTCACAGGAAGGAGTCAATGAACTTTAAGGGCTCAATGTTAAGTTTTTATGGCACATTTTTTTTTTTTTGCCATAAATTTTTCCCCTTTTATATCTCTTTTTATCTGTTATATCTCTTTTTTTATCTGTTATATGCCATTCGTGAACAATTTCTTATAAGCGAATGGGTGAGACACATTATGGCACTTGCCTTGTTTTTTTTAATAATAATAATAATATATGGAACTTAAAAGGTGCCAAATCCATCTAATAATAAAAATGCTCAAGGCACAACCATGTGCAAGATAATAATTACATTACAGAAACATGAGAGAAAGAAGGAAAGAAAGAAGACTTTTTTGAAGACTTTTTTATTGTTTTGAGAGAATCGAGATGTACTAGAAAAGATGTAGTGTACCATTGTGCATAGAACTCTTTGCAACTGTTTGTGATTTTGGCAGTAAATAGCTGAAAACAGCACTTGTGCATTCACACTCTATGTGTCTGCTTCCTTCCCAGACTTTCTCCAAGTACGGCGAGGTGCGATCCGTCAAGGTCGTGCGCGACCTGGTGACGGGCTTCTCCCGGCAGTACGGCTTCGTCGAGTTCGAGGACGAGAGGTCGGCACGTCGGGCACGCCAGGAAGCAGACCAAAGCGTCATTGAGGAGCACATCGTCTTTGTAGACTGGGAGTGTCAGAGAACACTGCCGGGTTGGATCCCAAGACGATTAGGTCAGAAGAAAAATGTCTTGCTTGATGATAATCGACTACCTAATTGCACTCAAAGTCAATCCTGCTTTCTTATCAGTCTTGCAGCTTGGGTCAAATATGTTCAAGTTTATGAATAGATGATATAAAAAAGATAATACATATCATAATAAATCAAATACATAAAATAATATGTATCATAATAAATCAAATACATGAAATAATACGTATCATAATAAATCAAATACATGTATGTTCAAGTTTATAAATAAATGATACCGGTACTCTATGAATGGCAAGCAGTATTTTCACATAATTTCAACCCAAGTGTCTGCTATTGTTTTGTTTTCTGAACATATTTTTGACCAAAGAATTACAGTTTGACCCCCCGCCCCCCCCCCCCTATATTTGTCCCTGTGTGTGTGTGAGAAAAAAATGATGATTTGTTTGTTCACTTGTTTGTTTGCATGTCTCTGGATGTATATGTACAAATATTATTTTATACCTGTGTTCTCTTATTCTCTATGGTGACAGGTGGCGGGCTTGGTGGCAAGAAAGAATCGGGACAGCTGAGATTCGGCGGAAGGGACAGACCGTTCAGGAAACCAATATGCCTACCAGCCAGGCAGGATGATGGGAACCAGGAGCGGGACAACAGGGACAGGGATAGGGACAAATATGGGGATGGAGACAGGGACCGGGACAGAGACAGGGACAGAGACAGTTATAGGGACAGAAATAGAGATAGGGATCGGGACAGAGATAGGGACAGGAACAGAGATGGGAGGAGAGATAGGGACAAGTATAGGGACCGAGACAGGGAATGGGACAGTGACAGGGGTAGGAACAGGGATAGTTATAGGGAAAGAGACAGAGACAGGGACAGGGACAGGGACAGGGACAGGGTCAGGGTCAGGGACAGGGACAGGGACAGAGACAGGTATAGGGACAGGGAACAAGGTGGGGAGCGGGAAAAAGATAATGGAGGCAGTGACAAAGAACGGTTTAGAGACAGGGACAATGATCGCTCCAGGGACAGAGATAGAGACAGAGATAGGTATAGGGACAGAGAGAGGGACCAGGACCGGGACCGGGACAGAAATAGGGACAGATATGAATATAAACATAGAGCAGCAACAGATGATGGTGAAGAAAGGGATGGTGATGCCTGGGACAGACGGAGAACTATTAAAGAGGAGAGAGACGTTAATGAAATCCTTGAGGAGGAGCCCACTCTTGTTTGAGGAAGGTATCGCAAAAGTTGATGGACGTCTAGAATGACCATGATACCGAAAGCAGGACAAAAGAATGGAGACTGGGAGAAGGGAATAAACAAGTCGAAAGACAGCATAGAATATGGAGGAAAAAGCAACCGGAATGATACCGAAACAGAAAAAGAAGACTGCACGTCGGCCAATGCAATGTTGTACATTAAATTTTGTACTGGCTGAATTAGAGAGTGAAGCAGAGGCAAAGGTGTGACATACAAAGAACTTGATTCTGAACTGCTTAGAAAAAAACGTGGGAGCACAGAAACGGATGTAAAGTACACCGATGAAGAGACTACTACTGTTCCTTCCTGTGTGGGGGAATGATGTGCGTGAGACGTCTAGGGACGTTAACTGTAAGTTGTGGTAACTTATTTTAGACTGACCAAACATTTCAAAGTCAGTGGCGGATCCAGAGGGGGGGCGCACCGGGCACACGCCCCCTCTTTATTCTTCTTGTTAAAACAGAAGAAAGAAAATGAAAAAAATGGGGGGGGGGGGGGCGGGCGCGTGCCACCCCTTTAATATGGAATTCCTGGATCCCCCCTGAAAGGAGTAATCATTTTGATGAAGACTAGATATCATGGAAGGTGCTAGGAAAGTGCATTATTACGCATTTGTTTCTCTTTTGCGGGGGGGGGGGGGGGGGGGGGGGGGGGGGGGTTGAATAGCAGGTTAAAGGTCACACACTCTCACTTGCTTTGGGAGCCAAAAACATGCATTAACTCATAGACAGAGTATTGTGAAAGCACCATGTTCAGTTTTGTTACTTATGAACTGCCCATGCTTGTATACCTGATAGTAAGCTGCAGTTTCAGTGGAGCCTCAATATAAGGAGGTCTGACGTAAAACTCTCTGAAAACAAGTTGATTCTGCCTGTCCAAATGTGTTCATGTATATTTCTTCTTTTTTGTGCGTACCCTATTATACGGTGAGATTTCTGATGTATTCAAGTAATTGTCATCCTGTTTTAATAGGTCCCCACTGTAATGAGGTTCCGCTGTACACCATCAAGTAATTTGCATCCACTGTCATATGGGAATACAGTCAAATGATTGCCTAATGCGATGGTCTTTTCAAGTCCGCTTCTCTTTATATTCTATTGATTTTTATCCCTCATAAGTCAAATTTTCTGTAAGTCGAAGCTATTTCTTCAGTCCAAATAGATTTGACTTAGACAAGGTTGACGGTATGTTCGAAATATACGCCACTATCTTGTGCATCAATAAACCATGCTCAAAGAGAAATATGTACATTGTGTAGTACAATTCAGTTTTCAATTTACGCTATGAACGTAGGAGGTTAATCATGTATTTTTACTTTGACATTTTAACCATGAAATGTTTTTTTTTTCTTTTTTTAAAAGAAAGTTAATTAGGTATTTGAAACAAGCATTCTATCAGGACAAAATGAGTAAATACTGTAAACTTAAATGAAGAGAACAAAGGCCAAGATTAGTCTGTTCAGATCAGCAAGCAAAATGTTCATGAATTCATACCATTTAAAATTTTATTGAGAAGTAAGAATGAAATAATCTGACAGATAATCTGGAGTGACCAATTCGTCATCCCTATTTCTGAGGAACTTGGAACTTTTGAATGCAAAGTTAAATGTTCAAAAAGGTGAAAAATAATTGACCTGTGTAATGAGGCCTTCCATCATGCAATTTTTGTTATTGTTATTGTTTTGGGTTTTTTTTTCAAATTCAGAATGATAACATCAACAAATAAGATAACTGGTATTAATCAAAGCTGTACATAGTTAAAAAGTGAAAAATCTGACAATTAGTGAAACAAGCCTTTAAATAGGCGTAATATGCATGTCAGAGTGTGAACAACAGGTTACTGAATGTCTTTAGCCATGTATGTGATGTATTGTGCATATTTTATGTGATTTGGAATGGGTGTCCCTTTGAAAGATTAAATCTAAACTAACCCTTGTGAGTTTTGGGCAATGATTTTGTTTTCATTGTGAGGCAGCATTAAGACTTTCTCTCCTATCAACCTTTTACTCTGCTCGTTTTTCAAATTGACACAGAATGAAGACCAGGGCCTCATTTTATCAAAAGATAAAATTGATTTAAAATTTCCTTACCACACAGGCTGCCATAGACTTACAGTTGAAATTAATGATAATTATAATCAATTGTAACTCTTCATATTATCAAAAGATAAAATTGATTCAAAATTTCCTTACCACACAGGCTGCCATAGACTTACAGTTGAAATTAACTATATAATCAAGTTTAAGTCTTTATAAAACAGGGCCCAGGGCCCCATTTTATCAAAAGATATACAATCGATTTTAAATTCCCTTACCACACAGGCTGTCATAGACTTATAATTGAAATCAACTATATATAATCAATTCTAACTCTTCATAGAACCGGGCCCAAAACACTTCAAATTACCTTGCCATATTGGGTTTCTCAGTAAATCAGGGTAAAACAAACAAACAAGCAAATAAATAAATAAATGAATACATACAGTGCATATGAGGGGATGTGAACTCTTAATACATGTAAAGTTCTGCTGTACCATCATTAGTGCAAGATAATTAGGTATACACTGTCTGCACTGAAAACGTACACAAAGTCTACATTCTTTTCTTGTAAGATACACTGTACTGACATCAACACATCAGTCTGAATTCTTTTTCTTTAGTACCATGAAATTTATTAGACAATGACCAGCATATCACATTGTATTCAGAGCAAAGACATGTCATGAAGTGTTGATCCCGTACAAATCATAAAAACCAACACGGTTTTGCTGGCAAGAATACAGTACCAAGAAATCAAAAATTGATTACAAATGTATGCATAATTATGAAGCTCTGTTTTTAATGAATGTAATGTAAGTCACTTGAGTAAAGAAATTGATGTAGTAGATGTAATAAAGTCGTGCAAAGCATAATACATGTCTTCTTGAATGAGAGTGTTCAACTGATGTTTCTGTGCCTCCATAGCAAAGGCTCAATTTTATATTGCCACTCATGTGCAGCTTTGCAAATTACGGCACTCCTGAGCAGTGTTTGCTGTTTGAAAAAGGAAATAAGAAGAAAAAAAAAATCAATAAAATCTGAGCTGCACTTTCCAACATCATGCTATCACTGTCTCTTGCATGTGTGGAGATGAAAGTGGAACTGAAAATAAATGCGCCATGGTGCAAAAAGTGAACATTTGCGAGTATTTCCCATAACATCGAAAATGGTGTTGAATGTAACCGTCGTTATAATAGGTTTATCGACATTGCGATATTTGTTCATAGATCTCCTGATACAGTGTCCTCCCATTTAAATGAACACGCTGTTATAACAAGAATCTCATTAAAAGAGGGAAAAAAAGAAAATGAGTTCCCAAGATTATTATTTATGCTTATCTTTATATACTTTACTGCTTGGCTTGACAAAAATGTCAATATACATGAAGGAAAGGACAACTTCCAGTCCACAGGACTTCGTTATAAGTGGAGTCACGAGAAAGCCAGAAGTTAATAAGATTACTAGTAGTTATTCCAAAGGTTTGTTATTCCATAGTTTTGTTTATCCGAAAGCAAAATAAAATTTGTGATTTCAAAGGTTCATAAGTGCATACTTGAGTGCACACCCTATATAATTTTTGGATTAACGAACCCCTCCAATAACGAACTTAACCAATGTTTAACAGTGTCTAAAATTATTTCATAGAATAAATTCAGAGCAATAATCTTTAGGCACATCCTAATGACTATTGCCAATAAATTGTGACAAATAAAATTTTCATACAAATATTGTGCTGTGAGAAAGACTTTATTGTTTATAATACGTACCGTACAATCAAGCTTGCTTGAGCCGAATCAAAATGGACCGCGGAAAATCCTTCATACCATAAATTTTGACAATGGAGCAAGTATTATAAAGTGTATATCCATTCTGGTTAGAAGTTTTTTCCTCGATTTAGCAAATTTTTCGCCTTTTATGAGGTCGATTTGGGTCCTGTTGACTGTACTTTTTTTTTATTCAAAGGAAACTACCTTATCAATTTAACGTCCTTTTAATACGATCCAGTATATTTAGTTTTGCATACAGTAAAGACATTAATAAATGAAGAGTTTTATTGCAAAGCAAACTAGCTCCATTCTTGTTAAGTTGAGATATCAAAGCCATTATAAGACAAAGAAAATAAGAAAATCTTAGATATTTTCAATCATGGCTTTAAAAATATTCCATGTCATGTCATGGGGTTTTGTTTTTGCTCTATCTTATGATGGACTTACTTCAAAATGTTTTTAAATGGTGCCTAGCCAATTTTTGCAATGAAACTCTTCAAATTTATACTAACATTTGATACATGACGAGAGTCAATTATGGTTTACTAACAGAACATGAAAGGTATAGGTCCTATCTCCCAAGCTTTGACAAAAATAAAGTACAATACAAGCACATCGGGGGAAAATACTACAACGTTGTATAAGAGACCTTGAACTAAAGATAAATAGTGCAGAATTTAAGTGTTATACATGTACGTATTAAAATATTCCTTTCTGGTGAGAAAGAAAAAATACACATATTATACTACCATCATGACCTGCATGATTTTCAGTGGGTACAAAATTGGAATACAGTTGCATATTATTATGACTAACATGGCGGGTTCTACTCGCTACAGACATTAATGTACAACTATACAAGCTGCATACGTATCACAATATGAAATTAATGCGGGAGCTAACATTTAAGGATTTATAAGTCCTATACATTACATTTACGATATATCTATGTTCGCGCTTTCAATGGACAATTGATATTGCTGAGTTTTCTTCTGGATTAAAATGAGATGCAATCTTGATGGTTTAAATCAAGATCGTCTTCTTGCTAAAACTACTATGGGAGTCAAGGGAGTATAGTAGAATGGTGGATCTTTATGCCTGTTTTTTTATTTATTTTTATTTTTTGAATTAGATATCCCATTATACGTTGCCAATGAGGGCGCCCTTTTTATACTGCACGCAGCATTTTGGCACTCTGATTTTCGTCTGCCTGGCGTACGTAGGGCTTTCTGCTTTCTAGTTAAGGATGGGCAGTGATTCATAAGGTATGTGTCTTGTACAATTGTACAGAGTTTGAGCAAAAAATAGCACCTTCTGCAATCGGGCCTTAAAAAACAAAATAAAACCACAAAAACAAACTAAGTACCCCAATCAACGAACGCACACCAATCGAAGTTATGCATCGTTATTTACGTTTTACTCACAAATTCTTTGATGATTCTTTCGTTCGTCTTTAAACCCTTTTCAAATAATTTTAAAAAGTTGTTAGCAGTGCCTGGTAACAACTTCCAAGTATACAAGCAAATAATAGAGATATGCAACACAAATGAAAACATGCTAAAGTCTATATTTTGAATATCCCCAAAGTGCACCTAGCACGTGACTTTAAACGTGTAAATTCAATAATAATCAATATTTTAACTTTCTTAAAGGTATTCGGCTTTGAGACATATTGCTTATAATAAGAGTAACATATAAGATTTCATTATTTACACATAGACAAACATTTTTTATTGTTGATTGCATTTTGTTCCTTCACGTATACCGTTCGGCAAACTTTATGTCTTCATTAGATAAGACGGTATAGTGTATGAACTCAAGGCATTATGCTTAGCACACGACATCGGTAGAAGAGCCATAATGTTCAGCAGTTTTTGAGCCGTTACATGCTGAAAACTGTGTTGATTGGCGGGAGGGGTGGGTCATGACCATTATTAGATAGGGAAGTCGCTATTGTTACGGGAGGGATTGCGGTCCTCTCGTCCATGTTGTCTGAAGGAGGCAGTCCCTGCGCCACCCCCATGGTACTTGCGTTCTGCTGATGGTAGAGTCCGTGGTGGCTGAAGGTCTGCCCGTTGTCTACGATAGGTCCGTTCTGTCGCTGGGTTATACCATTACATGATGGGTAATGTTCGTGGGAAGGATCTGCAAAGCCCAATCAAAATAATGTTGACACATTATCAATAACTCCTCAGGGAAAAAATAGAAACGAAAAGAAAAGAAAAGAAAAGAAAAAAAAGAGATATTTGCGGATGTTCGTTGAAGCCGAAGATACATAGATAGAAGCATTTAAATTATCGTCATAATACCTGTTTGGGTGTCTGTGCAAACTTTTGCATATCTGGTGACACGACATTTGCCCCTGCGACAATTGCTCCGGTCTTATTTTTTAAAAGAACTTACAGTTAGGGTTAATTGGGTTGTGATAGGGCTTTAGGTTTAGGTTTGATGTGAGAATTAGGATTAAGGATATTATAGGCTTATAATTGTGGGTAGAATTTATGTGTGGCTTCAGGAGCAAATGTTATGGAACCATATTAGCCTGTAACGTGCTTTATTGCAACGTTTTATTCGTGCAATTTGTTGTTATTATTTTTACTTATCAAAATGTCAAAAAGTCCGTAGACAGACAACGTGAATTGACATAAAAATAGCATTCTTAACAATAATATGCCAATAGTGCACTTATAACAGGATTGCAAATTTGCAAAGCATAATGAAGTAATTATTTGAAAATCACATAAAATAATCACATTAAAGATTAATGCTTTGGAGAGGTGAGGAGGAAACCAAACATAGAAAAGGAAAGAGAAAGGAAGGAAGAGTTTACGCAAAACGAGCTAACTCCATTCTTGTTAAAGTTGAGACATTTGTGATCAAGACTGCCAAAAATCAAAGAAAATAATAACAAAATACAGGAAATTTTTAGTCATAACTTGTATAATATTCTGTGTTATGTCACAAGTGAGGTATCACTGAGGTGTAATTTTGCTTCATCTGATGATGGCGAAATGTTTGAAAATGGCGCTTATCTCATTTTGCAATAAAACTCTTCGTAAGAGAGAAAAAAGAAAGTGAAAGATAGACGATAATATAGAATGAAGAAAGGGGAAAAGGAAGAGAAAAGGCAGGAGAAAGAAAATGTGGAAGGAGAAAGAGAGCAGGGGTGAAGGAAAGAGCAACAACCATACAATGATGTGTCGTTTATCTCACGACCGGTGGATCGGTGTGAGTATATGAGAAAAACTAGTTTATTGTGAGAAATGGTTCCCTTACCAGTGTGCATTCAACACTATTCGATTATTTCAATATTGTAAGATCGTTTCGAAGAAAGACCGTTTTCTTTATTTTTCCCCTTTTCTTTCTAGTGTTAGCTCCCTTTCTACTTCCCCCTTACCTTATGTACGTATTCTTCTCATTTTTTTTTTTTTTTTTTTGTGACTGAAAATGCACCAGTCTCTATCAAGGTTAGTGTATAGGTCTATTGCCTTGATAAACCTCGCGTAAGTCGACTTCACTCAAAACGAACAATACCTAAGTCGAAGAAAGTTTCTACCCGGAACCGATAGGCCTATAAACACAAGTTAATTTTATACTCTCCGATGCGAGGTGACAGTATTTAGGAATGTGACTATTGCACTTTTGTGCAAATCAGCCAAATGCGTTGAAATTTCTTACACACACTGTATATGGACAAGATATTACAGACGATCAACGTGGGACGCAGATTCTATGAGGAGGTTAAAGAACTACCTTGGTATTCATGGTCTACGTGGCCGTAGGTGGCGCCCTGGAGAGAGTGTTTTCCGTGCCCGCCGCATCCACCGTCGAGAATGCCCAAGTGCTCGGCCGCCGTGTCGTACTGTGGCTGCTCCCGCTCGCCCACGGCTCCGTTCGGGTAACCGTACGGGCGAGTGTCGTGGTGCTGGTGCTCGTAGCCGCCGCTCTGCTCTCGATGTGCGACGTGCTGCTGCTGATGATGATGGTGGTGGCTCTCCAAGCGCGTCCTCTGTGCGTGGGTGCTGCTGATCACCGACACACGCTCCGCCACCGGCTTGTTGGCGGGTGACGTGTCTTGCGCGGTCTGGTGGCAGTACCCTGTTTGACAGCAAAGAGAACAATAGGTCTATATTATACATGCCTCCATGATATATCGTATATATCAAGGAACAGGGATATGTCTCCTTGATTTATAAGTAAGGTGCCTACATGTATTTTGCAGAGATCAGTTTATTTTCTAGCTGTATAATTATGAAGACATTTCTGACGCTGACGCCGACTCTGACGCCGAGGGCAGAAACGTTCGTACAAGCCATGTCATATCATGGTTCAACTCACTATTTAACCCGTTCGATACTGAATTCTGTAATTCCCATAGACTTAATACAGAGGCCACCAGGTTCCCGTATGGAACGGGTTAAGTTGATTTTCTTCAACAGATTATAAATACCCTTACTTAGCAAACACTCGTTTTCAGAAACCATTGAATTCTTAGCAGCTCAAGTGACCATCATCGCTATGTGTTGAAATAGATTGTTAGAAATATTAAAGTTTTTTCTTCTAATGTTTCTCTTCGTGAACATAATGGAATGTCACTTGAAAGGGCAATCTGAGAACTCCTTCCAATGTGGCACTTTTAGTTATTTTTCCCGGTACTCTGCCAAATCACGTCCATTTTAGGGATTCTGCGTTCACGGCTCACCCCTTTGCTGCACTCACCTGTGTTGTAGGCCGTGTGGTACATGAATCCAGACCCGCTGGCACCGGGGAGGCCATTGATCGGCGTGTCGTGTCGTTCTCCGTTCACGGTACAGCTTCCACCGAAGTAGCGCGGATCGCGATGCGCGTAGGATTCTGGGTAGCCGAAACTCCCGACATCCCCTTCGGCGCGCGAGTAGTACGAAGACGAGTTGTAGCCCTGAGAAAACATCGAGTGCGCGTAGTAGTTTGATGCTGGGTACGGGGCCATGTAATTCTGCCCATGGGTTGACGACAGATACGGTTCTTGCCCTTGAATGTGGTTGGTGATGTAGGAAAAGCCACTTTGTGGTGATGTTGAAGGCATGAAGCCTTGATTTGGGACGGATCCCCCTCCTCCTCCACCACCACCACGGGGCGTGGTCATTGGAAGCGGTGTCTGGTTTATAACCGAGTTGCGCATGATGATCGGCGAAATGGGCGGAGTCAGCATCGCGTTGCTACGCTGGCCCAATGCCGAATGATTGGCAGGTCCGTAGGCCATTATGTAGTCTCGATCCCCAGGCTGCATCGACGATATGTGATTGGGGTAAAGGGTATTGCGATTGTGGTCCACTGGTTCCTCGCGCTTACACTGGGTGTGTTCCGCCAGGCTCGTTGATTGCCGCACGGTGCCGTTTCGACTGGCAAGGAAGCAGGAGCCTGCCGGGTTAGACAGGGGCCTTTGGGAGTTTCCTGTCACGGGAAAGGGGAATAAATTGAGAACCTTTATTCTGTTTCGTAGAGTGTTTTTACCATTATCATAATTTTCAATATAATCATTACACTAGTTATAATATACAATTATTACAATTATTGTTGTAAAATTGTTATCACAACAACACCAACAACAATTATAACAACCATAATCTTTATTCTGCTTGGTACGCAAAGACGACGGATGTTAGTCGTGATTTCATCCCCAGTCATCCAATATGAGGTGTCGTGAAAGAATCTCAAAGCAAATACAATATGAGATTATTATTCCATACTTTGATAAATGCTAATCACTGCTGATAAGACGGTTAATGGTTAAAAAGAATTCTAGGGAACTAACAAAAACTGCCGATCTGTAGACACAGAAATAAAGCAAGTCTCACCAGATGCCTTCATGTGTTTCTCTAGTCTATTCTGGAGTTCATTGTCCTTTTCCGAGTTGAACTGACTCTCCACAGCTAGCAGAATATACTCATCAAGCAGCATACGGATCAAATGGAAGGAAGCTGTAAACCAAACCAAACCAAACAAAACAAAAATAAAGATTATTGACACAAGTTGTATAATTTTTATAATTTAGGTATGGCTGCTACGAGATTAGCGTGTGCACTCCTTTTTCATATCCTCAATAATGGATTGTGTAGGGTGTTTACTGTTCCACATAAAGTCTACCAAAAGAGAAAGGGTAGATGAGAATTGAGAATATAGAAAATTCAGAATCATTTTGTATCGTTTCTTGTGCTTTATCCGTCGATAATGCCTTGAAGGTTTCTTGTCATCCTTGTTGTATAATAGAAATGTGTCAAAATCTATGTATCCTTTATTTAAGGCGCTCATGGCTACTCTGTTTCCACTATCTCGCGCTGTTCTGTGGGCCTTTAACAGTGCTGGAAGGGCAGGATTCTTTACTTTTAAATATAAAATTTGAGCGAGAGCGTCTTGATGGAAGGCTGCAAGAAGGACCATTGGACTTCGTCAATTCCTCAGGGTCTATGAATGAAATCTGTCAGGTTAGCATTTTTCCAACTTACCAAAGCTCTGTGCATTGTTGATTGTGAGTGAATGCATGACGCGCGCGCCGAAGAAAGACCACTTGAGCAGGAAGTCTTGGGCCCTCTTCTTAAAGGACCGTCCATTCTGTTTACTGGGCTGCAATGATAAAGTGAAAAAGGGAAAACACGTAATTATCATCAATGTCTTGAAATTTGTAGTAAGACTATCAATTAAAAACATTCACATGAATAAAATAGATGAAACGGGAATAACGTGTATGACATTGAGAAACAACGATGAACGATAAGTTCAGTTCAAGCTGTGCTCTTTTTTTTTTTAAAGAGAAAGAATAGTGCTCGTTACGTGATACGAAGTTATAGATGTCGAATATTTCGTCGCGACAGGTTTGCGCGTAATTATTTGTCCAAGGCAGTTAAGGGGAAACGGACCCACGATTCATGATTACCTTGATGACCTTTGACTCCACGACCTGGTCTAGCCACTCAGTGAAAGCTTCCACCGTTGCCTGTTTCTTCAGCAGCTCTTTAAACTCATTCAGAACTGTGTTGAAACAAATGAATTGATCAATAAATGGACGACCTCTGACATTATAAAAGAAAACAGTGAAAACGTGATATCTTATCATAGATGCCGTCCTCATTTATCTACACAATGAGTCAGAAATTAGATGCATTCCATTGCAGTATTGTAAATAATCATTTACGCTGAATGATACCTCGTAGATTTCCAGTCTTCCTGTCTCTGTCAGGCTCATAATTATCTGTAGAAATGTCTCCCTCTCTCTCTCTCTCTCTCTCCCTCTCTCTTTTCTCTTCTCTTTGGGACCTAACTGTCATTAAATTCTTTTGCCTTACGTGACTCAGTGCGGTAATTTAAAGGAAACTAAATAGGATGTGGATGACATTCAAAGAATCCGAAATAAATAATATTCATCACACAGATGTAATAATGAATGTTGCCGAGATGTTAATGTACTAGTAGATATTATATCGCCTATCTATTGCATCTCATGCAGTTATCCTTATAGTTTCTCATTAGCCATTTTCTGTTTGTGAATATCCTCGTCAACATGTTGGAAATCATTTTATGTTGCGATGTGATATCTGTCTAATACTTACATCTCGACTTCACCCAGTGTTCAGATAAAATCGTATGGCCCGAATTCACGAAGGTGGTACAATCTTTGTCCATGGTTTAAAGCATGGACAAAGGCCGTATAGTTTTGTGTGGTGTCGCATGGCCTATTTCCTTACGAAATCAGTCATTTCGTCGACGAAATGACTATTTCTCTTACCAGAGGTTGTAACACATTCGTGAATTCGAGCCTATGGGTTTGTGCTAGAGAGCAAGAGACTCACATTCCGTGTTCAGCTCAGAGTCCGTATCGTCCTGACTGACACTCAACATGGCCTGCGAACCGATCGATCCGAGGTCGACCTTTTCCAGGTCGCCGATCATCTGGTCGACGAGTTGCTGGTCGAAGAGCACTGGACGGGAGGTCTGCGGAGATGAGGTAATAGGAGTGCCTTCATTTTCTTTCAGCAATTAGACAAGTATCCTATAGTATAGTGGAATCAAATCCTAGGCTTTATTATCTTCAGACAAGATAATTTTACTTACAACGTTTCTCTTTTTCAAGTACATGTTTAGTGTGCCTGGGCTATACTGAGGGAAGAGTTATTAGACAGAGCAGTGTTTTTTTTTCCCCCTTCCACAGGGTTCCTTTATTGAATAATATCATACACACAAATATATACAAAAAGAGATATGTATGTACATGCAGATTTAACACATGATATTCTTGGCCATTCTAAATACAGTAAGAACAGCAAACAGTTACAAAAATCAATTATAAATTGCAAATTCTTTTCAAAGTGTCAGAAAATTACCGGACAAATCATTTCATAAGAAAACACAATCAGAAACATTTAGTAAAATGTAACCACTTTTTCATAAATTTCTTTTCTTTCAGATTTGTTTTACATATATACTTTTCCATATCATAATAACTTTTTATCGCTGACATGATTTGTTCAAAAACTGGCAAACAATTTTTGCATTTGGCTGTAAAAATTTCTTTCCTTACTATAATCATAATGCAATTGAGGGCACTGTTATTACGTCCATAAAAACCAAATAATTTATTTTGATTTGTAAGCTTGATATGAATAGCATTACGGGACAGCCAAAGCTCAAGTTTTGACCATATCTCGTTTGAATATATACAAGAACAAAATATATGCATAATTGTTTCTTCGCTGTTATTACAAAAAGTACATAAGTTATCTGTTACTAATTTAAATCTCAATAAAGCGTCTTTCATATAAAGAATTCTATTTAGCATCTTGAACTGAAACCATCTCATGTTTACATCGACAGTTGAATAAAAGGGAATTTGGTAATAAAAACTCCAAATGATATTGTCAAAATCAAACTCCTGTTTCCATTTTATAAGACTTTTACATTCCTTTGTCTTATGTTTCAAGAAAGCCTGGTAGATATGTGCACAACCTTTTTTCACTTTCATTATTAAAAGCAATGTTTCAGGGATAATACATGTAGGTTCCATAATCTTAGGTATGACATTTTTATTATAACCAAATCGAATAGCATTACACAAACCATAATATTGAAGAAAGTTTACTTGTACATTGTATTTACGTTGAAAATCAAAATATGAAAGAAATTTTCCATCTGTTTCTAGAACATCGTTAACAAAACGTACCCCCTTAGCACACCATGACTTATAATAAATTACATTATTATTAACTTGTATTCTAGGATTGTTCCAAAGGGGTTGACATGCGATATTATCTACAATGGACTGAGTTAAATCTGAAAAGGCTAATAATACCTCTTTCCAAAATGGGTTGCGCATTGAAATGGCTAATTCTTTGTAATGTTCAGCCCCCATGAATAAGTGGAGAGATGTGTATGATGGAGGCAAGAATGATTGGAACATTTGTAAAGTGAAATTTTCGTTACTTGGATAACAAAAGAATCTTCTTATCCATGATATTCTGAGTGATTTAGAATGTACAAAAATATCTGTCATTTTAACCCCACCATCACTGTATAATTGGCACATTTGTTTCCTACTTATTTTATCAGGTTTATCGTGCCATATAAATTTATAAAAAGATCGGTTAACATCATTCATAATTTCTAATTTTGGTTCTGGAAGAGATAAAAGCAAATAATTCAGTTTGGGTATCAATAAAGATTTTACTATCGTTACTCTCCCTAAGGGAGTCAATGTTCTTTTCAGCCATATCGCTATCTGACATTTTATCTCTTTAACCTTTTCTTGATAATTGTGATTAACCATTTCAGATAATTTAACTGAAAAATCAATGCCCAGGTACCTGAAATATCTTTCAGATATCCAGTTTAATTTGTACTCGTGTAAAATCTCTTTTTTGAAAGTTCAGAGACAGAGCAGTGTTAATACTGAAAGGTTATACACTTGCTAAGAAAACCATACCATAATTAACAGTCGTGTTGACGTTCTTTTGCCCGCTAGAACAAATACAAGGTCGGCTGAAATTCAATTTAATGAATAGTTTGTTGAAAGATTAAGCAAGCGTATCGTTTCTTCAAGAAATATTCGGAATTTACAGAAAAAAGAAATGGTTCTGGTCATAGGCGTACCCAGGATTTTTTAAAGGGGGGTGTTCAGTGGCGTACCGTGGGTCAAAACACTGGGGGGGGGGGGGCACCTCATGGAAGCAACATCAGAATTGCATAACTGTACAATTAAATGCGAGCGAGCGGAGCGAGCGAGCTTGAAAATTTTGACATTTTACAGTCCCCAAACTGCCGTTTGTAGCTATATATGATAATATATGTATATATATATATATATATATATATATATATTTGCTTTGGAAATTAAGGGGGTTGCACCGGGTGCAACTGCTGGCAGTTGCTGGCAGTAACATCAGGAGAATTGCATAACGATTAAATGCGAGCGAGCGAAGCGAGCGAGCTTGATAATTTTGACATTTTACAGTCCCCAAACTGCCGTTTATAGCTATATTTTTTCGCTTTGGAAATTAAGGGGAAGGGGCGCACCGGGCGCAACTGCTGGCAATTACTGACAGCAACATCAGGAGAATTGCATAACGATTAAATGCGAGCGAGCGAAGCGAGCGAGCTTGAAAATTTTGACATTTTACAGTCCCCAAACTGCCGTTTGTAGCTATATTTTTTCGCTTTGGAAATTAAGGGGAGGGGGCGCACCGGGCGCAACTGCTGGCAATTATTGACAGCAACATCAGGAGAATTGCATAACGATTAAATGCGAGCGAGCGAAGCGAGCGAGCTTGAAAATTTTGACATTTTACAGTCCCAAAACTGCCGTTTGTAGCTATATTTTTTCGCTTTGGAAATTAAGGGGAGGGGGCGCACCGGGCACAACTGCTGGCAATTACTGACAGCAACATCAGGAGAATTGCATAACGATTAAATGCGAGCGAGCGAAGCGAGCGAGCTTGAAAATTTTGACATTTTACAGTCCCCAAACTGCCGTTTGTAGCTATATTTTTTCGCTTTGGAAATTAAGGGGAGGGGGCGCACCGGGCGCAACTGCTGGCAATTATTGACAGCAACATCAGAAGAATTGCATTACGATTAAATGCGAGCGAGCGAAGCGAGCGAGCTTGATAATTTTGACATTTTACAGTCCCAAAACTGCCGTTTGTAGCTATATTTTTTCGCTTTGGAAATTAAGGGGAGGGGGCGCACCGGGCGTAATTACTGCTGGCAATTACTGACAGCAACATCAGGAGAATTGCATAACGATGAAATGCGAGCGAGCGAAGCGAGCGAGCTTGAAAATTTTGACATTTTTACAGTCCCCAAACTGCCGTTTGTAGCTATATTTTTTCGCTTTGGAAATTCGGGGGGGGGGGGGGGGGGGGGGGGGCGCACCGGGCGCAACTGCTGGCAATCACTGGCTGTAACATCAGGAGAATGGCATATAACGGTTAAATGCGAGCGAGCGAGGCGAGCGAGCTTAAAAATTTTGACATTTTACCGTCTAAAAACTGTCGTTTGTAGCTACATGTATATTTTTTTTTCGCATTGGAGGGATCCGCCACTAGTAGTCAAGGGTGTCGGTTTATGTTCATGATTGAAGGAGGTATGACCAGCGAGGGGGCGTCGAAGTGACCAAGCGGGAGAAAGATGTCCAAAATCTGTACTTTATATAGAGCATCCTCTAATTTGTTTGTGTTTGTGAGTGTGTGTGTTTCATATAGATGGAAAAGTTGGGAAATAGCCAAGGTCAAGTCTTATTATTGGCAATGCAAGGCATTTTAATAGAGACTAGTATGTATAGCAACACTGCATAATCAATGATCAAGCTTTGATAGCAAATGTGTACAACCTATCAAACATCACATTGCGCAACATTGCAGCGACTCTTTTTGCCATTCCGATATTCTGAGTCACTGCGCACATCCTGCTTGTATTCAAAATGCCAACCAGGAATCACGCTGAATCACAATCTTTTGTCGACTCCGGGCTTTTTGAACAATGTTATACCTCTTTATTATGGTTAAAAGAAATCTTAGAAAAATATCTTTTTTTTCTTGATCATTCTTTCATGTCGATTTCAAAAGCAGTTTACTAACCCTTGAATTATCATTTTCGTAGGTTTTTCCTTTTTATCCCTTGTTTTTTGTTGTTTTTCTTTTTTTTTCTTTTTTTTTTAACCAGCGGATTGGGGGAGGGGGGGGGGGGGGCACGTGCCCCCCATGCCCCCCGTAGTTACGCCACTGTTCCTAGACCTAGATATCTAGTGAATTTTAGGCGCAATAAAGTCATCCAACCACAATTTGTAGACTCACACTCAGTTATCTTTCAGTTTTAACTTTCAGTCATTGAAAAATTCATATCTACTATTACTCAAGATTACCAAGTCCATGTGCTATTACTAATTACCTTGAGTAGCAAGTAACTTGCTACTCCCAGAGCTTCCAGAGCTTGCTGCTTCCAGTAGGCTACTATACTGACTGTACTTGGTAGTCAGTGGCGTATCTAGGGAAAACGGCGCCCGGGGCAAGCGCGAAAATTGCGCCCCTAATTTCTGAAAAAGTGTTCAACCCCATCCCCATCCCGGTAGGGACTTAAAAAAAAGTCCTCATGATATGCTTTTTGAAGCACTTAAGAGGGGTCTTTTGAGGGTGATTTAAATGTAATAGGCAACCCTAAATTTTGATATATTTTGGCGAGCGAGCGCAGCAAGCTAGCCGAAAATTTTTATATTTCAGCTTTATATACATAACATGGAATTCTTGTCATTTTTGGTTATCAAATCTTCGAATTACAATTCTAACTATAGTGACGGCCTTATAGATAACGATTTATACCAACAGTGTCCAACCCCATCTCGGTAGGGACTTAACAAAAGTCCACATGATATGCTTTTTCAAGCACTTAGAAGGGGTCTTTTGAGGGTGATTTAAATGTAATAGATATTGAAGAATTTTGGAGAGCGAGTGCAGCGAGCGAGCTGACAATTTTTGTATTTCAGCTTACAAAACATGGAATTCTTGTCATTTTTGGTTATTAAATCTTCGAATGACAATTCTAATCAAGATATAGTGACGGTCTTATAGATAACGATTTATACCAGCAGTGTTCAACCCCAATCCCATCCCGGTAGGGACTTTAAAAAAGTCCACTTGATATGCTTTTCGAGCACTTAAAAGGGTTTTTTGAGGGTGATATAAAATCTGATAAATTTTGATAAATTTTGGCGAGCGAGCGCAGCGAGCGAGCCGACAATTTTTGTATTTCACCTTGCAAAACATGGAATTCTTGTCATTTTCTGGTTATTAAATCTTACAATTCTAATCAAGATATAGTGACGGCTTCATAGATAACGATTTATGCCAACAAACTAAGGACTAAGGACTAAATACTCTAAATTACTACGAGTGAGTGAGCCGAAATTTTTATATTTCCACGTCATCATTACGTTTTGTTCTTCTTATTTTTTTTTTTTTTGATAAATTTTGGCGAGCGGGCGCAGCGAGCGAGCCGAAAATTTTTATATTTCAGCGTTACAAAACATGGAATTAATGTTTTGTTTTCATCTTGTTTGATTTGGTTTTCTGCCCCCCCCCCCCCCCCCCCCCCCCCAATTCTCCTTCCCCCCGTCCGGGCGAGGGTTTTTTTTTTTCTTCTTCTTCTTCTTCTTCTTCTTTTTCTTCGTCGTTTTTTTTTTCTTCTTCTTCTTTTTCTCGTTTTTTTTTTCACGTGCCCCCCTTGCCCCCCCCCCCCACTAGATACGCCACCATGGCCACTGTTGGTAGTTGATACTACTATGTAAACTTAGCATGCAATGTGCCTATAATAGGCTGCAGCGCAGCATGCATTGTACACACATAATATTATGCATCATATACAATTTACGGTACCGCGTACGGTATAATACCGGTAAACGCTGAACATTATGCGCAATGTACGTGTATCTCCGCGATTCGGTCAGAAAGCAAAGCAGGGATCGGGAATGTCTACTGTTTGCGCGTCAGCTTCGCGCGCGGTGCGGTAACGTAGTATTAACACGTACTGTACACGAGTTCTTTAGTGCGTATATTATGTAACTCCATAATGTGTCATCGTCCACACAAACATTAAGATAAAACAAGGAAGAGAGAGAGAGAGAGAGAGAGAGAGAGAGAGAAAATGAACGCAAAAGAAAGGAAAGGCGGAATTCAAAACGGAAATAAAAGCGGTAAAGACAGCTTTTGTTTCATTTGTCAACATCTAAACATTGCTGAAGAGGGGTGTTGAACAGCTCAAACACCTCCCTTTTGCCCAAGGGAGGTGTTTGAACACCTCAAACACCCCCCTTTTGGCAAAGGGGGATGTTTGAACACCCAAAACACCCCCCCTCGGTGCGCCCTTGGTTCTGGTAAAATGTCTTGTCACCAATATAGAACACTGAACAAACTGCGGAGAAATAGAGTTTGATACGAGTTACTGCTGACTGTTTTCAAGGTATTCTCGTAAACATTCGTTACGCCTTTGTCTAGTAACTGACCACTGCACTCCCAAGGAGTCAAAATAATAATAAAAAAAACCTTGTGAAATACCAATTCCTTTTTTTTTCGAGGCATTCGAAAAACGTTTTTCTGATTTCTTGGACAATGCTTGTACGATACATTCTTAGTGCTCTGTGCAGGAGTTTTCAGAGTTTTGCGTCCTGTCCTTGGCGTATGCATGTGGTGACCATGCATTTAACAGCTATTGTCGGTTATCACAGCATTCTATCATTATAATGCTACTCACCTGGGCGAGATGAAGAAAGGATGATTGCCGCTTGAGCGACTGGACGAAGCGTCTAGCCACAGTAATTTTGCTCTCCTTCAGGCTATCGGGAAGGTTTTCCAAAGATGACGTCATCCATATTTCCCACTGCCTGGTGAAGTGTCGGATGTCGGTAAGCAAGCTATCGTGAGAGAAACGAATAACAACGAAACGAACTATCAATTCGCGTAAAAATTCATGAAGTTTAAGCAGTAGAAGGTTCAATACGCATTATTCAATAATTTCATGTGTATGCACTCACACACACACACACACAATATTTGAGATGGAAGTTGCTGAGAAGCAGAGAAAAAGCAATAGAATAATTATACTTATTATGTAATAATGACAGTAATATCTTCAAATTTTTTTCTTGTTATGTAACGAGTACGGTATCATTGAAAAGATTTAATTTTCTCTATTTTGACGATGACCTCACTTTAAAACTTTGAAATGTCGTTTATCACTCTTTGCATTCAAGCTCACCACATGAATACATACATACATACACATTGTGAAACTCATGAAATAGAATATAATGTGTTCATTATTATAATCATACATATTCTTGTCTGTATCTAAGTATATAATAGATTTATAATGCAGTACAGATACTAATATGTGAAAATGAAAAGTGTTATTTGAACAAGGAATTTAACTCTAACTAAACATGAGTTTCATCAAGTAGGGGCTCATGTACATGTAGGACGTTGCCCTATAATCCTTACCTCTCGGGCATTTCTTGCATCGTGGCTGGAATGAGAATATCGATCACCGTCTTGTACAGTATCGAATCGCAGATACAGATCAGATCGATCACCACTGGATTATCGAGCAACGGTTGAAGATGATCGGGCATACCTTGCCAAAAGTGAAGAAGAAAGTTCTGGATCTGATAGAAAGAAAAAAAGAGAGAGATAGAAAGATAGAGAGATATATAATAGATTCGCACGCACGCATGGAGTCGACTGGGCGGTTCAGTGTTGGCGCTGGCTAAGATTTTGACCTATTTCTGGGTCTAACATGTCTACCTTGCTCCTCCCCGTCAACTACTACTATGAGCAAACGTAATACAAGCCTACAACCATCGAGAGAACCATACTGTTTGAGAAACAGGTCCAGAACTCAGCTTTTAAGTTCCAACACTTCAACAGCCGGCAGGGCACATCTACAACAGGCTACTGCAGCAGACGCACCTCCCGAAACCTCCGCGCTCAGCCAACGGACTGAACCGGTTAAAGAAAACTCTGTAGCGGATACGCAGCAACCCACGCACCATTCGTCGTGCAGTACCATGGCGCCTGGGACTGAAGGTACGTTAAGCCATTCCGAATTCACAAGGGTCACTGAAAAAATTATGGATAAACTGGAAACGCTTTCAGTGAGCGTTAATGCAATTCGTACTGAAGTATCTGACATACGAAATACCTTGACTGAGTTGCAAACTGCTGTTTCAGACTCGAGTGCAAGACTTACTACCATTGAGAATGACACTTTACCCCAGATGAAAAGAGATAGAGTGAAGATGGAAGCTGAGTTGAAAGAACAGATACTTTTAATGGAATTGCATGACAGGAAACTCAATTTGTTGATTTATGGAGTAGAAAATCGGCAAAACGAAAAGGCTGTTGAAGTTGTGAGAGATGTAATTAAACAGCTTGGTTTTTCTGAGCAACAAGTGCAAGGAATGTTTGTGGTGAATGCGCACCGCCTCCCTAGACGTCCGGTGGCTGGTAGTGACGAACAGAGCAGGCGTGGCCCTGACCCGATTATTGTAAGGTTTGGCGCCATGTTTGATCGAGATGCGGTTTGGAATGCGTACCAGAGAATGCATATGCGTCCCGCCACTACGAGAGGTCAAGCCCCTGCTCGACCTAACTTCCGGCTCGCAACAGACTTACCAGCGTCACTCAAAAAGAAACGCTTTCAGTTGGAGCAAAAGGCCTATCACATGAGGAAGAATGAAAATAAATCAACCAGAATAAAAGTGGTCGGGGTGAAAGTTCTGTTGGAATGCAGAGAAAAGGGTTCGCTATCGGCATGGAGGGTAGTTGGAGATTGAGTTTCAGATTGATCAGGACCAGTTTGATTTCTGCCAAATGAAACGCGGCCATCGTTTTGCTCTCCCTTCCCTTTGTACAGCGATACACAGTAAAATGATTAAGTCAAGTTTGAATTCATAATTTTCTTCGAGTCCTATCTGTGTTGGAAAACGGAAATCGGAATTTGTCTTCAATGTCTGCGTTATTGTTGTAGCTAATGATTGTAACTTTCGTCGGCAGGAATGCTAGTAGTAAACAAATTGGGCATTGTATTCTTCAGGTGAGCTGATAAGAGCAACACGACTTCTATGTGCGCAGGGTGCTTACAGGCGGCGTACCGGGAATGTGAAACACCCAAACTATAACAACAGAAGGATCAGACATTCTAAAGTTGCAAAGCAATGCAGCTGAGACATGGAGTGCATAAATTTGTTCCTATGGTTACGAGTCAACGAACTGAATATGTATTAGTGTGTATTCATTGTAATAAGGAGAAGAGTTAAAGAGGAAAGCGATTCTTACCTCTGCTGAATACTTGGATTTTAGTATGTATGAAGCCCTTCGTTTTATTCTGTTCGAGGTTATTAGAGATTTGCCAAAACAAGCATCAACCTTACAGGTATTTCATGCACTGGTTTGTATTCATGGTTGCAAACAAGCATCGACCTCACATTTAATGTACTGGTTGTATGCTTATGGTTATGTATCAGCTAGTAATAAAGGACGAGACATTTTTTTTTTCAATCAACGCTGTAAAACAATCTGATTTTGGGGGGTAATATTTGTCGTTGTTTATTTGGTTTGACCTCCACAAATATACAAAGTTTTTGTGTAATGGACATTTGTAGTGGGTTAAACTGATACACTGTATTTTGTAACACTGTGTTTTGTTAAGGTCATTTGTAGGGGGTAAATTTGGTAAAGAAATGGTGGCAACACGAATGCATATCTGTGTATATGCGGCATTATGTGCCAAGTAACGGGAATGTATATATAGTTAACAACAGAACAATGAGTTGAGAGTCGCAAAGTGATGCGGTCATGCTCTGGAATGTATATCATGCACTGGTTTGTATTCATGGTTGCAAACAAGCATCGACCTCACATTTAATGTACTGGTTGTGTGCTTATGGTTGTGTATCAGCTAGTAATAAAGGACGAGACATTTTTTTTTTTCAATCAACGCTGTAAAACATTCTGATTTTTGGGGGTAATATTTGTCGTTGTTTATTTGGTTTGACCTCCACAAATATACAAAGTTTTTGTGTAATGGACATCTGTAGTGGGTCAAACTGATACACTGTATTTTGTAACACTGTGTTTTGTTAAGGTCATTTGTAGGGGGTAAATTTGGTAAAGAAATGGTGGCAACACGAATGCATATCTGTGTATATGCGGCATTATGTGCCAAGTAACGGGAATGTATATATAGTTAACAACAGAACATTGAGTTGAGAGTCGCAAAGTGATGCGGTCATGCTCTGGAATGTATAAATTGGTTTTTATGTTTATGAGGCAACTGGATGGAACATGAATTAGGGTGTGTTTTTTTTTTTCTTCTCAGAAAAGGATCCGAGATTATGAGGAAGGTGACTCTCACCCGAAATGCTGGAATTTGTAATATAGGACATTGTTTGTTTAAATTCTACTGCAGTTCATTAGGAACTTGACAAAACAAGAGTCAACGTTACAGTGTATTACGTTCTGGTTGTGTGTTCATGGTCGCATATCTGCTGGTTACAACACAACTTAGTTGCGTAATAATGTGGATTTTGTATTTTCGTTGTATGGCTGGCCTCCACAAATATGTTCACACTCTTTTATTGGGTAATATAGAGGCCGTAGTGTACTTTTTTTGTTGAAAAGGATCAGAACCTATTGTGAACTTCCTGTGTAAATTATTTTTAGCTTTGATTAAGTAATAGACTTTCTCAAGTGTGTATTTCTTTTTTGGGAAAACTACCTGATGTGCTAAAGCCCAATTATAGTGTTGTGTTGCTTTCGGTCTTTTTGGAAGATTATTGTAAGAGTAATCTTTGGTTTATCATGGATAATATGCATGGTGCAGTTTTGATATGGAAGTATATTAAGTTCATTAGAATTATAATTGATGGGTGAAATATATATTATGGTGAATGGTTAAACAAAATGAATACAGGGGGCATGTTACTTGAATACAAAACGTGTCTGAACAGTTGCACATCAATATAATGAAAGGATGACACGTTTTTATGTCATACGATATGACTTTGGATGCAATGTTGTTTGTTGTTTGTTGTTTGTTTTTGTTTTTGTTTTTTTAACCGGAGTACATCCGTTTTGAAAAAGAATCCGAGTATATTATGATAACAAAAATGAATTTTGGCGTAATGCAGGATTTGTATTGCGCAACTTGCTATGGTTTAATAGATGAAAACTCATGTTTTGTGATCATGGAATTCAAATTTTCATTTTGATATAGTATGTATTCCCTGTGTGTTTGATGTGATCAGATAGACAACTTTACAGAGTGTTATGAATGTGACATTACATGGAAAATTACTGTCACGTTTGTAAAGTTTCGTTCTCGTGTGAACACACTTGAAGATCAATTAATTTGTGTAATGAAAATAATATATATGGAATTTATTGACATTAGAATGAAAATGTATGGTTTTCGATTGTGTCATTGACCGTGTTTCTGACAGCAAGTGCCGTTAGGTCTGAAGTAAGAATATCCATGATTTTGATTATTTTTGCAAAACATTGCAGTGTAATCAGGATTAACAATGTTATTGGTTATAAGTTTTTTTCCCTTTTTCAAAAAAGAATGTAAGGAAACGCCAACAAGATATTGCTTTGCCTAACAGTGTTGTTCGGCAATATGATGTATAGTGTGACAAAATGATATATTGTTTACGGCTGTGTTTTTGACCGTGTTTCTGACGACAATTGCCGTCAGGTCTGAATTGAGAATACCTATAATTTGATTATTTTGCAAATCATTACAGTGTAATCAGGATGAATATTGTTACTGGTTGCAAGTTATTTCCCCTTTATTTTTTTTTTCCAAAAAAAAAATATATATATATATATGGAAATGTTATCAGGATGAATATTCTCACTGGTTACAAGTTATTTCCCCTTTATTTTTTTTTCCAAAAAAATATATATAAATGGAAATGTCAACAAAGTATTGCTTTGTCTAGCAATAGGATATGTCGTTTAGCAATGTGATGTTATTGTCTAACAATATGATATTGTTTGCGGTTGTGTTTTCGACTGTTTTTCTGACAGCAACTGCCGTCGGGTCTGATGAGGATATCCATATAATTTTGATTATTTTGCAAAACATAACAGTGCAATCAGGATAGATAATTCTACTGGTCATAAGTTTTCTCCTCTATTTTCAAAAAAATATATATACATATATAAGGTAATGCCAACAAAATATTGTTTTGTTTAACAATATGATATGTTGTGGTATGCTTTAATTGAAAATCCTGTAAAATTAGAGATGAATTGGATTTACCAATTTAGATTCATGTAACTGTTCGGATTTCTTTCTTTTTATTTATTTTTTGTTGGTGTTGGGGAATTACGCAAACTTGATGTTATGATGTAATGAATGATATACATGAATATTGCAGTGATATCTTGTACACGACAAAAGTGAATTTCATTTTTTCAGTGCCGAAAGGCTATGTAGTTGCGAGTGTCCCCCCCCCCCCCCCACCATATTTACACAATGGAACAAAAGATTTCCAGAGGTTCCAACTGATTGTGTCTGTAGTGTGTATTAACTTCATTTGTATCATATTTTCAATACATGTGTAATCCTTGTTGGGTTGTACTTTGACCAGTTGAGGAATATATTGCATTTTATAAACGACCCCCCCCCCCATCCATTTTGTTTTTGAGATGATTATTACTACAAGTCTGATCCCCCTCTTAATTGTGACAATTTTTGGAAAAGTTACAAGTTTTCATCCGTACGTTAGATCTTTATCGCTTGTCTGCATATTCATATGCGCACAACTCCTGCGTACTCATCATTCTGCCAAACTGGTGTAATGTGAAGTACAGTACTTGCTTGTACAGCAATTGTTCACTTGTACGGTCCCAGTATCGTCTGCACTGAACCGAACCCTTTGCTTATCTGCCTACACTCGCAGCCACGCCCACGTCAAACACACACACGTTAAGACACACACACACACACACGCACACACACACCCAAATCTCACACTCTCAAGCACAATCATACTCTCGCATGTTAAAACACTGCTTACACACGCCATGCATACACACACTACCACTGTTATAATGATGCCATTGGCGGCATTGGTGTGAAAATATGTTTCGTATTCAGACCTGCGGTGTGCTAACAAGTGCCCGAGAAGGTACATTATTGGCCTGGGGTTTTTGGAGCTATTCTGTACTTATCGTATATTATTGATGATCCGGAAATTGATCGAATGTAATAGCCAAGCCACGTTTGTCCTTGTCTAATGTCGGCTCAAATTTTTGTGTATGTATGTTTTTGCTGTCGTCTCGGAAGCCCACAGAGAGACTGGATTTATTCTTATTATGTTGTGTGTGTTCTATGTCTTTTTCTGTCCATGCTTCTCAGTGTTCTTACTTACCTTGTTCAGCCCTTTCTCGTTTCACGTTCTACGTCTCTTCAGCGATCTTCTGCTTATCATAATTTTGACGTCACCCATGTTCGTAGATTACTCCAGCGTCTTGCCACATCCCGGCGACTGGGTATTTTCTTGTATCGTCCACTTATTCACGACATCCTAGTTTTGTTAATAACGCAGACTTTTAAAAATTCGTCTCGTATTTTTAATTATGGCTAATTTTCTGAATGCTCCATTTCATTCCGTATCGAACGATGATTTTTTTGAATTGTTTAGGAACACAAGCTTAGATTCTGACCCAGTTAGTGGGTTAACCAGTACACGAACCACCCCTTACGATGATTTTGTTACCGATAGCCTGAATACAGCTGCAAATGAATTGCCTCATGATCTTAGTAATGATTTCACTCAAAATATGTTGTGCAATTATATTACAGTGAATCAATGCAAAGATATGATTCATAATTTTTCTGAGGACACGTTTTCTTTGTTACATTTAAATATAAGGAGTTTGAATAAACATTTTGATGATTTAAAATTTCTATTAGAATCTGATGCAAGCCAGTCGCTATCCGTTATCGGATTAAGTGAGACATGGTTAGCTTCCAATACAGAAAATTATTTCGCAATTGAGGGTTATAATTTGTTTGTTAACAATAGGCTTGATAATGGAGGGGGCGTTGCATTGTACATATCACGTTCCTTTGATACTATTGTTCATGAAGATATTTCTAGAATGGACAATGTTGTTGAATCTTTGTTTATAGAAATTCTTATCCCAGGATGTAGAAATCTTATGGTAGGCATTATATACAGACCTCCTAATTCAAACGCCAATGATTTTTTAACTTATTTTTCAGATCTTGATAATTCACACGTTTTCCGAAATAAGGATTGCTTTTTACTCGGTGATTTCAATATTGATTTGCTGAAGTCTGAGCATGATAATATCTCTAGTGATTTTCTTCACACACTTCTGTCCTCGTCCTTTCTTCCTCTTATTTCTAAACCCACACGTGTTACAGATCGCTCTGCCACCCTCATTGACAACTTGTTTTGTAATATTCTACCCCTCCCTGACTCTTTTATAATCCTTTCAGATATGACTGATCATTTTCCAATAATGACTTGTTTTACTCTTAAAACACCAGCTAATATTAAACCTATTTCACCTCTTTTGTTTAGACGTAGAGTTTCACCTGAAAAGTTAGCTAGTTTTGATGTGGCCCTGGAGAATGCTGACTGGTCAGGAGTATTTGGCAGCGATGATGTTAATATATCCTTTTGTAATTTTATGGACACTTTTAATCATCATTTAGATGATGTAATCCCAAAACAAAGAAATAGAACAGAGTATAAAAAGACACCTAGATTACCTTGGATTTCCAGATCAATTCTTCGTTCAATTAATAGGAAAAATCGTTTGTATTACAAGTACAAATTGGAAAAAACTGAGCGATCGAAGAATAGATATACATCATATAAAAATACTTTGACAATGATTTTACGTTCTGAAAAGAAAAGATATTACTTTAAGCAATTATCGAAATATAAGTTTGATATGAAAAATACTTGGAAAGTCCTAAAACAGGCCATGAATGTTCCGAGTAAACACTCTGACATTGATAAAATTAAATTGAATGATGAATCGATTAATGATCCTCTTCATATTGCAAATATTTTTAATTCTTATTTTTCAAAAATAGGCGAAAATTATGCTCAAAACATTCCTGCAACAGATTCTCATTTTACTGAATTTTTAGGTCAGCGTAATTCTGATTCCATATTTTTTATACCAACTAACAGATTTGAAATTATTGATATAGTTTCCTCTCTTGAAAATAAACGAAGTTCTGGTTATGATGAGATAGATAATTTTGTACTTAAGGGTGTTATTTCCTTGGTTGCTGATCCACTTGCTCATATATTCAATTTGTCAATTTTTAATGGTGTGTTCCCTGATAAAATGAAATTAGCTAAAGTAATCCCAATATTTAAGGCAGGCGATAAGTTCGAAGTCAGCAATTATCGCCCAATTTCATTATTATCGTCATTGTCTAAGGTTTTAGAAAAACTTATTTACAAGGGAATGATCAATTTTTTGAAGGTACACGACGTTTTTACGAATTTTCAGTTTGGTTTTCGTGAGAAACATAGTACTACGCATGCTCTTTTGCATTTTGTTGATAGAGTTGTTCACGCAATCGATAACCATTCTCATCTAGTTAGTATTTTCTTGGACTTCTCCAAGGCCTTCGACACTATCAATCACGATATTTTACTTTATAAGTTATCGCATTATGGAATACGTGGGAAGGCCTTGGAGTGGTTCAAGAGTTATTTAGTTGATAGAAAACAATTCGTTACAATTAAAAACAATGATTCCGTTGTCAGAGAAGTTAAATGTGGTGTCCCACAGGGAAGTCTCTTAGGGCCGTTATTGTTTATTATTTATATCAATGATTTTTGCCGCGTATCCGACGACCTCTCTTTTATTCATTTTGCAGATGACACTAATGTATTTTTTGCCCATAATGATATTGATTTTCTCGTTCATAAAATTAACATTGAATTGAAAAAAGTGACAAATTGGGTCAGGGCCAATAGGCTATCACTCAATGCTCAAAAAACAAAATATATGCTTTTTAGTAATATTGTTGATAGTTTAAGTACAAATATAGTATTAGATGACTCTCATCTACAAAGAGTCTCACATATCAAATTTTTGGGTGTCATTGTGGATGAAAAACTTTCCTGGAAATCACATGTTGATAATGTCTGCAATATAATTTCACGTAATATAGGCATTGTAAATAGATTGAAATTTCATATTCCACAAAAATCATTACTTATGCTATATTCGTCGTTAATATTGCCTCATCTTAATTATGGAATATTAGTTTGGGGCAACACGCATCAGAATTTATTAGAGAGAGTGTTCCTCTTACAAAAGAAAGCTCTACGTGTTATCTGTTATTCCCCTGTACGTTCTCATACAAATATGTTGTTTGCCTCCAACAAGCTCTTAAAAATTGCAGATTTGTTTTTGTTTAATTTAGGGCAATTTATGTACAAGTATTGTAATAACTTGCTTCCGTCTATTTTTGACTCTATGTTCCTAAAAAATCAATCATTTCATGAATATCCTACTAGGCGTTCCAATGAATTTCACTTACCTCTTTTAAGAACGATTTTTGCTAAAAACACACTTATTTATGTAGGCCCAAATTATTGGAATTCTTTGAATCAAGACATAAAAAACGCTCCATCCATATGTTCTTTCAAGAGGAGACTGAAGTCTTTTTTATTGCAATCGTACGACTCTACAATACCGAATTAACCATTTGGCCTTTTTTCTCAGTTACACTTACCTGCTCACTTTGTCCCCTCTTCAAAGAATTAATGGTATCTTTTTCCTGGATGCTCGCAATGTTGTCACCTATGCCATTTTGCCCATAGCGTCTTGAAGTTGACTTTCCGTATGTGACTCCTGTTCATACGTCCCTCTATTTTCTATTTTCTTGTCTTATTTCAGGCGTCAAAATATTACTTTTCCCCTACAACTATCCTCTTATTCTCTTGGCATGCTTCTGCCGAAGATCGCTGTTTCTGTTGTTCTGTTTCTGTTTCTGTTGTGCATTTTTGTCTGCTATTTTGTCTTCAGTTTGTCAGTCTTGTCCATTCCGTTTGTCTTGTACAACCTTTTTTTCAGTAGTTGTCTCGTTGTCTAGTCCTGTTTCATGTTTGTTCGCGTCTATGAAAGTGTATATATGGTAATCTAATTTTTAGTGGGCTTCCAGACTTCTTCCACTTTATTATCTTTTGTATCCAGACTTCTTCCACTTTGTTATCTTTTGTATCTACGATGATTCGATTCCATCAATGTTCTTCTCCAGAGGGGCCCACACACTACAAGCTCTGTCTTTTTAGTGGGTCCCTCCATTTTTCGCACGGTATACATGTACTTCATTTCGATCACTTCTGTTTCTTTTTTACTATACAATGTATGATTACTAAAGGTCCTCAATTATTGTACAGTCTTTTCATTTCACTATGTTCTATTTACCTTGTTCTCTGTTATCAAAAGAAGTGAAACATATGTTATGTCGGAAAATGAAATAAACTTTGAATTGAATTGAATTGAATAAACAGATAGGCATAATAGAGGGAGGGAGAGGGAGGGGGAGGGGGAGTACTAGTAGCTACACGAGCAAGAAAGCACGGAATATAATATAAATAATATAGGTATATATATATATATATATATATATATATATATATAAACGATCAGAAAAGACTCTTCGTAAAGTGATGGTATAATGGAATGAGTATAGTGCATGAACACATAAATATATACGCTGACTTGCACATCAAAATACTCTTTTTAAGTGTATATGTGTGTGTCTAACAACGTGTGTAATTGCTGCATGCAGCGACGACCAAATGACTAAAAATGTACCTCCAAAATATTGTTATATAAAGATGAAAGGATATAATACTAATAGAAAAAAAAAACAGAATGATGCTTATACATTTTAGTTACCCAATCATCAGCAAAGGCTTTTTCAGCTTGCGTTGAGCAAAGGTATCGTGCGACATAAAATAACTTTAAAATCTTTCTAAAACTCGTGTTATGACCAAGAGCATATTACTTGCCATGATCATCTTGTGCACGATGTAGCTGCAACATCGGATAAGATAGCATTAAATTCACCCCGAAAAAGAAAAAAAAAGAAAAAAAAAAGAACTAGACAAACAAAATAGCAAAACAGAAGCTGAAGATTTTCCTTTTTTTATCACGCGAAACCATGAGAAAACGTGTCTTTGTTTTGACTGATCATTCACTTGTTGCTGAATATTCATGTAAGCGTACCTCGTCAAAACTTGAGTTGATCACAGTGTCCAAAATACACTGGGAGTGTGTCTTGTACATCACCAGCAGTGTCTCGACCTATTGGTGGAGAGAAAGGAAATATGTGATGTGTGACTGTGATGTGTATTTTTCAGTGATATTAATGTGACTAACAAAAGACATGGCGAGGGAACATGCAAGTTATGCCAAGTCGAGGGGAAGGTGCATTCCATTGTCTTTTGTTAAACATATCAGTACTTAAGCAATGATTGACAGATGAGGTCACAACAGAAATATTGGTTTTGAAGGATTTTTTGTGAGCGTATCCAAGTAATCTGAAGAAAAATAGAAGAAAAATTGGAATGTTTCTAGATATTCGTTTCACCGCAAAAGTGATGTTGAGAGTATCATAAATCAAAACAAATCAATATGCATTTGTATTTCAGGGAACCTTGAAACAAGAACTACAGGCGTCTCTAATCATGTATATTGTATAGACATCTAAAACATACGTATCTATATTTTGTTTTTCTTAATGGGGAGGATGGGAGGATATCCATTTTTCTCTGCGATGGAGTGTGAGTGTATATATGTCTATCGTTGTCTATGAATAAGTCGCAGAAGGCAAGGGAGTAGGCATACTATCAGATTTGTATCTTTGTATAATATGTATCTCCGTATGTATGAAGAGTTCATCCATTTTATCAACGTGAGAATGAAGCCGGACAAAAATGAAAACGAAAGAGAAAACGAGAGGAATAATGTGAAAATTTTGATAATGCCTTCAAACATATTTGGTACGTTAAGTGCAGTATCAGTGACGACGTTTCATTTTTTCTTATTAATCCCACACTTTTAGTATTTATAACTAATATGATTATATTATGCAGTATGCATCATAATTTCGTATTATATAAAGAGAGAGAGAGAAAAAAGAAAGAAACAAGGAAAGAGAGTAAGTGTGCATATATGTGTCGTATAAAAGAGAGAAGAGAGAGAAAGGGAGGGGGTGGAGGGGGGAGGGGGAAGGGAGAGAAGAAATAATGCAGGAGGATCTCTTTATTTCGTCTCACCCGCTCGGGCGACACGGCGTACGGGAGAGCCATCTGTTGTGCGTGGGGAAAGTCCGGGAGGAGAGTACCCGTCTTCGACGATAACGAGTACTTCCGAGTGAACCCGCCCTGAGAATAGATAAAATCAGAGAGACTATAATTATCATAAGGCGCAAAAGTTGTTACTCTCAACGTCGTAATATATATGCCGAAAATTTAGCGTTTGTTAGGGGTCGCTAACAACATCAGAAATGCTGCATCAAAGCACACACTTCGACATGTCTATCATGTATTATAATTTTTCAATTCAATTATTTATTTTAGCATCAAGAAAAGAATACATGATACGAAGCAGTATTATGTGCCAATTCGGCTTTCATCACTGTTGTGAGGGACAGATCATTAAACATAATACAAAATGATATGCACGAATGGTTTTTTAGCGAAAAAAAAGAACACCGCACACTTTGCCGTTGTAACAAAGAGAAGAAGTAATCATAACGATGGAAAAGAGTGTCCACTAAAAAGCCAAGCTTGTAGCATACACAATATCCTCTTTATAGTTTCTCGATTAAGGGAAATTAGTATATACTATATTCAATATTCTTTTTTCACTTTCCACCGTTTCAAATTTGGATTCGCTTCATAATCTTGGGCATTTTTCCTTCCACCACCACTATCGCCATCTTCTTTGTAAACTCCTGCCCACTTAAAGACGAAAAAGAAAAGAAAAAGGGTTGCGTTATTTTTTTTAAGTATTATATCCACGAATGGACAAGGTCATTGTTGGCCAACATTAATTATGAATGATGTTAAGGGCATTTACACGCATCGTCAGGAGCAAACACATAATATATCATGCGTCAAGGGGGAATTTACGACCGATCTTGGTAGATTAGGAACAACAATGCTAGTCGTGCTAGTACTTCCACTTGTATACGTGTGTAGCTGAAATGCGAGATATGGCGGACAGTTTGACCCATTGCGTTTTGTTGAATCGACGCGCTCGCCGAGCGAGCGAGAAATCGCGCCATATTGCACACCATTTACGGGAGAAGCCTGCGTGCTCGTGTTGAGTGCTCGCCGTGCCTCTATCGGGCCGTAAGTACCGCCAGTTGATGAATAACACTCGGAAGGGAGGGTAATACAACGTGTTCTGGTGTTTCCTACACTTCAGCTCCTCCGGTGAGTGCGTGGTGGAGCGTGGAGATGCATCTGCATTAACCCTGAATCACTTTAACCACGATAACCCATTATTAGGATTTTTTTTTCTCTGTTTTCCTCGATTTTTCTTCTTAATTCTCCTCTTCTTTCTTGAGATGTTGCTGGATTCAATTGATCCATTCTGTGTGTTTGTAAACACTCCAGTTCTTATTTCAAAGGGCGTAAGCGTATAGTACTGTCTATATCTCGAAGTGATATAGACAACGAATATTCGTTTATCTATGAGTTCCATCAACATCTATCTAAATAGAAGACATAGTACATGTATTAGATATTTGCGTATATGTACATCTCTCTCTATCTGTCTCTACTTATGTGTGGGTTTGTGTATGTGTATTAATGAAAAAAGGAGACCATTAGAAATATCAATTATGATTAAAACACAGAGGAAAGATAATAGTCCCTTTAGTTGAAGTAATGGTCAATGCTCATTTTAAGTGACATTTTCTTCTCCCTCATATCCACGGCGTCAGAGATGGATCCAACAAAAGATGAAGGAGGAGGAGGAAGAGAAGGAGGAGGAAGAGGAGGGGGACTAGGAGGAGGAGGAGGAGGAGGAGGAAGAGGGGGAGGAGGAGGAGGAGGGGGAGGAGGAGGAGAAGGGGGAGGAGGAGGAGGAGGAGGAGGAGGAGGAGGGGAGGAGGAGGGGAGGAGGAGGGGGAGGAGGAGGAGGGGGAGGAGGAGGAGGGGGAGGAGGAGGAGGAGTAGGAGGAGGGGGAGAAGGAGGAGAGGTGGGATGAAGAAGCAGAAGAAACAGAAAAAGGATGAGGATAAAGATGGTGATGGTGACCGGGGTATAGATGATTAACAGCAGGAGCAGATAAAAAAAGTATCCCTACTAGATTCCAAAGAAAAATGTTATCTACCGATCCATCTTTTAACCTGTCATCTCTCGTGAAAAAGACACATCCGACTTACGGAAAAAAATTAAAACAAAACAGGAAAAACTCTGAAATCATCTACTTAATAGCCACGTGAGTAAAGAGAGAGCGTTTACTCGCAATTTCTTAGCCCTGCACACAGTCATTAATCACCATCGAGAACGTGTTTAAAGATCTGCTCATAATTCCCGGTTTGTGTTTTTCTTCCTCCTTTCTCTACTTTGCGAGATTTCCCTTTCTACGAACTATTCTATGTACTACATTTTTTTTCCCAATGTCGTCTTTACCTGTCCTGGAAATCGTCAAAAACAAACAAACAAAACAAAACAACAACAAATATTTTCCGGTGGCTTTACATTAAAGGTGATCACGACAGGAAGGTAACAGAAAATGTGATGACTAACCCTTGCAATCAACACAACAAACGACATACACGTTTTTGGATTTTTTTTTCATCTTAATGGTGAATTTGCAGGAAAAAATGAGGGAGGAGAAGTGGGGATAATTATGATATCAGTCGAGAAGATTACCTTTAATATACACTAGCATTTTTTTTTTTCGCGCAGCCTCAGTGTAATTATATAATCATTTAACTTTGTTTTCCGAAATAGAAAGGCTGTTATGGAATCTTGGAATGCCTGTAAGCTTTAAGTCCTTTCCTAACGAGTAGACCTTGTGCACGATAGCTTCAGGCAGGGGAACTTGAACCACACCCTCGGATTGACCAGGGAGGTTTTATGAGACGACGTAGTCACACCTCCCTGGATCGAGAGGTCGTTGTGCTTTATTTCTCCACTGAGTCATAACACCTTTTCGTCTTCATATTGTGACATATCTCTGCTGGAAAGAACACGGTGTCTCACAGTGTGAAACACCGTGTGAGTGAAACAAAGTGTGAACACATTTTAAATACAGTGTGAACATATCGTGAACACAGTGTGAAATCTCCCACACGTTTAATTCGAGAGTTTTAACAATGCGGACATAATTGTGAATCATCGATTTACATTGGAAATCATTATTTCACACTATAAAAGAGAACATCACTATCATGAACTCTCTGTGAATCAAAAATACACATCAGAATGTGAAATCATCTTCACACTGTTTGAAAATTTGAGCTCTTCACATAATCGACTATTATGAACAGATTGTGAGCACACTCTAAGACACTGTGTTCTTTAAAGCAGGGATGAGTTGTTTTCAACACCGTTAACAAAGCCACCTGCAGTCCACAACTCAAACTGCAGTTCAAGACACATTACACATTTTAGAATTAAGACTAAGCTCACTGTATTTTGACAGGGGTGATTATTCACAAAACGTCATACTTTTCACACTTTCGTCAGTGAAAACAAAAAATAATTTCAACTTCCTTTTCGGTCGCATCATGCGATTACTCTTATCAAAGACTTTATAACTGACGTGAAGCTTTTGCTGAATTTTGTTCGTGTTTGGATGATTTTAGTTTTTTTTTTTTCTGTCGGCAAGTAAGACGCAGCGTGCGTTTAAATTTCTGCTTTATCGTGTCTATATCAACATTTCTATCACAGTGAAGTGGTGCCAAAATTATACATCTTGAATACAAAATAATATTTTGTAATATTAAGAGATCTAATCACATCGCTAACACCCTTCCTAAGGTTCTTCGCAATTTATCATTTTTTTTCTCTTTGCTCAATGAGTTATTATACAAAAAGGTTATTAATAGTGTTTCTGTCATATAAGAAATGAGTCCTCATAATACTGGCCTCAAAATATTTGGAAAAGTTTGAGAAGGACTTGAGAATAAGTCGAAGAACATCGTAAATCAATAACCGGACGGTCTTTTCCCATCCTTTCTGTTATCTTGTTGATCCATCGAGTTGGATTTCCATCTAGATTCATCTCCTTCGAGTGTTTTTTGATGCAACTCTACGTGTTCTGTTGACGGATAGTGTTTTAATATCGCTCCCCTCCGTTTCATATCAAGACGCTTTTTGCTCCGATAGGGGGAACGCATACCGGTATCGCCCCGGTAGACTTAGCAACGCAGCCGCGACGATAAGGCGGCAAACTGCAGGAACGGCTCGCTTGGAAGGAGTCCATTACTCAGCGGCGAAGCACCTCAGACAAAATGCCGCTAATTTACAACCATTCATCTCGGAGGCCCGGCATGTTTGCACACGCGAAGATGAATATCCCAATAAAGGATTATTTTACGTCCGCGTTCCCAGTCTTGTAATTTCTCTCTTCTCCCCTTTTACTCTTCCTCTCTCTCTCTCTCTCTCTCTCTCTCTTACTCTCTTTCTATTTTCTTTTTCATTGCGAAAACCGCAATAAACAGGCAGGAATATCATGCCTTGAATATCATGTTGTTGACAGCCATGGCGTTTCGTTTTTGAAGAATATATGATCCTCAGGAAACGAGTTATCGCTACTTAAGGAATACGCCTGAAACGTAATAATAAAAAAAAAAACAGTTTCCAGGTATCAGCAACTCGACCTATTATGAGTTATAGTTAAAATGCTGACGTCGTACACACATCCCAACACACCCACACATTAGTTCATAATATGATATATGGTATATATGGATGGTACATATAATGGTATATATATAGGCCTATATATATATATATATATATATATATATATATATATATATACATGTATGATATACATATACATATACATATAATATGAAAGAGAGAGAGAGAGAAAGGGAGGGAGGGAAGAAGAGAAGGAAAGAGAAAGAGAAAGGATTGACGAGAGTGCATGTAGTTACTCACTTGAATCTTAAACACGAGCAAGTAAATCCAAAAGGGGAATAATGGAGAAAAAACCCACCTCTTTTAAATGAGTTAAGGGTAATGCCGATAAAATGGCGCCATTTCAGACATGTTACATTCATTACTGCCGTCATGAGTTCGACGCCCACCTTACTAGACATAATGGCAGGTCGCCTTTGTGAATAAGGTAACCCTTGGGGAAAAGCCCTTTTTATCTCAACAGAATACCAATATTACACTTTAATATTTTGTCACTTTCCATACTTGAGTGTTGATTAAAATGTGTTTTGAGTGATACAGAAGATAATAACAGGACGCTGATCGAAGCGGTTTTTTTCCTAGTCGTTCTTTCTATTGTTGTTAATATAGCGATAATTCAAAAATAAGTCTGCCAACCAATAGATGCTAGCAATCAGTATTGAATCAGTTGACCACGAAATTTGCAAATACACACCTGTACTTGAAAAGAGGCAGATATACCTGCGTTAAAAAAAAAAAAAAAAAAAAAAAAAAATCGTTAACTATTTTGAAAAGTCATGCGTCAAGTTGGATATGAAAAACAATGTACGTTTATAGGTAAACAATAAACAAACTTGCGCTGACATGAATACACTCTATATAAATCATACTTATCTATCTTTTTAAGAAAGAACCCGTAGATACCCTGCGTAATGGTTACTGCCTTGAGAATAGAAAACTTACTTCCAATGGGGTGGGGGGTTAATGCTGTAAGAATCCTGCAGAGTTTGATTCATTTGCATTTTCCACTTATGGACCAACTGTGTGTGCTGCCTTTTATAGCTAGTATTTGGAATGAGATAAAAATTCCAATATGGCACCCAAGATGACCTAATTTATACTATTGATGTTTAGAGTAAAACATCAACAAATACATCAGTAAAATTTCAACTCTGCTTTATTAAAAAACGTAGTTTTGTCTGCTATTTTTCAGTAATATTCAAGAGAATGCTCATGCAAGACACCCCGGCAAATGTTCGTAGAATTAAAAAAGGAACTGAGTAGATGCCAATGCTACAAATAGACAAAGATAATATTATCTATATATTTTCATCTATTGCTGTTTTGAAGCATTACATGCACCATCCTTACTCAACAACAGACTGTGTATTTGACCAGAAAATCAGAAAATGACAAGTATGTGTCTTTCTTCGCATCTCCTCAGTTGTTGTCTTTTATAGAACTCAGCATGGAGTAAATGGAAGCTATAATTATGATTTTATATTTGTTGGAAATCAGTCAGAAATTACAATGTGTATTAGTTTATCGGACGCAATGTAAATTACAATTTAGAAGTTGTCACTAATTCTGTTTGCATTCCTATGTATACGTACACGAGTTTTGACACAGTGAAGTCTATTATCCACGTGTTTTGACTACATGACTTGTCTAATTAGATCACTGGACCATCAAACACTAACGCTCCTTGCCTGCCGAGTAACTTTGGCTGAATATCAGCGTGACAACGCAGCATTCGGCTGTAAAGCTTAGATACCAAACGGCTCCACATCCCAGCTACAACGAGATGTGATACCACTCTGAATATACAGTGGATCTATAAAGCATCATGTTCCGTCCCCAGTCACTGGAAGCAAGTGTCGCCACTCCGTTGCTGGGCTTTAACCGGCCAGCGTCACAGTGGACGTTGCGAGGCTCCCGCAGTTTTCAGCGAAAGCGCGCTGCATCTTTCCTCAACGCGCTCTCCAAAACAAATGCACATAGCAAAAAAGCAGGCGGTACTGCGTTGCTTGGTAGGGAATACTGCTGCAAAGAGACCTAGCAGCCACAGACCTGCTAGGATTCGTAGCAACCAGACTAACGTGGAGTTGCTAGAAACCACGATATTTCACGTGACATTTCTGGTATAGGGACAATTGGTTTGTCTCCACGGGACAACGATGTAGCGCGATCAGTCATCTCTGCACAGCTGATGTACACTACCAGCCATTATGAAACACATTACTATGATCACCGAGCTGTATGGTCGTTGAATATCGATGATCCAGAGAGAGAGATAGAGAGATACAGAGAGAGAGAGAGAGAGAGAGAGAGAGAGAGAGCAGAAAAGGGATAGGGGGGAGGCAGAGGAGGGAGGCAGAGGAGGGAAATAGAATGATAGATATAGATAGATAGGTAGATAGACAGATAGATAGATGCATGGATATAGAGAGATAGGATTATATGGAAAGATGCATAGATAGATGCATAGATAGATAAATAGATAGATAGGTACACTACAATAGATAGATAGATAGATAGATAGATAGATAGATAGATAGATAGAGGAGAGATGACAGAAGGAGAGAAGATAATAATTATGCATATATACATATATATATATATATATATACATATTTTTTTTTACATGTTTCAGAAGGAGAGAAGATAGATACGCTATAAGCAATACAGTACTCCCCTCTTATCATGAACAGCATTTCTCGAGAAATACCTGGATGACAAATTACTTCTCTTACAATTCTTGATTGTCCCACATCTTTGTGTAACTTCACCCTTCAAGGAAGTGTTTTTTTTTTTGTTCTGGATTCTTTTTTTTCTTTACTTCAGCAAAGAAACTTTGATAACTATTCTACCGTTTCTTTGTTGTTTGTTTGCTCGTTTGTTATCTGTTTACTGTATTTCGTAGGTGCGTAGTGGTATAAGGAACAGGTGACTAGTTTTTGATGGTGGTTAAAGATAATTGTAGAGGATTCTTGCGCATTTCTATTTCATTGGGAACTTTATAGCCTCAAAAACGGTTTTGGCTCTCCAAGTGATGGTCTGTTTTTCATTCTATTCTACATATCATGTATACACATATAGGTCTACTTAAATAGATAAATAGCTAAAACATAATAATTATACATAGATGTATGCATAATCTATACACACATACGCGGACATACGTGATACTTATGAAGAGTTGCTGTATTTGAGATATTTACTATAAACATAAAAACAACTTATATTTTTACATTTCAAATCAAAACTTCAATAATATTCCTTGTTATTTCAAAATGAAATAACACGGGAAAGGTTTAATTGGTCCTTTCCAGTAGACTTTACTTATGATAAAGAAAAAAAAAATGGCGCCTTAGCCGTTCTGCGGTCAAACATTAAATACCTTTTCATATATTACATTTCATATACCACTTCATATACCCTTTCATACACTACATTTCGTATACCACTTCATATACCTTTTCATACTATTACATTTTATATACCACTTCATATACCTTTTCATATATTACATTTCATATACCACTTCATATACCTTTTCATATATTACATGTTATATACCACTTCGTATACCTTTTCATATATTACATTTCATATACCACTTCATATACCTTTTCATATGTTACATTTCATATACCACTTCATATACCTTTTCATATATTACATTTCATATACCACTTCGTACACCATAATTTATGTACAAAAGCAATGCAGAAAGAAGGTCCGAAGGAGATAAAGTACAACATTAAGAGTGTTGGAACGTCACGATCAAAACACACATACATCCCTGCATGAATACAGTCTGCCAGTGACAGCAAACATAGACACATTATCCGACATATTTGCTGCCCCGCACTATAATAAATCACTAAAATGGCAGGTGATCCTTGCAATGAGATTAATTCATGCTTTTACATGAAAAGGTGGTAGGAATGCGTTTGTGCAAGGATTTTTACAGTATACGACACTATACAATTATGGTACTCTCCCTTTCGGCCACATTAACTGAACAGGCGGCGAGTAAAACAATTTAGCGGACACGGCTAAATTACAAGTACTTGAGACTCCACTACCATTCATCCGTTTTGGCTGCCACGCTCTTGAGGCATACCACCGCTGGCTGGCTCCGCTGCATAGCCGGAGCTCTCGGCGTCTTTGTTTGTCGGCGCTCCGATAATACCAGCTTTGTGAGGACTTTGGTCAACAGAGCTATACGTATGCACTTGATATTGCATGGGGTATAGTTCGTATAAACGAGACATATTGCGCCGGGATAAACCTCCAGATCTAATACGACAGCGCTCTATCATGTGGACGTTTCTTTCTTTCTTTCTTTCTTTCTTTTGCACGTTGTGAACGGCGGTGATTTTAATAGCGCAAACTTACGACTCTGTGTTCTGTTTGATCTTCGAGGTGTTACTTCATTCCGTGATATTGATTTTTTTTTCTCTCTTTCTCTCTGTCACCCAATAACCGTATGATCACTGACCTAAGGATACATACTGATTGAATAACGGTTAGGTGGACTCTTAAATGTTTGGAGATCATAGTGGTATTCTTATTCTTGTAAGTCACGTAAGAAAAACTGATGTTTTCTTTGTTAAAATACTAAAGATGGGGAGGTAATTCGCGAGCAATACTTTAGATGAAGACAGATTCATAATTAACAAAGTTATAAGCCAAACTTTATGACTCTTACCTCATTTTTCAGCCGCGCCCCTGAAAATCTGTAGATGCAGAATAAAGAAGGGAGAGAGAAAAAAATAGTATTGTCGAATTCTTTGTTTTTTTCTTTACCACTTCTGGCTTTTTGTGAGATTTCTATTGTGTGTATCGTGCTTTTTCCATTTATTTATTTTTTTCTGAATCCTTAATAAATACAAATAACCCCCTTTGATCGTGCCAACCCTAATCACAGAAAGTATAAGTGTAGAAATCACAGCCATGTTGACTATCATTAAATGGTGGTAATTGATATTCAATTTATTAAACGCAAAATTCCAATAGAATCGGGATTTTCTTTGTTTGTGCCGCCCAATACCTTCGTTTTGTGAGTTTGGATTGTAGACGATAAAAAATGTCTGGAGGAAAAAGAACGACTCAGTCTATAAAAAATCGAAGTAAAAACATTTTTCGTAAGCTTTACAATTTGGGCTTAACAAAAGCAGACATTATTACACACACACACACAACAAAAAACCCTCAACACCAAACTAAAACTATAACATTCATGCTTGGTGATGTTCTAACCATCGTGATGCATACATTCATTACTTTCCTCTTTACAAAAGAAAAGATAAACAGTATTGGCACATCATGCAGAGAAAAAACAAATTATTACTAATGTATTCATTTTGTCATTATAATACAAGATGGCAACTTTCATTTTCACTCTATGACTTATACTGGAGAAAGATTAGACGGAACAAGTTAACGTAAACAGGTACAAAGCTGAAAAGACATTCACGACGATTTACCAATTATTGAGAAAGATTCAAGCACTGTAATTTTGTGAAATGTGTTGCAAAATCAATAACCGGTTATAAATCTAGCAATTAGAGAACCCTTGCTATTTAATCTGCAACCTACACAAACATGTAAATCAATGACTATAGAAGACTTGGTTTTCTTTCTTTATGAAGCACTATAAACAAAAACACAACACATAAAATTGTACATGTATAAGTGCGAAAACAGTAGAGCACCCCCCAAAAAACTGAAATATATTTGTGAAACTTTATGGCTTAAATAGACGGATGAAAGTTTTCAGTATCATGGTAGCAAGCGATCCTACCTCGTCAATCCTTTGGTGGAGTACACTGTGTGATAGTAGGCGCTGGTTTCCTTAATCCCGATGCCATAGTAATGATATCTGTAAGAGGAAGGAAATAAATTTTTGGTACATCATTAACATATGTATTATTAACAAATGGCACCAATATCAATATTTTGATAATTTGAGGTCATTGACCTCTCAAGGTCTTCTGAGGTCAAAGGTAGCTCAAACCTGTCAATGCTTTGTGGGATATGAAGACAATGCCAATGTGTAAAAAAAAATGAATTTTTCGCACAGTACATCTATTACCGCAAATATCATTAACCAGCGACGCCAAACATCAATATTCTGATGTTTTGAGGGCATTGACCTCTCGAGGTCATCAGAGGTCAAATCAGACTTTACCTCCCAAACTTGAAATGAATCCCATGGCATATAATAAGTCTTGAAAAAGTTTCATGCTTTAGTAATGAATGCACATTTGCTCTGCCTATCTGCCCTACCCAAAAGGGGGAGTTCACCCTAAATACAATCTATGGATTCAGAGAATGCAGAGGTATTAGTAAAACACATTGGTGACATTATAGGGAAATTGAACAATCTGTTGAAAAGATATGAATTCTTAAAGTTTTGGTCAATAATCCAAGTGACGTCTTCTGTGAATAAGAAGGCCAAATCGGTTCGTGATGTCAGAAAAGTGGAATGAAAGAACCCTTCATTCTTCTTCTTCTTCATAATACAGGTGGAAATTAATTGCCTATTAACGCATGCTAGTAAGAAGTCGAGGGAATGTGTATTTTGTTTTCATAAAAATACGATTTTTTTTTGTTGAAACTCATTCATTTATATACCGTAATGTATACCGTCCCACTACTGTACCGTCATGAATTTGTACCCGACTTACACCGTGTGTATAAGAAGGCGTATTTCTCATTTAATGCATATTCATGAATTTATGCATACATGCACTCAAGCACACGCACGTATGGACATAGCTATAATAACACTAGTGGATTGTGTGTGTTTGCATAAGATGAAAAGAATTCATCAAAGAGATGATCCTCACTACACAGTGGTTGACCGCCAAAGTTAGCGCGCAGCCAGAAAAAAAGGACATTGTTTGCTTGTTCGGTTCAGGTGTATCGGTGTTTACGAGGTCGGGCGTCCCGCTTTATCTGGCAGACGCGAGTGCGGGGGAGTGGGTTTGTCGCGTCGGCGCTCAGATCTATCGTAAGCCGAAATATCCTGTATCTATTCTCAAAGCCTGTATCTATTTTCTAATGTGTGTGTGTGTGTGTGTGTGTGTGTGTGTGTGTGTGCGTGTGTGCGTGTGTGTGTGTGTGTGTGTGTGTGTGTGTGTGCACTATTCGGTGGCAATGCTTTTGGGACAAACATTGGCAGATCCTCATTAGTACATAAATTATAGAGATGCTCATGTAATATGTAATGATATAAGTGAGTATGACCTTGGGACACACACACACGCACAAAAAATAAGAAAAAAGATCATTTTATTCTCCTAATAGTTATACTTCAGAGTGACATAAACTCACGATCAGCCGAAAACGAATTTCTTGGCAATATCCGTTAAGTAGGCCTACAAGAACTTTAATAACTTGCAAATGCAAACTTTGTGAATCAAGTCCGAAAGAGCACAAAAATCCATTCGTAATTAACAACATCATTATGGTATTCGTTCGAAATAGAATCAGCACAAATAATGTAGACAGCAACTATAAAATGCAAGACATTTTTTTTTTTCCGTAGAAATGATGACATCAAACAAACCACAACCCTTTTTCGTTCTCCAAAGATTTCTGGTTTGGCCTAATCTTTGTTCTGCTGCAGTCAAGATGTCTTAAATTGGGATTGGCGAATATTGAGTACCGTTAGGTGCGGGTTATGCCATGTTCACAACAATGATCGAACAATTTGGTAAGCCGTCGTTTAACGAGCTTCTGTGTTCAGACCACGATGTTTTATAGGCAGACGTAGAGCCGTCCACTCATTAATCAAGACCTCTTTCATCTCACCGCTCCAAAACTTCTAAAATTACGCCCACTCTCAAAAAAAGTGTCCCACGTGCTATTATTAAAACAAAGGTGTCTTTATTATGCCCATGTACTATTAAACCAAGGTGTCTTTATGGTGCACATTAAGATGTATGTACCCTTTTTCTTTCATTTGCACAACTGATTTTGCCCTACATTTCGGATTAGTGCCTGAAAAGAGTGGAATTTTTCCTTTTAAGTGATATATTTTCTCTACTTACTTATTAAAAGAAAAATATGCAAAAACATCGACATTTTATGTGACTTGTCTTATAACCAATATTAAAATCCCATTTTATTTCTTTCATCCATTCTCATTTTTTTTTTCGACAACCAGTATCAGTGCAAACATTCTTCAGTGGGACATGTATAGATTTTAACACTGGCTTTACAGGTATTCCTTCTCGAAATAATTACACAGAATCAATTGCAGGAGTAAACAAACAAACAAACAAACACACAAACAAACAAACAAACAAATAGATCGTGGGGGTTGAAGAGAAATGTCAAAAACACATCGGTACAGCACAAAGTACACACATATACAAGAATAATGACTATAAAGAGGAACAACTGGTAAGATCTGAAGCATATAGGACCGAATTTTCTTGACCAGGACACTATGCGCTGCCTCGCTTATCTTGCGCGAAGGTGTACCGACATCGTTCGTTTGATAATCTCGGAATTCGTGAAACAACACGGGATAGCATTGACGCTATTTGTTTTTCTGTGGGAAAATACGTTGTTTGACGCAGACCAGAGGTTATCCCTGCGTTATATTTTGAAGTCGCCATGTCAATGGATAACATCCTTAAAGTTATCAACAACAATCGAAGACATTACTTTTCGGCTTCTTTGTCATAAGACTTTAGAAAGGCGATTCGTATGGCGTTACTCTTGGAATTTTCTTACCGCTCGAATGACGTCAAACATTGTATTTTATCAGGCATCCAAAATAAAGGGAAGTCTGATATTTACGGACTCACACAACTTAATAACAGCAACCCAGAGGTTGAAAGTTCCTTGTCTTGTGTTTGACTAAACCAGCAATAGATATTACTTTATTTTAAATAATCCCAAATGACGGCCAAGAGCTAAGCTTATGTCAACAAAATATAAAAATATACATCTCTAGCTTGATTATACATTTTTGACAGATCAATACGGTCCATCAGAAAAAAAAAAATGTCCCAAAGTATATTTGAATCTTGATTGAGAGTGAACAGTAAGTAAGAGCAAAAGTGTAATTTGAAATTGCGAAAATGAAATGATGGAATTTATGCTTAAAGAAAGCAAAAACAACAATGTTACGATTTCCCTTTTTAGGTACATCATTAGACCTTCCAAACATTGTAAAAGACAAGGAATCTAGATTAATCAATAGAAGTATGTCCTTTTGCAACACACATCTCTCTCTCTCTCTCTCTCTCTCTCTCTCTCTCACACACACGCACACACACACACACACACACACACACACACACACACACACATACACATACACACCCACTATGCCCACACAGAAACAGGCAAAGAAATCACCCGTAACTGCACTTACACATTAATCAAGAATACTACTAAACATTTTAGCTGAAACGTCAATTGCATTTCATGTGCGGAAGTATTTCAATGTAATATTTGCTATTGAAATCTTATTATGTGAGACTTCTAACCGGCACGTGAAGATTAAATCAACACACTTACTTTGAATGACCCCTTGTCCCAAGCCGCCGAGTAGTCAAGTTAGGAAATTTTTGTCGAATTGTCTGGAAAGAGAGAGAGAGAAAAGAAAGAAATATAAAACAAAGGTAAAGAATAGACAATCAAAGAAAGAGATACTATGGCTCTCCCTACTTCTGAAGTTAAAATTAGGGTCTGACATCACTGGCGATTTGAAACTTGTGAAATAATCTGTTCATGTAATTATGTCAGCCTCATTAAATAAACCATGATATACCTGCTGTATCACAGTACTGAAATTGTTGGCGCATTAACTTTGCTACTGTTGAAATGTAGAAAATTGTAATTGTTTGATTACATAGAATACTTCGTTATTGCTTTATTATAGTTTTTGCTTATTAGGCATAAGAGAAGAACGACCAAATTACTGTGGGCTATTCAATCCCTGCTTATTGTCTTTCTTGGAATCTTAGAGGTAGAATGTCGTAATTGAAAAAAAAGACGATATATCTGCGTGGATAGCAAAAGTATTTCAATTAGTCATTATCAGATAGATATTTCTGATTAGAAATTAATTTTTCTTTAAAAAGAAATAATAGTGACTTCCATAGTATGTCTTTCATTTTGTAGACGGATGGCCTAGACTCAAATTACACTTTTATAAGCATTTATAAGTACTAACGTAAAAAAAAGACGTAAAGAATGGAACATCGAAATATCGCTCGACAAGTCCATAGGAATGATACAATCCACCATTTTGAGCAGACAACGGTTATTTCATGTCAGTCTCGGAGTAATGATAAAAAAGCTTTAAAATACCATGTATCTGGATTTGGATAATAATAAAAATTTTCAGGAGAATAGAAAGAAAAAAATGTCGTCGTTGATAAAAAGTGTGTGAAAAACAATGACGTAGAGATAATGATATACATTTTAAAACACATGCGGTATTCTCCGGTTTTTGAGAATGAAGTGTGTGTGTGTTTGGGGGGGGGGGGGTTAGGGGTAGGGTAGTTAATAGAGCATTATCAAGTAGAACAACCCGTGATACATAAGAAAATTCTAGATCACATTTATGACACTTATAAAACACCTTTTTGACCATGAGAAGTTGGTAGGAATAGGTCGACATATACATAGGTCGACATATACCCCGTGTGTAGGTCATTCGTCACAGGGCATGAACCATTTCGTGGGCTCCCTCTCCCACGCGACTTTGATTTAGAACAATAGTGCATTTAAGGCCAGTTACATATAATGTCCCCATGCCGACTGTTAATACTGTTGTGTGATTTGTCCCAAACATGGTGATAAGAACCCCAACGTTTGGAACCGTTCCCTGGCCAACCGGGTAAACTGAATACCAGAGGAACGATTGTGTGAGACAGTTAGTCTTTGACTGTGAACATTTTCAGTCATCAATATTATATACACTAACCATGATATTTGATTTGTACTTATTTCCACTTTGAGTTCACAAAAGTATGAAACAAACATAACTACGTTACAATGATGATTTCACTTTAATATTACTATACAAGAATATTGTAGAGTATTAATATTAGTAGTAATATTGTATGAGACTGCCGCGCTTGTTTAAAAGTATGAAGGTCCTACTCATTTTGATGTTATAGTTTTATGATCACTTACTTTCATTGCTATAGTTTGGTATTTTTTATTTCTTTATTTTTACTCAGTATTCTACTTCCATTATTTTATGTGTGCTTTACCTTCACTTTGACTACGCCCGCTCATTGCGAATATACGTGCCTGAAACGATTGTTCACTTGAGTTAATGAATAATGTCTGCCTTTAAATAATTAAACAGATCTTTCTAGGAACTATTAATTGTTTATGCGGTATATTCTTATACTATAATGTTTCTGCAAGGGTTCTACGTTTTCTTGCCGTCTCATTTTCTTTCCCTTTTTTTTTCACACAACCTTATTTCTTTTGTCAGTTTCTACTCATTATTCTTAATATACCTTGATCTTACAGACATTCACTCTTGTTTATACACGTAGATAATGAAGATTTAAAAAAATTGTGAAACAAAATAGTGAGATATTCAATTACTAGAAATTGTGATTTCAAAAAAATATGAAAGGAATGCAAAAAAACATACAATTTGGAGATGCAGTTTTGCTAATTACTATTCCACCTGATTTCTAATTGTAATCCATTACATAACCTATACATGCTATGAATCTGCTGTATTATTTGAAAACATACACTGCACATTTCTTGAAATTGCATATTTTCTGGAATTGCCCTGAACATTTTTGTTCTCTCTACTTCACTCAGTTGTAACAAATCGCAATGTATAAGTGTATCATTCAAATCCATAATAGCTGGTACGAAATCATTACTTCATTCTCATTCCAAAAATTGATAATACGCTATAGGCGTTATAAAATAACTGTCAATGTTGTCAATGTCCATCTTTACTTAGCTGTAAGTAATGTTGTCAATCATCTACGTCTTTCCACAAGTATTCAATAATTGAGTAGAATTACTGGTATTTTCATGGGCAAACATTTTTTTGGCACGCAATCAATGCAAACACACACACACACACACACACACACATACACACACAAATCTTGTCACTTGAGTTCCGTTTCCATCGGAGTCTGATATTCAGACTATTAACCGGGTCAGCAGTGACGCACAAAAAACGTCGCGCACGTCGTGCAATTACGTAAGAACGGATATGGAGCCTCGATATCAAGGGTCGCTGAAAGCAAGTCTACAACATGTTTACCAGTGTTCTTTCAATAGGAACAGAAGCACAACAGTTGACTTACAAGATTTCAGGCGCGATTATGTCGATAATCTCAGGTCGGTATTGATAAAGTCAAAGAGATTTATCAAAGTCTAAATAGATCACTTACAATTCAATGCGGTGAGTTGTGAAACGTGAATAAGAGCGTGCGGCACGGATTTATGCACCGCAAGGTTTGTATTTCCTTTCCGGCTCTTTTTGGAACGCAAGTGTATTTTTATCTATTTTTTTTTCTTTTAAGGGAAGTGATCCGTGAGACATATTCTGTCCCTGACTCATCGTAAATTCGTAAACCGTGAACCTTAAATGCATTATTTACCATTTACAGATGAAACAAAAACCAAACTTTAGTCAGTGTTAGTGCTTCAAAATAGTTCTAAAATATGAGTCTGGTGTAGAAACAACGAATGTAGAAGATTGAATCAGTATAATCAATGTTAAGTATTGTTACATATACAAAATATGAACAGTATAAATTTTTATATGATGGGATATTTTGTGGTACAACTGTGGTATACACATATGCCTCAAATATGATTACATGAGGATTTTTTTTTTAGATCACTGCTCCTAAAGGTAAACAGTACCTTTAAAAAAGGAATACTCTGACTGTAAACATACGTAAAAATAAATAAGAATAAAATATAAAAATTCTATAATGCAATAAAAAAATCAACGTCATCAAGTGTATGTGTGTTTCTGCCTGTGCGTGAGAGAGAGAAAAAAAAAAGAAGAAGAAGGAGAAGAAGAAGAAGAAGAAGAAGAAGAAGAAGAAGAAGATTGTTTGATGTGTCCTAGCTCTTTCCTGATATTGGGACGGGGTGTCAGGTATGATTTAATGCGTATTATTTTCTAATACTACCCTAGACAAAGGTACTTTTTCACTCTCAAGATTATTTGAACATCATGCAAGTGCTGCATGTATTCCAAAGCACATAATTATTATGTGATTAAATTTCATAGATGGATAAAACCAATAGACAAGTGTCACATCACACTATCATAGTTTTGTTTTTGTTTTTGTTTTTGTTTTGTTTTTTGGTCATGATATCAAACTGTCATAATAGGGTTTGAAAATACGACAGCCCCCTATGAAAATGCTTTATTATAAAGCACGTAATATATATATATATATATATATATATATATATATATATACATATATATATTAAGAGTTTGTTCGCAAAAACCGATAAGTCAATTTTTGAAGATTTTGAAGTACGGTCTCTGTCATAAAGTACAAAATAATACCTTTTAAATGATATATTGGTCACTACATAATTATAAAGGTATACATTTTTTAAGTTATGGTCAAAAGAAGCAAAATTTTTCTTATTATTCTCTTTATTTTTCTTGACCTTTAATCGCAAATATCTCCATTTGGCAAATATATGGACTTATCGTTTTTTGCGAACAAACTCTTCATATATACAGTTTTATATATATTATGATTATGTTTTTATGTAGCAGTTATTGATTGTAGAAAGCAGACACACAGATCCCCCCATATGAGCCTATACCGGGTGTCCCAAAAAAAGCGGAACGGTGGATTTTCAGTACCTTGCGTTCTAAAAGTGATATATTTGCTGACATCATTAGAAAGAGCATCTTCCGCAGAAGACCATGACACCAAAATCATTAAATTTGGTTGAGCACTTTTTATTCTACGCCAATTTCTATAAATGCAGTCATTTTGAATTTTTTGCGACTTATGAGATAATAATTTGGGTGCGACACGCGTTCCATACGGTGAATTGTGTAAGCTCGTTGATCCATGTCAACAAAAGATAACGCTTTCATATTGGGAGCGCGCGCGCGCACACACACACACACACACACACACACTGTTTTTTCCTGGCCCGTGCCCAGTGTGAAAGCTGTATCTTTTGTTGACATGGATCACCGAGCTTACACAATATTCACCGTATGGATCGCGTGTCGCACTCAAATCATTATCTCATAAGTCGCAAAAATCCGGCGAAATTTGACAATGACTGCATTTTCAGAAATTGGCGTGGAATAAAAAATACTGAACCAAATTAAATGATTTTGGTATCATAGTCTTTTGCGGAAGATGCTCTTTCTAATGATGTGAAGAGATATATAACTTTTAGACCGCAAGGTACTGAAAATCCACCGTTCCGCTTTTTTTGGGACACCCGGTATAGACCACACTTTACCCATCAATATGCTAAGTGACCACGACCAGCATAAAATTAGCGATATTTAGACAGCAAACCCTATATATTTCTGAGTGAAAACACATACCCACACACATACATTTACGCACACACACACACACACACGCACGCACCTCCTTCTTTACATTGTATGTAGGCCCTTTGTATATTATTCATGTTTACACAAATATCTACATATAGTCTGTAAAATATTGTATGACATTATACACATACATACATTATACAGGTATAAACGTATATAAATATGATCTTCATATATACATATAAATACATAAATATATGATATATATAAATACATCTTCATATAGACTGTAAATTATTGTTTGACATTATACACATACATACATTATACAGGTATAAACGTATATAAATATGATCTTCATGTATACATATAAATACATAAATATATGATATATATATATAAATATGATATATATATATATATGTGAGTACAAACATGCTGTCTCTTTCACATGCACACACATGCACACACACACATGCACACACACACACACACACACACACACAAAGAAGTAAGACGAGTGTTCTGTGATTTTTCTTCTTCTTCTTACCTTTCCAAAGGTAGCGGCGCATGCAGGTTCCAGGGACTCCTTGCGACAGAAGTCCAGATAGTGTGAGTATAGGATGCACCGGGGTAAGCATACTCCTTCGCAAATGCAGTAATTTTCATCCAACCTGTGGTGCAGAAAAAAAGTGCATTTCATCACTATTCATGTTAAATCAACTAATAATGGAATGTATTAAGTGAAAAGCAATGTCATTAGCATAATCTGTAGTTTGAGATCATTCAATTTCATCGTACATGGGTATTTGCAATCTGCTTATCGCAGTTGGAATGTTCATATTAAATCATTTGAATTCATCATCATATTTCTCAATAAAAATGCATCAAATGTAATAAAGTAAAATGATGCATTACATCCAACTAGGAAGCAGATTAGAACAATGCAAACATATACCACGTGGTGGTCAATCTATGAAAGTTGAAATCTAAGTATAAATGGTATAGAAATATAATAGAACCTACTTATAAAAGCAAGCTTCTTCAGTAAAGTATTCACAACACTTGTGAAGTTTGGGAGCGGGTCATGCTTTCTGAATATTTCCTTTTCTTCTTTTTTTTTTTGTCTGCTCAAAGCGTTAGCACCACGTGCCATTACAAATCTATTCCATATCATAGGTAGCATGAAACTTTCATACTTTGAATACGAACCGCACACGAAATTGCATATGTATATCTTATATATACTTATCGTCTGTACAATATGTATTTGTTACAAAATGATAAACAATAATTTTTGTATTTAAACTTCTGGTTTGTATTTTATTACAACTGTTGTTGGATGGAAATGGATGACAACTGAAGTAAATTAAAATGAGCAGAAATGTCACACAAATGCACGTAACAATCAATAATGATTAAAGGGATGGTACGGTACTGTTTCGGTTGAGATGGGGCTGCAGGTTTTCAACGTTTTTATGTTGATTTTTTTAGATTATGAGAAAGCTCTTATGAAGTAAGAAAGAACATATAATTCTAAGAGGAACCCAACTTTTATTTGACGAAAATTGGTTTTCAAATTGCTGAGATGTCCAAGCAGAGCAATCCTAATAAAAATTGGGACCCACCTTTTATTAGGATCGTTTTGTGTTGTTGGATATCTGAAGTCATTTCATAACCGATTTTCATCTAATAAACTTTGAATTCTTCTAGGAGTGTATGCTTTTTGACATTTCATACAGTGGTCTCTCAAATTCTCACACAAGTATCTCACAAAAAGTTAAAAGCTGAATCCTCACCTCAAACAATACTATACATCCCTTTAACTGGTAATCTAAAATACTCCAGTGAAATGTATCAGATCATTCGAAACGAAAAAAGAAAAGAAAAGCAGAATAATCTTTAATCCGAAAAGTGCGATGAATGTATTAATTTGCTTTGTATCTTTACAATACATAATCCGTTTAACTGAACAAAAAAGATTACTCCCGCAAAATGAAGATTTTGTTTATTCAAGAAACCGAAAGAGAAGTACAAAACTGAGGTGCACGCCACTCTTTCCGTCTATGTATATCGAATAGACAAACTCCTAGATCCGATCGTCTTTAATTACCACCGAGAGAAAAACCTCCCTCATGCTATGATTGTTATACAAGCAAAACTTAGTTTTCAAGGTTTTTCATCTCTTTCGCAGAATAATGGTTGTTAGTTTTCCTCACCATTGCAGAGTAAGAGCCGTCTGCTTCTTTTTATCTTTCACCATTTGCGCCACCGTCTTTTTAACGGCGGTCTTCGGCATCGGGCCATCCTTGACATAATCCGCTCCATCGACATCGTCGTCTTTCTTGGGACGTCCACCCTTTGTTTCATCGTCAAGATCATTCACACGGTCGTTGGCCAAGTCGTCTGCGATGTCGTCGTCGGAGAAAGAATCTTCAGACTCTGCCTCTACAAGAGAGCAAGGAATACAGAGGGTTTAGCTTCTGCTGCCTAAACAGTATTTCTTCAGTTGAGCTTTGGAAACGCTTTGAAAAGCTCTTTTTGATAACCTTATTATCTGTCAGCGTTCATTAAAAGATATACATATTCATATATTTTTATTATACAACCATAACATCCTATATGTAGGAAATCATTCTCTTTCTACAACAATTTCATTGTTGAGAGTTTGTTCTTTGCAATGGTAATGACTTGAAAGCATTTGTGACCTATGCAGAGCCCATTGTGTAATGTCTTACTAAACAAAAACAGCAATAGCACATAATTGTTACTCAACTAGAAGGTTTCAAGTTTGGGAAAGTGTGATTTGTGCAATATGTTCACGTGGTATTTCAGCAGAAAACTAACTGCAACCTCAATGACATAACGCAGAAGAATACTTATTCGAGACACAACTTAGCTCCACGCAAGAAATGGAAGACCGGAGACCCCTACTTTGAACGTGACGTTGTTTTAAAGGCACAAAAAAAGAAGGTTAATCTTGATATTATGCTACCTTGTATAAGATTTTAAAAAGTACTAAGGCATATAGATCAGTGAAAAATTTTTGCAAAAATTAGATAAGACATAACTGTAAAAAATTATCTGAACAAGACAAAACATTTCTGTGTGTGACGAACGCGTTGAACAGCTGCACGTGTCGAGCGTTTGGTTTGCACACAAAAGTCATGCACCAATTTCAATTTTTCTCCCAAGAAAAATTTTCTTCAGACCAGTTCTTTGTATCTTATAAGACTAACGCGTTTTTGCGCATCCTCCTCAGTAGGTCAGTGCAGTCTTTGCCCATACATTTGAAAAAAAAAGAAGAAAATTAGCCATACAAAATGAGAGCTACACGGCACCTTCAATACAAAGAGTTGTCATTTTGCATTAAGTTTCAAAACTTACAGCTTCTTTTACGCTGTTATCTAAAGAATTCCAAAATTTAGGGCTGGAAAAAGATAATCTTGATTTTTTTTTCAAATTATTGTAGACAGAGGCAAGTGAATGTCACTGGATTACAGCGTAAAGGGTATGGCTGCACGTTAAAGTAAACATAGATTCAAACAAAAGGTGGAGGGTTTTTTGGTAAGGCCCTATATACATTTTCTTAAATGCAAACGATACAATTCACTAATCTTATAAGTATTATTTTAATAAAACATATGCGTATCACTTTCAAGGGGTAACTCCGATATTATGTATGATGCTGCATATGTTATCATCGTATGTGCAGCTTGGGTTAAAGGTTTCATTTAAGGTGTTTTCCGTTTTAAGCAATACAAAAAACAAAAAAACAAAGAGTAAACCAGTTTTCCACCCAAAGTCGAGCATACATTCTTCATCTCCTATTAGCACACAGAGAAAAAGAAAATCAGCCAATATAAAGTGCAGTTTCATGAAAAATTTGACTGGATGAAATAGGAACAAAAAAAAAGTTCCAGGTGATATACTGGTACACCGCTTTGGTTAAGGGTTAACGTGCCACGTAAGATATTGTGGGTGCATATTCTTAATAACATCTGCCTCCCCCTTGATGGACCTGCAGCTACAAGATGCTCACTTAATTAAACCCCCTTCTCTTGTTTCTTTGTTCTAGGGTAATGAGTTTGATCTTTTAAAGGGTTATCTAACAAGTTTACCGTAGAGTATCATTAGGGATCGTCATTAGGAAGGGTTTGTGGACGGAGCGGTGAGTCATTGCACGCCGCAATTCAAAACATCTTGCGGTATCGCGTGGACTTGACATGATACGATGTAAATAGCTGCTGGTGAACCATATGGGAGAAAGTTTTGAAATCAAGGAAGTCTTGAATGAATGAAAAATAAAATAAACGAAGGCAGAGTAAAGCTGTGAGCATTCCTTGGGCACCCTAATCACCCCATCTTGATGAGTGGCTTTACATTTCAGAAATTAATTGCCAAGTCTATCCACGAAAGCAGAAATAAACGTGGTAAAAAGAAAAAAAAAACTTTTAAAATTATTTCTAGGAATCCGAGAAAATCAACCGACATTATTCTGTTATACGCTAATACTGCATAATATCGTGGCATTCTTCTCTACTTGCTGGCAGCTTCGTATGATGGACTCCTTCTCCACGCGAAACATTGACATTTTTACCTCTGCCATTTTTACCTGGCACCTCAAGAACATAGCTTCGAATGATTCCCTTCTTGCTCCAATTTCAGGATGTTTCATGCACTCAAAAATTGTGTTAGATAATGTAATAATAAGGGAAATTACGAATAACTGAAAAATCTTATTGGTGTAACAAATGCCCATTATGCACATCAAGCAACAAGAGAAGTCTGTTCATAGCTTATTCAAGTCTTTATCTATCAACTGTCTATAGTGCATAATAAAAAGATATCATTTTACTACCTATAAACAAACACTGTCTCCAGCATGAGGAAACAGACCGGATTGCCTTGCGTTCCCGACCTCGTAACAGGCTACTTGTTTAACATCATACCCCTTAAAACTTTTTGAAGTCTAATCTCTATCAACGATGGCAGTGTTAACACCAATTGAACCGTTTAAAACGGATGATATCAACTTTGGATTTAATGGCAAAATATTACCATTTTTAGTGTTTATTATTTTTGTTAACAAGTGTAATCGGATTTCAGGGCTGGAGTTTAATTTCCTTTTTTGAATCTACTGATGAACTAAAAGTGCAAGGTTACTTATGGCAAAATTTGACAAACGTAACTAGAATCACTTAATGAAAAACAGCATAAATCTTATACTGATTTTTTTTTTTTTTACATTTGAATTTTAATTTACTTTCATTCAAATTTTATCAATTAAACTTTGGTAGGACTCAGATTTTAAAAGTCTTGCGCTATTTTCTTTTAACACATACTGCGACATGATATGATTCCCCTTTTATTTTATGAATAATCAAGAATGTTTTATCAAATATATGCAATTATTTACAAGTGAAACGCATTTTGATAAGTAATAACAAAAAGTGTGTAAATTATTCGAATTTCAAAAAAAGCTCACTTAAACTATTGGTTGTGAGTAACAGTGGTAAAGCAAGCAATGAATCATAATTGATAAAAGCTGGTAACCAAAACAATTTTACACTTTTGAGGCTAAGTTCGAACTCTAAAGTATAATTATTCCTCTCAAAGTCTCTTAAGTTTGGCAATAGGCACTTTATTCGATGAAAGATCATTGAAAGTTGTGTATATCTTCTTCATGTCTTAATTACATAATTCTCCTTTTTGTAACTAACAGAGTAATGGTAGCAATCGACGGGAAAAATCTATCTTTAGGTTATTATCCAAATCACTGTTGTTTACATCCTAAGATCACTACCCCGCCGCCCCCCCCCCCTACCATATTGATGATCATAAAATTCCGGACAAACTACGTCAACCAATCAGGCAATGCTCTATAAGTTGCAGTACAGTCAATATATCTTCGGAAGCTACATCTATGATTGATTTTAGAAAATGTTTCATTGTTTCAATGAAAGAAAACAAAGGTATGCCCTGATCTTAATGATCGTGATCATGATGATCTCAGAAACTTTAACCGGTAGTTGGCATGGAACATTTACATTGATGAATGTCGCGTTAAAATCGCAAGCTGATAAGAGTATACAATTTCGTCCAGTTGTTTTTGTCGCAATGGATTAAAATTTTTCCTACATCGACGTAAATAACCACTGAATAAATCAGCTTTTAAGAAGTATAGCCATGACATAAGAAATCATGGGCATTTTATTCGGGCAAGATTCGAACCTACGACCTGCTGATCTCCGGACAGGCATCTTATCCACTAGACCACCGCGTTTCCTCCCTACACTGCTTGTTCTAATGTCGATATTACAAGGATTAGATTCAGCATTTCTGCAGCTGTCGGGCGAGAGCTGGGTGATCTAGTGGATAAGGCGCCTGTCTGGAAATCAGGAGATCGTAAGTTCGAATCCTGTTCGAGTACGTACGCCCATGATTCCTTTGTCGCGGAGGCTAAAAACAATGATCAGTTCAGTGCTTATTTACGTCGATGTATGTAGTTGTGATAAGAGTATAATATACAGTTTTGACACTGAATCATTCTTAGAATTGTTGCTATATTTTCTCTGTACTCTACGTTTTGATGCGAGATGAGACACGCTGACACAATCTGTTGTGTCCTGCACATCTACTATTCGCAAAAAAAAACTTCAAAACGGAGAAGAATATAATCTGACATTAAACTATGTATTAACGAATTAATCTTAAAAGTGCAACTGAATATGCAATTCTTTTCAATAAGGCACTTCCATCTAGCTACGAGATGTCTCAACGAGAAGAGATTTTCTCTCCGAAAATAAAAAAAAACTTTTCTCTTTACCTAAGATTAAGAAAAAAAAAGGAGTACTAGTACCTGATTTAGCTGAATATGGTACAAACAGCTAAATTTTTACAATGGTTTGCCTAGATGGCATTTGACAGTCCAGAAAACATGACAATTTCACAAAAAGAGAATGGAAATGCCTATGCCTACAAAAAGACGGAAAAACTGTTTTGCCAGTCATTGCTATTCCTACCTGCCTCACAAGAGCACCACATTTTCCTTTTTATTACGCAAATGTTTCTGACAAATGGACGTATAGCAATGGATGGTAAGACGCAAAACTGTGTATTGTTCAATTCCCGTTTTTACAGGAGGATAATGTCCCAGCTGATGTTTGAATAAATGTGTTGAAGAGGACTTGTTTTAGAGGTAGGGCTTAACAGGGTGCAGGAAAAATGATGAATAATGTTTAAATATATATCATGCATACCTTCATAAAGTATTGACTGAGTTTGTTATCTATTTACAGACCAAAAGGCATCCATAGAGGTCAGCATACATTTGGTTTCTTCAGGTTTTGGAAAGTCAGGGTCATTGGTGACAGACTTCCAGTTCACCTCTGACAGTGTTGAAACACAGTAAATTTGACAGTTGGCAACTCACCGCTGTTATGTCTCGAGCCCAGCTTCTGGAGTTTCTTGGCTGGTAGCTCACAGTCCCCAGCAAGCTTTATCACACTCAAGGCACGCTTCCCTGCCATTGTCGTCCCCCGGCGCCGTCCCCGAGACCTAATGCTCACCGTCCGCTTCGGAGAGATCCGCATGCACCTCCAGCGGGAAAGAGCCGGATCGTGCGATGAAGAACGAGACTTTTAACGACGCAAACTGTTAGAAGGGGGAAGGAGAACAAACACATAGAATGGTCAATCATTAGCCATAATTGCCATCCTGCCTCTTAATATGAAGATCTCGACAAGGTAGTTCACGGCTTTAAGAGAGACGCCAGAAGAGAACAGGAGAGAGGGAGAGAGGGATGAGGGGGGAGGGATAGAAAATACACACATACACACACTTTATTCCCAAGGTTACCGTATACAGTAGGACTGAATTAAAAAGGAAAATGTGGTAGAAGGTAAATACAGATGAGATACAAAGAATTATTTCACTTTCATTCACAAAACGTTCATACCAAGGTCTATTCTGAAGGGCAGTATAATAATACAATTCTGAATCATAGCCAAAAAAAAAAAATCTGTCGTCACCTTATTAGATTTGTATGACCGTTACGATGGATTATAGCAGTTTGAGGAGTGATTCGTTGGAGAAAATATTTCTCTTTTGTTCATTTGCTGTTTCAGGAACATCAAGAAATATCTCTTTTAAAGATTCCCTAAGACAGAATTTAATCAGTACAGCCAAGCTTAAGTGTTAGAATTTCACATTCTGTGTAACTTCCATCACCCGTAGGGAAATTGATTCTAATAGTCTGCCTACAAGAAGTCGAATGAAAATAACGTAATAAGGTTTAGAGGTTGCTATTACAATTGCATTGAGACCTCCGCTACCTGTAATGTTAAAGATTAGAAAGTATTTTGTGAAATCAGAAGAAATACTGCAGAATTATTAACCCAAGGAATTTGGCCATTTTGTACTAAGTTGTTTGGTTATTACAAGAGTATGTACTTGGGTATAATTCTTTAAGGAATTAAAGAGCACCTGGAAAGACATGGAACATTTTCCTTACTAAACAGCGCCGACATGATAATGAATATATGGGACTGAATATCTTTATACTAATATTTCCAAAGGGAAGACACACTTTCAGAAAGAGATAAACCGCTTGGCTTAGAACACAGCCCAAAGTAGAATTTGTCACCTGCACAGTTAAATGGTGAGTCATCATGACGTCATCACAAACTGCTAAGAACATGAACTATGAACGTTAAAGAGTGTCAAGATCTGTTATCTCTAATTAGAAGCAATGTACATTCAATTGCCATTGTCATAAATGATAACTTGCAATTGTTGTTACAATTTAAAAAGAGGCCGACAATAAAGGGGAATAAAGGCTACCCCCTACAACCCACCCCACGCGCGCACACACACATGTAATGTCTTGAGGCAATGACAATGCTCATGTGCTGAAAGTTTCTTAGACAAAAAAAAAAAACTGCAATATTTTTTAGATAGCCCCAGGACATTGGTTCCTAAAAACCTGAATTCCACAGCAATGATAATGCATGTCATAATGTTTTGCACCATGCCCCTCAACCTTTCTAGGCGACTGGAGGAGGTTATTTTGTCCCCTTTTTGCATTACAATAGCCATTTCATAGATGTAATTCAACAAGGGTGAAAGGAGACAGCAGAAAAAAAATGGTAAATGGTTGATATAGCGGAAATGTTAATTGATTTTATTCAGCTCTAAACGTCCATCGCTTCTTAAGGGTCTCGTGTGCGTGATCCATCATGACACTTTAGAGAGCGTCTACAGGGTGTCTAGAAAGTAGGAAACTTTTCTCCTGATCCTTCCCAGACTCCTGAGATTATATCACAACCACAGTATTATTCTTTGACGTTTACCGATTTGTTACTCCGAAGTTGGAAAAGGAGGTCTTTATATATTGTACCTGTTCATTATCTTTGGGTTGCTGTGATAATCATCTGCATTGAAATTATTTTCACGACTCCAGGACAGTGCTTACTCGGATTGAGAGATTTTTTTCGTAGGCCTACATTAGAAATTAGAAAAAAAAAATGAAAGAAAACCCCTTTGTAGCTGCCAGATATCACACGACTTTGAAACATGAAACCTGGTCTAAAAAAAGAAAAAAAAAAAGAACCCTAAAAATATAGACATGAATGTGACGCTTTGATGGAACTGAGAGTGAAGGAGCTCAATATCCATGGCGTACATTTCTTAAATATGATCAAGTTATAATCTTAATTTTATGCAGGCAGGACATACTGCGGTATAATTTTCGTATTATACAATTGAGTGCTAATATAGGATGTCCTGTATATTTCTGTCTGTGTTTAACGACTGCTTTCAAGGAAATAGAAATATTCAATAGCACGTATCACGAATCACTTCAACTTTCCAAAGAAAACAAGACATAAAAAAAATATCAACAATGGGTGAGCATGAATTAATCTACATTTGTACTCTTTCATCTGAAACCCCAGCAGTTGATAATTTTTCTTTAATCTTTATATTTTTGAGATACTGAATTGGTTGAAACTTCTTCTGGAGCACCTTGAGTTGTAAGGCGAGCACGAGCATTTGTGCGGGCAATAATGCCCGATGTGTCGGTCTCCGGGTCGTTAATCATTACATCGATGGCAACATCTGAGTTTATGAGATTATGGTCTCACGTCGTTTGAACATCCGTACATCCCACCGCGCATACTGTCGTTTCCAACACTATTGAACACATCTCTGTGATGTACCACGAATGATCATTTCGGGTCAGTCTCTCCCATTAAACTTTTAGATCTCATTTCATGACCGACCAAGAAAATGAAAGATACAAAGTATGAACAAAAAAAAAATACAGGGAACGTCAATGCTTATAATTATGCATTTCTCTCTTATAGTAACATAATAATAATTATCTTTATTATGTGAAAACATTTTCAAAATGAATACATAATATATTGGACAATTTGTATAATCGTAACATACAGTGCAATCCCGTTATGACGAACACAGTTATAACGAAATTCCGGGTGGAACAAAGTAAGAATTTACGCCGCAACATTATCCGCTCTATGTTTTTTTATTGTTTATGTTGTGCGGTTAGAACGAAATTTCGATATAACGAAAGGAAACTGCCGGTCCCGAGGACTTCGTTGTAACGGGGATCCACTGTACTGTACAAAAGTCATGAAAATGACATGGAATGCAAAATGGATACGAACTTACCATGAGCTCCATTTAATACAGGATTTCAAGATGACGAGCAAAACTGCCAGTGGCTAACGTTATAACACAAGTGGATATACTGTAGAACGCTTTGAAATTATCTTCAATATGTCGTACTTGCTCATTACATTTTATTATGTGTAATATAACTACACACACATATTTGTTTATATATGCATAAGCATAGATAGAATTCATTCGACTTGAGGTGAAATTACTGAAGTATGTATTGCTTTAAGTGCTAGTGATAATCTTCTTAGCATTAATGCCATTTTACAGCTAATGATTACACTTCTGGTATCGTTCACGTTTTGTCTTCATCAAATCTTCATCATAGAGAATCTTTTATTATTTTCACCCCGAGTTTTAGCATATCTGTAGGTCTCCACTTCGATATTATTTCAACAGAGCGACTGGAATCTTTCTAAAATACCTTCAATCTGCTTTTACTGTGAAACATACAGGAATAGATTACTCAAGATACAGGTAAAATGACAAAGAAAACTGAAACAACGAAATATCTCTGGTTATTTACACTTAAGGTAACATACACTGCTTTTTCCCTGTAAGGGTAGACAGCAAGTTCAAATAAACTCGGTATTTTTTTTTCTATCATTGAGTCAACACAACGATAAGTATGATTGAACGTTGGGAGGTCAGTTATGACACTACTCTCATGTACCAAAATACCGCTCCACAAGCTGAAGTTTTCAATGGGTGAGACATGTGTATATTATGTGAGTGTGCAGTTACATGTTAAGAGAGGAGCGTGGTTTACGTGTGTGTATACACGCTTTCGGATGAGTCAGACTTTAAGAAAATAAAAAAGCAGGGCTTACATTCGTAACGATTGGAACATTTAAAGAATGCAATGGAACTGCTAATTCACAGTCATACAGGGCTTGTCATTCGGCTATTGACCGAAATATACACCTATTTTCAAGAGGATGAAAAAAAAAAAATGAATCGGCACGTCACCTTTAGGTTACATACACTTCTCTCAACTTATTTCTTCTTCACCTCTGCAGAAAGTCGAGTATAAGCAGGTGCATAAGATTTCATTCTGAATATGGAAAGTATACCTTAATCAATGTCGTTGACACATATCCACACTCAGCAAACAGACCATTCATAATTACCGCTACACAAGTCATCAACGTGTATAGGGTTTGCCATCTCTTGCTTTCAAGGAAAAGGCCTTCGTTCTACGCATCTGTATCAAACGGTGTAACATCAGAATTTAACATGGGCTGTTTTTCTTCTACCCGATATCTGTTGTGGGTTTTTATGATCGGTACAAACTGTTACTTCACCTACTGATTTAAGAAACAATTTTTATACCGAAACATCTAAATACAAAATGTGGTTTGGTTGTGAAGGATGACAAAATAGAATTTCAGTGCCGCGTAGCTCCAATGAACAAGATGAAGAAGTTGAAAGTAGCTGTTACAATTAAAAGGAAAATATTCTGGATTGATGAAAAATGTAAGCGAAAATATAGGTGAAAAAAGACTTCGGTTTTTTTTTTTTAATAGCCATTTTGTGGACCAACACAGGTTGGAAGAGTCATACCAATACATGAGATTGAGGTCAATAACAGTAAATTATGTAGTGTAGATTTATAACGTACATTGTCTATTTTTGTGTCTTTAAAGAAGAAATCGCTTCATCTTCACACTTATTGGAAATACGTGCCTTGTGTGGTAAACATGCTTAACTGTACTAGAACGAGAAAGGAAGGGATAATTATTCAAACACACATACAAAATAAAGCCAAACAATAAATTCCGCCATTTTTGTACTTCATAGCAGTAGGCCGTTAGGAAGACAAATTTTGCCGCTTCACGAAATTTTACCTTTTTTTCGCAGTGACCTTTAGTGTAATGTAAACTACTCCTTACATGTATAACACGGATACTTTTTGCTAGATGTAGAAAAGTACAGCGATAAGAACATATTATGCCTCTTGCACTATTCGAGTACAGCGTTGTCTCTCTCTCTCTGTCTCTCTATCTTTCCCAACCATCTACGCACTCAAGAGCATATAATATAATTTGTTTGTAAGTAGTCACCTCAAATGAAAATTAGCAACAAAACACAACAAGTAGAAAAGGAAGTATGAATGCTAACCTCTTGGATCTGATGAGCAGTTTCCAATCCTCAGAGTCTTTCAATATGAGAACACACGGTTTCTTGAAGCTCCCGCTCGAAAAACTAGTTTACCAAACGCGGTTGTCGCAGATTTCCAGCCCCAATGTATGCCATTTGTGGTAGACGATCACACCGGGGTACAAACACGTCAATAACCCCCCTGACTTCTGAGTACCAAGTCGAGGTTACAAACGCTATTTGACGATACAGCGGCGGCCTCTTCAGATATTCTTTTTCCCCCATGACCAATTATAACCAAATGTTTGCTAAACTCTGGCATTACTTTTGCGCATGCGCTCCCATGTAAGAGAAGAGCGTGGGCGTGGCGACAAACACAGATATTTTGGTTCTGTAAACGTCTGAATGTCTGGCGTGCTCTGTAATCATTGAGAACAGATTTGACATAAGATATGGATGATAATATGTATGAAGAATAGCTTTTCAAAAGGTAATAAATCTATTTTTCATCAAATTGAACTTTGTGACAGAAATATACTCATGTTAAGTAGTCCATTACAGTAAACCCTTCAAAGGACTGACATTCTTGTGAGAAAATGGAGATATCAAGTGGCAAAATTGGAGAAATCATGCTGATGGAAAATGAATTTTGTTCCAAAAGGTACTAATTCCATTTCTGTTTTGCTTCAAAAGGTGTTAAATCCAGCGAGATCCACTCAGAAACCAATGTGCACGTTTGAATGCACTTTGACCCCCTGAGTAATGCCAAGCTAGGGCTTTTTTGCCTGAATTTTTTACTTGAATGTTCATTTTTTGTACACGATCAATGGGAAATTGTGAGGTTATGACATGGTCAGCTCACTCATTTGCATATAATTCATATCCAATCCACCGTACAAGAACTGTTTTGCAAAAATTAGCAATACTTCAAAATTTCATAACATCCTTATTTTTCATCCGATTTCAGTCAATTTTTTTACCGTTGAACTCGAAGGATTTTACTCTTTTTTATCAGACTGACTTACTTTGGGACTGGCTAATTTAAGCGAGGCACCACTGGAAAGGTATCTGATGATGGACTTCATTCGTTACTTCGCACTTCGTCCGTTTTGGGATTAAACTCTTTACTTACAAGCATCTGATCACACACCCACCTTCCCTTTAATCAAGCTTTTCGCCTGTCATATCCTTCATCATTAAACGCACACATACACACACACACACACACACACACACACACACACATATATACAATAATTTATTATATTATAATATTATAATATATTTACGTTATGTGTCTGTGTATATGAATATGGTATATATGAAGTGTTTGTTCGCAAAAACCGATAAGTCCATTTTTGAAGATTTTCAAGTACGGTGTCTGTCATAAATTACTAAATAACACCTTTTAAATGATATATTGGTCACTACATATAAAGGTATATACATTTTTGAAGTTATGGTTAAAAGAAGCAAACATTTTCTTATTATTCTCTTTATTTTTCTTGACCTTTAATCGCAAAATATCTCCATTTGACAAATATGGACTTATCGGTTTTCGCAAACAAACTCTTCATATATATATATATATATACATATATATATATATATATATATGCAAACATATTCTGTTTATGAAAGCTGAAGAAGAATGATGACAATTTCAGTTTTATCGGCAGTCTTTTCTTTTTCTCACCCAAATAGTCTTTCCGGTTACCTAAACGAATCACTTCCGGTTTACGGAAGTGCACCCTGAATCGCTCAAGAGGATATTGGCCCGTTGCCTATATTGAAGCCTGTACACCTATTAGAACCCATGACACAAGAGCTAAACAATAGCTAGTTGACAAGCGAATCTATTTCAGGCAGTCATTTGGATACAACACGGATGGCAACTGCGGCAGCACATAAGAGCATACTACAGTAAGTCGTCTTGTCATCCTTTTCTCCCAATTCTTTGTCATATTGAAAACTCAGATACTTACTGGAAAGAATTCAGGAAGATCGCTATGACTGATTATTGTAGGTTGATGCTCACAATATCTTTACTCGTGTAATGGTGACAAATTGTCAGATGGTTCGACTGGTGAGAGTCTTAAAAAAATTGCTTGTAGCTACAGTGTGCAACCGATAACACACAATGATTTACTATGTATACAGCAAATGATTAGTTTATAGCCAGGACATGGGTTTCACCGACTTTCGATAAAATGTGATATTTTTTGCTCAGAAAGTATTTTTCTGCTCTGTTTTCACCCCACAGCCTACTATAATATATTCTTATTTGCAGTTTGCCTGTAGTGACTTGATTTATATACTTGTTAAACTTTGCAGACTTATTTCTACAATATACGTTCGTTGAGAAAATGTAATCATGCTGTCGCTGTTGAGATATCTGACCTGATACCAGTGTACTAGTAGGCCTAAACCATTTCCGAAGTGTTCGTTCATCACTGCATATGAAAAGCCGTTGAAATTTTATAATGCTGAATCGGGTCATTCGCAGAATGTCGTTTTCTGAAGCACTGAATGGTTTCAAACCGCATTTTTCTTTAGTTCCGTGTGACACAATACAAACGACAACGAGAGGATCATGTAGCTGAGCATGATATTTCATGTCATATGCGCAATACCAATATGGGAAGCCGACACTCTCAATCTTGTTTATAACAACAATTGGATCTCATTTGACTGAGACCATGTCAATCAAAATAACATTGGACAACTGTTGACCCAGTGTATGTCAAAATGAAATATGGAATGTATGATACGGTGATGACACAACAATTACGACTAATGGGGATGATCATGTAATTAGCCAAACACTCTTTATATTCATGACTTTTCAAACTTATGCCTCAAAACTGCTATGAGTTCTCCTATGGAGACATTAATCTTTTATAAGCATCGTGGAGACATCATTCTTATCGTAATTATCGATTGCCATGGAAATAATTATAACTTATTATGAGCTCCCACGTAGAGACATCCATTGAGAGCTACCTCGTGAAGACTTTGGATAGGCATAATACTGTATATGTAATAGTAATTATGTAATGATGTTTGATGTTTAATGATAATGAATAACATTTATATAGCGCTTAATACAGATGTGTCTAAGCGCATTAGAAAGTTTATGATATCGACTGATTTGATGTCAGTATTGCCTTGGAGCAAATTAGTTCTTAACTCCCTTAATAGAACCCATGTTTTCGTAAACACAACAGCAACAAACGGCAATGTCTTTGAAAACGTCATGTTCAGGTTAGCATGAGTACTGTTACGGAAACTCTCTTCAGTATTATCAAGAAACCTAAATTTAAACGTGTGTATTATAGAGGAAGGGAAAAAGATACATACCGCTTTCAGTAACTCATGCATTTTTGGCCCGCTCCTGGTCCGAGTTAAATTAACCTGCGCCAAGCATTAAAAATTGCGTTCAGTACTAGAGCAGAGCTGGGCTACTTTTACGATGACCCATTCATAAACTCAGTCACGTAAGGGATAATACTGTCATGGTAACTGAACACCTCATGGACAGAGCGGAAGTGCATTTTCGTGCGATATTTGATGTGCGTGCAGCGCGCTTATGAGCTGAGCAGCGTAAGCTGTGACCTTTGACCGTGAAAGGAATTTTGGCCCGCGCCTGGCGCTGCTATCGTTCATAAACTCTTCGATCAGCGCTAGGTCCGCGCCAGGCCCGCGCCTGGTCCGCGCCTGGTGCTAGCTGCAGCAGCGCCGAAATAGTCAGCACCTGGCGCGGGCCACTTTGGCCCCCACCCATTCATAAACTCAAAATTTTCGACGTGGTCCGCTCCTGGTCCGAGCCAAGAGGGTTACTGAAAGGGGTTAGAACAGACAGGTAGGGGAAGAGAGAGAGAGAGAGAGAGAGAGAAGGACGGGGGGGGGGGGGGGGGGAGGAGGGAAAGGGAGTTTACTGGGTGTGGCAAATTAACATTGCCCCTTGTTCTCCTTGTCCTCTAAATGTGCCCCCTCCCCCTCCCCCTCCCCCACCCTCCCCCACACGTACGCACACACATACACAAACACATACACACCACACAAAAGTCCGTGACTCCTTGAACCATCTTGATTTTTTTTTAGATTGTTTTGCATGGGTCATTCATATTCAAATCGTCTTATTTCCATTTCCAGCCATACCTTGAGACATCAAAAAGAATTACATCTTACATCATCACAGTCCTGATTCAAGATGGCATCTGGTTTCGGGGACGTAGAGGACGCTCTCCAAGGTGATGGCTGCGAAGGAGACTTGAATGATGTTCTCGATGTGAATATAAAAGAGCAGAACTCTTGCCAAGAAAGGTGTAACGAAGGCGTAGAGGGCGCTACACTGCCGACAAAGAAATCACGTGCAAAATTGTGGTGCGAGAAGCACGAGACAGCCATGGAATTCTTTTGTCATTCCCATGATGTAGGCGTTTGCAATTCGTGTATAACAGCGCGCCACCAGCAACCGTGCTCTGTAATGGACCTTGATGACGTCATAATGGAGAGGAAGGAAAAATTGACCAGCCTGTCTAATCAGACGACAGACGGGATAGTTTCGTGGCGGAAGCACGCCGATCACATCACTGAAAGCATTTTCGACGCTGAGAAACATTTCGAGTCCGTAGGCGACGAAGTGAAACTTTTCGTCAAAGACTTCTTACAAAAAGATCGCGAAACTGTACGGAAAGAGGAGCAGGATTTGATTCGGGAGGCGGATGACGAGATTCGAAGGATTAAAGAAAAGCTGGATCTGCGACTTAAGAGCCACGGTGATCTTGCAAAGAGAAGGCACGAATTAGTCCAACAAAAGTCGAGTGAATTGTTGGATTCGCTTAAAGAACTGCAAGACAAATCAGTCGTCAAGTTAGACGCTCTTCTACACGAGGCGCAAGATACACTGCTCTTTACAGAGGAGGCGCTTCACCAATCAGAAGACTTGATGCTTGATAATGAGAAACTTTTAAACGATGGGCAGAAGCTCATGACGTCACTGATTGACTTTCAAGGAAAACGCGCATCGAAGGACACGATCGACAGTATAGCGCGCACTGTAGAAACGGTTCGTTTTCTAAAAAGTAATGGAGACAATATTCATGATAGCAGAATCGATTGGGGCCTTTGGGAATTGATCGATACCATAGTGATACCTCAAGAGGTGAAGTTCCCTGGAATAGTCGGATACATCAATGAGGACGAGGTGGTTATTTCAGATCTTGCTAATGCAGGTACATACGTCACTGACATGAGCACCAAAAAGACTGAGAAGGTGGTGGAGGGTGAAAATGGTGATTGTATAGTATCGTGCGTACTTTTGGATGACGAGAAGTTTGCTTGCGGAAAGTCGTGTCTAAAAGGCGCGTCAGCCGGCAGTAACAGACGCGTGAGCATCTACGACAAGCAGTGGCAGTTGGTGAAGGAACACGACCTGCCTAGTGAAACGACACAGAGCTTTGCCGGAGTGGATGTCGCAGTTCATCGAGGCGATCCTCGTGGGGTGATTCTCGTTGCCGAGTCCGGTCAGTCCACCATACACGTCCTAAATCACAGGGATGGAGAAGTCCTCGACACGATTACTAGTCAGGACAAGATCCGAATACGAGGAGTGCTTCCCACGGGGGATATAGTTGCTCATCGGGATATGTGGGACAACACGCTGTTAGTAGTGGACGGACGAGGCGAACACCGTGAAATCACACACAGCAAGACCATCCGAAATGTTGCAGTAGATCCCGTGACAAGCGCCCTCTACGTTTCTTGCTATGACAAGAGCAAGGAGCTGTGCGTGATCGACCAGATGTCGGTAGATGGCGGAGTCGTGAGAGGGGTCGCCTCTTTCGCTTTTTCGGAAGAGCTGAGCAAAACGAAAAGACGGGATCACATTTCAATATCTGACGTCATTCTGACACACAGCGGTAAACTGATTGCTTGTGATGCCAGGAATATTCTTGTTTTTCGGAAAGCATACTCCTTCTAAACTGTTTGCCTGTTTCTTAGAGATCCATGCTTCTGTTTCACGTCTGTTACAGTTTGTTTCAGGTCTCTTTCAATGTTCAGTATAAAAAGAAGTCTAATGTAATCATATCTTTTTAACGATTACAGCAAATAGAATTTCTCTGTGACATATCGTATTATGATGATTACATAAAGACGACTTACGCCAGAGAATGTGCCACCTGACTTGAGTGCATGTTATAATTATTACTGTGCATGTTCTTGTAACTACTTTCGCGCTGAACACTGCTGCAGTGCAGTCTGTCTGTATTTAGTAATTGCATTCACTTTTTATAATCGTCTTGTTCTTTCAATTACAGGGGGCTTTATATTTTTGCGACGCGGACTTCGTGATGAAAAAAAAAAGTCTATACAGTTACTGTGCATGTTCTTGTAACTACTTTCGCGCTGAACACTGCTGCAGTGCAGTCTGTCTGTATTTAGTAATTACATTCACTTTTTATAATCGTCTTGTTCTTTCAATTACAGGGAGCTTTATATTTTTGCGACGCGGACTTTGTGATGAAAAAAAAAGAAGCTGTTTGGCGCATTCACAAAAATCGCTTAGCAAAATCGATCTCGTAATTCTGACTTTACATTACGCGTTCTGGGCCAATTTTTGCGTCCGCTGAATTCACGACGCAGACTGGAGAGCTACTTGATGCACTGATCATAATCATGGGGCGCCATTTTATATTTTATAGGCTGCGTCCTCGCGTAACCTGAAGCTAATAGGGAACTTTCGCAAGCACGACGCGGCCGACAGGCGCTGTGCAAAAGTTGCTTTTGCCCATGCTCAAATCCGAAATACCTCCTGTCCTGGGGAAATCGAGAAGTGTTCTTGGCCAAAATAGCATTCTGTCCCGAAGTTGGGCACGATTAAGCAGCCAGTCAAACAGCGGTCTTGTTGTGCGTGTCGGTCATACACCACGCGATGGTTTAATTTTACACATCATCCGAAATCGCTACGTCTACGCCAACATACACAGAAAATCGAAACTGCTTAGATGTGGGGACGGGAGTCCGAGTGCAGAGACTGTCACAACTGATTGCTTCCGCGTCCTCACGGTCTTCCCGTCGTGCAGCGAAAATTCCCTATTTTGCAACACGACGCAGGCCATAGAGAGAGGAGAACGGCCAATGCAATCGTCGTCTTAAAAGTTAGCGTCGCAAAACTACAGCTTCCTAATGCCCCGTATCTATTATTTCCACAGGTCCCATTGCACATATATACCGGTACTTTTTCTAACATATAGATCTATTTGATTTTAACCTACTGTAGCTGATATTAGGGAGTTTTCGCAAGCACAACGCAGCCGGTATTTGAGCGTGCCGTCTGCAAAATTTCTTTCTGCGCATGATCAAATCCGAGAAACGTCCCGTCCTGAGGAAAACGAGTACGGTATGCGGCCAAAATAGCGTTCGGTCCCGATGCAGCTGGGCAGGAGTGAGCCAGGCAATCAGCGATCTTGTTCCCACGCCTCCGTCCTGACAGGAAAGCGAAACTGCTTAGATATGGGGACGGGAGTCCGAGTACGGAGACTGTCACAGCTGCTTGCTTCCGCGTATTCTCGGTCTTCCCGTCGTGTAGCGAAAACTCCCTAATATGCATAAGTAAAGGGGTTGGGGTGGCTTGCAAAATTAGTAGAAAAAAGTCTTTCAGGTTCCTGTGCCATTAGTAAGGACTGGTGTATTGCATAATATAATAACTATCGTCAAACATATAGAGCCCCATTATTGAAGTAGACAACAGAAAAAAAGAAGAAGAAGAAGAAGAAGAAGAAGAAAAAAAAAAACAGTGCCCAATCCCAACAGACTTATATTTGTATCATTATGATAATATGACCGCCGTCACCCACACATCGTCGTTGGTGTCGTGTTAAAGTCACGTGATATCATGACGTCACAAGTAAAAACCCAGATGTAAAATATTTCACCCATGAGTCATAGTAAGAGATTTACACTGAAAAAAATATTATACCAATGACGATAGAGCAATTAGTTAAACTAGCAATCAAGAAGAATTTAATTGGCTTTCAGGTTAATCAAATAAGTTGCTCCATTCTTAAAACTTTATACAGACCGATGTTGAATACCAATCCTTCATCCCTGATCATTAAGGGGTCTGAATATGAGTTACAAAATTATACATTGCGGTAACTACAACAACAGGTTTGTAGCGCCCTTTTAGCAGAAACCAGACAAAAGGAATATTTGAACAGTACAGTAAGGACTACGGTGCAATGACGTTCACGTCATGTGATCCCTCGCTAAGCGCAGCTTTTTTATTTTTTATTTTTGCACACGCTTATAAGTAATACCGTTTAAACCCAGTCGTATATATGCATGTGTGTTCTGTGGGATGCGCTTCCCCAATACTAGTATCTACCTTCTGCATGCACGTCTTGGAAGTGAAAATAGCGTTAGAGGGGTTACAGTTTAATTTTCTTGAAGGTTTTCCATCTTAACTAATGTTGTACGAAGGATATATATGTGGTGATAGTGAAGTATTTGCCAGTATGTAAAGTATGTAACGTTTTTAGAGTTTGCGTAGGATCTAATTTACGTCTGCGAATGTGTTCTGTTGCTAGAGTTTGTTGAATAAGGGACGTAAACAAGAGTGTATTGTTCCCAACAAATAGAGAATACTTATTCATACACTGTCTGTGCTAAGACATACGGAATGAAACACTTCCGGTCTTGACTGAAGTAACAGGGAGCTTTAGATGTGTTGGCGCGGACGTTTTAAGAAAAGCAGCTTTAGATTACGCCGAGACGCAACCTTTAAAAAATAAAATGGCGCCCCCATAGTGATCGGTGCATGGAGTAGCGTGCTCTCTACGTCGTGAATTTAGCGGACGTAACAATAACACAGAACGCGTAGTGAAAACTCAGACGACGCGAGCAGCAGCAGCTGATGAATATATCGACTTTGATACGCGATTGTGAGCATGCTCGTAACAGGTTTTTTTTTTCTTCTTCTCTGAACGTCGCCGTCGGGAAAATCCAAAGTTCCCTAATAATGAATTCATGCTCTTCAAGAAGAAGTTAACCCAGCATCGCGTCCTGTGCTAGCTCTATGACGACTATGGTGATCAAAAAGGGAAGGCCATACATATTGAAACGCTATAATATTACTGCTGGGTTACGTTCGCAATCACATGGCCTGCCCAATGCTGCCGACGCGACGTAATTGTGCAATTGTTCTATTTGAAATAAAGCATTTCTGTATGATATATTATCAGCATTTTTTTCTCATCAATGGAATGGAATTTTGGCTGAAAGATAAGGAAAGACATAAGAAATAGTTCCTAAATATTTTGTCGTATAAGAATAAAGAAGCATAATAAGAGTCGAAAGAGATTAAGAACGTTGATATCATGACACCGAGTTATATTGTGTAAGATGTATCCTAAACGTATCTTTAGCAATGTTTAAACCGATAATATTGAATGAAATGAAAAAAAAAAACACTAGTAGAGACATTCTAAGGATCTAAGGATTGTTGTTAATGAAATATGCGGCACTGTAAACGGTGTATGCAGTTTATACAGCAGTATTCCATAATAATATGTTCGTCAGTGGTACGTAGGAGTATACTTCAGAAATATCTCCTGAATTGCAAATATTACTAATACAGATCATGCTGTCATAAATATGGTTACAGCTCATTATTCCGAAGGTTCGTTGTTCCGAAGGCTCTTTACTCCTAAGATTCGTTATTCCGAAGAGTCATCGTTCCGAATTTCATTTTTCGGATTAACCAATCTTCGGAATAACGAACCTTCGGAATAACGCCACAAATTTTCAGATTAAAGAACCCTTTTTCATTTTCGGATTAACGAACCTCTAGGTAAAGGGAATTGCGTTTTGCGGATCAACGACCCTTCGGAATAACGACCCTTCGGAATAGCGAACCTTCGGAACAACGAAGAGCACCCATAATGATACAAAATGCGTGTCTTTTCACTTGTCTAATTTCTTTAGGCCAAATTTATTGCTTTTAATCCTATTTCTCCTGGTGTGTTGGATTGTTAATCAGATGCGCCAACAGACACATCGCCACAACAGACAGGGCTTGCATGTGCCTCATTGTGGAATGATGTTTGTGTGTTTTATATTGACACTGTATTCTTTGGAATACCCTTCCATCAATCAAGAGTAGTAAGATTTTAAGTCAATTTAAAAGGCTTCATAAAAAATGTATTTTGAGTAAATGTACCTAAACCTACATGTATAAATTATGCATTGATTCCGCCTCTGCCTCTTTTCTTCCCTTTTCATTGTATCTTCCGCCTTTGATTTATCATTTGAATTTTTCTGATTGTTGCTCAGTTGAGATGTAATGATTGTTTATATTGGATCATATCTAGCAAGCATCTTGTGTGCTTTTTTTGATCTCTCCTTTCAAAATGTTATGTTTTGAACTGGAAATAAATGAATGAAAAATTGTGATAATGTTTGTATATATTATACATATATAAACATACACACACATTCATATACATATAAATAGATAAATATATATATATATATATATGTACACACACATATATATATAATATATATATATATATATGTATATATATATACATATTGTTCATAAAGAGAAAAACATCATTTGGTGTCAGGTATGATTTCGTGCAACTTTTTGCAATTTATTTTCTGACTCCATTGCTTATCTCATATAAAGTATAATCATAGAGACTATACACTTGGAATGGTTGTTTCTTGTATACGTACAAGAACATAACAAGAGGTATTCCGTAATATATCAGTCAGGTACATAATATTATCATTATGAGTATTGGAATCTTTCCATTTCAAATCTTCATTATTTTTTCCCTCAAAACATCACCATAGAGTAACTTTTATAGTTTAATACAACAATGAAATAATCATGATAACTCATATTAACCCCCTAGTGATCGATTTGTGTTTAACTTCAAACTATACACAAGACATTTTAGGAATTGTTCAATGATACCATTAACCCAAAAATCAACTAAATTCTTGGACGCTGTTAAAATGACATGCATAACATTTGAATATATCGGTAAAGGGGTTTATTCATGCATGATCCAATTAAAATCAATGCATTTCACTCATTGTCTTGTTTACATCTGTGCAGAGGTCCCACATTACTAGCACTTATAAATATGAAACGTTTAATTTTGATATATGCAACTTTTGCTAGGCTGTAGCTCGTCATATATTTTCGTACTTGCTGTAGCCCTTCTGTTAGTTCCTTTTTGAGGAATATCTCATCTTAATATTGCCATGGGAACTATTATGTTTTTGTTGTTTCTTGTGTTTGTGATGTGATGTAATGTATTTTGTTAGGCAGCTCACCACAAGCTCTGTTTTTTTGAGGTTCTGCCTTCCTTGTACAATTTTATGTATGTGATTCACAACATGAAAAAAGATGGAAAATACATGTTTTACAAACTTAACTAACTTAACTTAAGATTATTCTAACCTTAGACTTCAACTGGATACATGCACTATAAAATTGAAAGAAATAAATAGTTTATTCAATTGAATCTACTTTAGGATATATATTCAATATGCCTTTAATGGATGGAATATGCCCGAATTTGCTGGAGATTACCAAAGTGATAGCAATATATATTCCAAAAAAAAAAATGAAATACGCAGTTCACAAACTAAATCCAAACACCTAATCAATTTCAAAAGTAGAAGAAATGCATGGTATATAAAAAAAATAAATTTCATTACTGATAGTGAACAGCACCCGTAATCAATCGTTATTGGTTTTAGGGGGGGGGGGAATTCTACTAATTAGGTTTCTGTGCAGGTAAATAAAGGCTACAAAACAACTTTCACAAAAAGTGAAAGTTATTACAACATTAATGGACCTTAGTATCAAACGCCTTTGATACTCGGTCCGTTGATCATTTAACTCTGCTCTATAAAATGTTAGATAATTAAGGTATACAAGACCCAGCTTACTCTTAGTTGAAGAGTTACGTTTTTGATAGGCAAAATGTTTTTGTACAAGGTAACGATTCACCCATTTCAGATATCTAACGTGCAGTCCCAAGGCTCAATGTTGCCCCCTACACGATGTAATGTATATAAATGGTGAAATAAACTAATCGTCCATTTTTAATTTCATTACATTTGCGGCTGACACTTCTCCTCTAATTTCCCGTAAGAATCGTAATAACTTTTTTTTTCAGATATTAAAATCGGAATTGTAAATAGAAAAGTCAATTCATCTTGGTTTAAATGCAACAGAATATCGCTGAATATTGGTAAAGCAAATTCCATACATTTTCAAATTACATACTCCAGTGTTCATCGGTCCACAATTTGATTAGGACATAAAGATTGATGGTGTATACTAAGATAAGAGGATTATGCTAATAATTGATAATCTATAAAGCTGGAAAGATAATATTTATGAAATTTTCATGATTAGCCAAAGGAACAGGCCTCTGTGTTGGGGTAAAACGTATTTTGCCTCCAAAATCCAATTCGGTTTTAACACTTTATAGTCCTTTACTATTACCCTAGCAAAAATGTGCTGCGATCTCACATGGGGAAGTTATTGTGTACATCCAAACTGAAAATTATTATTACGATGGAGGAATTGATTGTTCCTGGTTACAAAGCATGGAATTGGAAACAATGCAAGGAGATTTTTAAACCATTTCTGCGGCAATGGGTCAAATGTGCACAAAGTTTGCACATATGCCTATGGACATGAAATAAACGGGACACATAGAGGATTGCAATGCACACCGGCCATGTGCAGCATAGATGGCTTTTGATAATTTTTTGCAAAGAATACACATTCTCTGTTGAGGCTGGATGAACGTGGTTCATTGGAGAAGCTCAGTTGCAAGTCGGTTTCAAGAGGTCAGCAATGACCTTTAACTGTACAGTACTCTCCGCATAATCGGGTAGGCTCTAGCAGCGCGTTTCTTACCTAATTAAGCGGCGTACCCTATTAACAGAAGAATACGTCTCATTAGAATTGACACACACAATGTGTATGCACATAATGCATTGTACACGGCACCAAACGCCAACACTGTATGCTTAACACGCGTGCTTGCACGGAACATTATACTTACACCTTACATTTGCTCAGACACGAGCAAAAATTTACACGCGTGCTTGCACGGCACATTATACTTAAATACCTTACATTTGCTCAGACACGAGTAAAAATTTACACTTTTTTATGGACAAATAATATGTTTTCAGAAAACTTTGTCGTTTGAATATGGACTCCTCGCTATTAAACAAGCAGGCGTTTGCCAAAATGAACACTTCTCTCACGTAGAACGTCGGGTTATTTTCCGAGAAATAACTGGGGGAAAGCAAAATTATGGAGCTGGAGCATGACCTGATTTTCGTTGCAAACTTCTCGTATTGTGATATGTTGTTGCGGAGCAAGGGAGGAACGCAAGTGTGTTCAACTCCTGACTGACTATGTAAATGTGAGTGCCAGCTACATGTGTAATGTTCGTTTACATGTGGCAAGTCGGTACTGGTACACGCATTTTCATGTTTAATCACTCGCAAAAAGATCGGCCTTCTTTGCAAATTAAGCAGAGAATGCGATTAGCCGTGGAAATTTTGACATTCATGGTTTCTTAAAGTATTATATCTGCGATAAAATGTGGGCAGAAATTAGATTAGACGGAAATTATTTACCCGTTTATGCGGAGAGGCAACCCGATTATCAGGAAATTTTAATGTGCATTGGAACTGATTTTGACATTTCTTCCCAAATAAACGGAGTACCCGTTTAAGCAATACCCGATTACGCGGAGAGTACTGTCTAATTAAATGTTTGTTGAACTGTCAACTGACTTCTTCCAGTAGCAAATTCTATTGTTTGACATCAGCCGTCTTTATCTCTCATATTAGAATTAAACATTTGTGTAATGTATTATTGTAATTGATGTTAATGTTTTGGCTATGATATTGGAATTTTTCTATTTTGATATTGTACTATACTTGACGTGAAACAAACTTTAAGATATGGATCTCTGAGAAACTTGCAAAGAGTTTAGAAGGCGTATGCTTTCCGAAAAACAAGAATATTCCTGGCATCACAAGCAATCAATTTACCGCTGTGTGTCAGAATGACGTCAGACATTGCAATGTGATCACGCCTCTTCGTTTTGCTCAGCTCTCCCGACAAATGAAAGGAGGCGACTTCTCTTACAACTCCGCCATCTACCGACATCTGGTCGATCACGCACAGTTCCGTACTCTTGACATAGCAAGAAACGTAGAGGGCGCTTGTCACGGGATCTACCGCAACATTTCGGATGGTCTTGCTGTGTGTGATTTCTCGACGTCCGCCTCGTCCGTCCACTACTAACAGCGTGTTGTCCCACATACCACGATGTGCAACTATATCCCCCGTGGGAAGCACTCCTCTTATTCGGATCTTGTCCTGAATTGTAATCGTGTCGAGGATTTCTCCATCCCTGTGATTCAGGACGTGTATGGTGGACTGACCGGTCTCGGCAACGAGAATCACCCCATGAGGATCGCCTCGATGAACTGCGACATCCACCACTGCAAAGCCCTGTGCCGTGTTGCTCGGTAGAGTGTGTTCCTTCACCAACTGCCACTTCCTGTCGTAGATGCTTACGAGGCTACTGTAACCCGTTGATGCGCCTATTAGACACGATTTTCCGCAAGCAATCTTCTCGTCATCCAGAACTACGCACGATACGATACAATCACCATTTTGACCCTCCGCCACCTTCTCAGTCTTTTTGGTGTTCATGTCAGTGACGTATGTACCTGCATTAGCGAAATCGGAAACAACCACCTCGTCCTCGCTGATGTATCCCACAATTCCAGGGAACTTCACCTCTTGAGGTATTGCTATTGTGTCGGTCAATTCCCAAAGGCCCCAATCGATTCTGCTGTCATGAATATTGTCTCCATTACCTTTTAGAAAACGAACCGTTTGTACAGTGCGCGCTATACTGTCGACCGTGTCCTTCGATGCGCGTTTTTCATGAAAGTCAATCAGTGACGTCATGAGCTTCTGCCCATCGTCTAAAAGTTTCTCATTATCAAGCATCAAATCTTCTGATTGGTGTAGCGCCTCCTCTGTAAAGAGCAGTGTATCTTGCGCCTCTTGTAGAAGATCGTCTAACTTGACGACTGATTTGTCTTGTACGGTAGTTCTTTAAGCGAATCCAACAACTGGCACGACTTTTGTTGGACTAATTCTTGACTTCTCTTTGCGAGGTCACTCAGGTTTTTAAGTTGCAGCTCCAGCTTTTCTTTAATCTTTCGAATCTCATCATCCGCATCCTGAATCAAATCCTGCTCCTCTTTCCATACAGTTTCGCGATCTTTTTGTAAGACATCTTTCACGAAAAGTTTCACTTCCTCAGCTACCGATTCGAAATGTTTCCTAGCGTCGAATATGCTGTCGGTGATATGATCGGCATGCTTCCGCCATGAAACAATCCCGTCTGTCGTCTGATCAGACAAACTGGTTATTTTTTCCTTTCTCTCCATTATGACGTCGTAGAGGTCCATTAGAAAGCATGGAGGTTGGTGGCGGACCGTGATACACGAACTGCAAACGCCTACGTCATGCGAACGACAAAAGAAATCCATGTCTGTCTCGTGTTTCTCGCATCGCAATTTTGTTCGGGACTTCTTTGTCTTATTTGTAGCGCCCTCTACGTTCTTGAAACATATTCGATGGCACAAGTTCTTTTCTTTATTCACATCGAGAATGCCATCCGTTGCTCCTTTGCAGCCAGCGCCTTGGAGAGCGTCCTCTACGTCCCCAAAACCAGATGCCATCTTGAATCGGGAGTGTGAAGTATGGCTGGAAAATTGAAGAAGACAGTCTTAACATGAATGGGTTACGAAAATCATTGATGTTCTTAGATATAGGAAATACAAGCATAACGCCTCCAGGAAAGTTTTATTTTGTTTCTTTTTTATTTCATTGTAATGATAATGATGATGATGATAATAAAGATAACAGTTATGATTACCATCATTATAATACAAATAATAATAATAATTATCATTATTACTATCGTTATCATTGTTATTATCATTATCATTATTATCAATATTACTATTACTTTTATTGAAAAGTTTTCCGGTGGTATGGGGCCCGGGACTCAGTCGGTGAATTGCCGTCAAAGATCCCCTGCCTGGCGGGAAAGTTTGATGTGAAGTCGACGGTGATTGTCAGCTTTAACCGATAGAGGGGCCGCAGCCCCCGCTAGACAAGTTCCCGGGTACCCGGGGGCCGGAGAAGCAATTGACAGGTCTGGCGAAAAATGAACGATTATTTCAATTCGGGAATGGTTTATCAGCATGGTGCTTTTTGGTAAGTTAAGATCAAAATATAAATCTATCTGTACTCTGTGCTACAAGCATGCTGTTCTTGAATTAATTCTTTTCCGTACATAGTAAACCATTGTGTGTTACTGGGGGCACAGTGTAGTTCCAAGCAATTCTTCGTCTGTTTGTTTTTTAGTCCGATCAAACGCACAAGCAACAACTCATCAACATATCACAAGTTTAAATATAAGTATTTATGCAATTTCAGTCACATTGATTTACCTGAATTCCTTATAGATGATAAATATCGTTGTATTGAGTATACAACTTATTGTAAAAGCTAACAATACTACTACAGTTGCCCTCCACGTTGTGTCCAAATGAAAATCTGGAATAAATTCATTCTTCAACTATGTATTTCGCTCTTGTGTAATGGATATTCATATGTGTACAGGCTTTATAGGCAACGTGCTAACAGCAGACGACTGCTTTTAAAGGATTTTCAACAGTGCGCACTTCCTTAGTCCGGAAGTTCTCCGGAAGTTCTTCTTTAGATATCCGCAAGGGAATTGGGTGACCAAAAATATAGTGAGGATACAAAAGTCATCTTCGTTATAATCTAAAACACCAACAAGACCAGTTATAGTGTCTGATAGCGTATTTAGATATGATCAATAATAAACTACATGATGCAATATTATAGATAATGAGTCTGTTGAGAGTAAAAATATGCTTTGTCAGCTTGGGATGACATCAAAAGGTAGAGCGTCTAAAACCTACTTTTAGAAGTTATATTTTGAGTCATGTAGGCAAAGGGTAACCTGAGGCCATATACATCACGTAGTTAAAGGACAAGTTCACCTTAATATACATGTGGACTGAGTGAATGCAGCACACATCAGTGAAAATTTGAGGAGAATCAGACAATCCCTTCAAAAGTTTGCAACCATCGTTGGATGAGAAGACTACTGCAGCTTGTGGTGTTGCATACGTACAATGATATAAAGAAAATATGAAGAAAATTCGACATATTTTCACTTTCTCGCACAATAAGAGAGCACGTGCCTTTCCTGAAGTAAAGGTATGATACCTTCAACGTAATATGCCAGTAGCAAGTCCAGGGAAAACGTACTTTTTTTTTGAAAAAATGAAATTTTCTTCAATTCCCTTAATATTTTTCTGCGTTCAACGCATGTGACATCACAAAGTGCAGAAATCATAACATTTAAGAACGGATTGTCTGATTTTCCTCAAACTTTCACTGATGTGTTCACTGATATTACTGCATTAACAGCAAAGCTTCAAGATAGATGCCTCATTGGTGTCGGTCCATACCCTGCGTAACTATGGAGAGAGAGAGAGAGAGAGAGAGAGAGAGAGGAAAAAAGCCTGGCATATATATAATATTATATACATATATAATATATATATGTATAAAAAAAAAATATATATATATATATATACATATATATAATATATATATATATATATATATATATATATATATATATATATGTGACTGTGCACCTCAAAACGAACATAAAGTCGCACACACTGATTTTGCGTGAGGACTGAAAATAAGTGAAATGGGTCAACCTAGCCGAACTTGACTTTTTCATATTTTCTGAAAGAGAGGGTCTTCTTTTACATTATGCTAAAATTTGGTATCATAAAATGGGCAGGAAAGTGTGTTTTTTAAGCAGTTTTTCTCGAACATTTTTGGTGGAATAGTGTGATTAGGTGTGTCTTTAGAATCCCCTTTTCATTTCTGAAAAACCTTGTCCACACTCTTCACTTTCAACTCTAATAACTTTTGAAAGGATAGTGCTACTGCTTTGA